>NW_009647739.1:2000259-2081904 GCF_000708025.1 Charadrius vociferus
CCCAGACACGGAGGCAGCTGCAGGCAGGCTGCCCTTCCCGTGCAAAGCCTCTCTGCCTCGTGCAGCATCAGCTTCTGCCTCCATGTTGATGTCATTTACTGAATTCATTCCACTTCAAAACCCTCCAAAAAAAAAAATCCCCAGTATGCACCGCAAATAGAAAAGGATGAGCTTAGTGACATACTTGCCCGTGGCACAGTGCAAAATTGCACCAAAGCGTGAGGCAGGGTCCTGGGTCTGTCAGCAGTCCAAGACGGATGGACCTTGAAACCCAGAGCTGCACCCCCATGTCCCCCTTCAGAAAATGGGCTCAGGTGGAGGGAACTGCAACACCGAGGTCTCCAAAGCTGCAGCCGGTACCTTCTTCGGCCCTTTTCACTGCAGGGGATCCTCCAGCGCTGTGCAGGACCCAGAGGCGTAGGGGGCAGGTCGAGGCGATGGAGCTCAGCAGGGGACATGTGGCCATGCCCAGGGACTCTGCACCCAGGTGCTCGCGTGGGCACGGAGCCCGCGGCACGCAGGACTGCGTCAGCGCATTAGACTTAATCCTGCTGCTATTTAAGCACTCTAAGGTCGTTAGGGGCACTACTTACCTGCAGACTGATCTTGGCTTTTTCCCTGGTGAGGTTTGGTGTTGGGACTGCTGGCATCCAGCCCGGGGGTCGTTCACGGCTCCTCGCCTCCACGACTCGCTATTTATCTCCCACTGTGTCCGCGCTGTGCTATTCTGGTTGGGGTTTTGGGTAAAACAAAACAAATTGGTAAGGGTTATTTTTGGCATAGGGGGTCACCATCTAATTTTGCTAGCATTAAATCCAGGCTAAAATAAACAAGACTGCAACTGAAAGTCATATTTAAACTTATCTAAGTGAATTACCTTCAAATCTGCAAGTTTGGTAATTGGGTATAATGCAGAAGATATTTCATGGCTTTGCTTAATTAACAGAAATTAATAACGGGAAATCTTTTCGGTTCTGCCAAGAGGTGGCAGCCTGTATCCAGCCTTCAGGAGCTGCTCAACTCCTCTTTTGATGGGGAATGGGTGGAGGTGTTGGCTTGGCAAATGTTTCTGCGTGCGGCTCGCTGACCTCTGAAACGGGCGCAGTTCAGGGTGGATATACGGTAGGAGAAATAAATACAAAGCTCCAAGGGTGTGTTGGTAAAGGAGCCTTGAGATTCGCTGGAGGAAACCCAGCGCACCAGGATGTGGTGGGAAGGTCTGGCGGGGTTGGTTTCTCTCCGGTCTGGTGTCTGGGGGAGGGAGAGCGGCGGTGAGATGGGTGCCGCGCTGCTGGGGTTTGAACCGCGCCGAGATATCGCCCCAGAGTGCGGATCTTTGAGGAACCGGCTGCATCGCAAACCTGGCGGTGAGGGGACAGGGAGAAGGCAATGACCGGTCTGAGGGTTTCTGCATGTTTGGGGACACAGAGCCACACTGGAGCGGGCATTTCTCTGCTCCTTCAGGCACCTGGTTAACGGTTGAATCAATAGTTTGTATAAAAAGCTTTAAACGTACCTAAGCACTGCAGATCAGCCCATTTTCTGATGTCTTCCATGTGTGGGTCCCTGCAGCAGCCCAGGAGCTCTTGCCCAGCACTTTGGTTGTCCATCTAGAGCAGGCTCCCTTCAGCTCTGTCCCCAGCCCACTGCAGCAGGTCAGGTCCCTGAGGCTCTGCTGGCTGGAGACCCTGCTCGAGGTGACACCCAGCGTCCCCTGACGCTGCCGGGGAATCTGCCCACGAGCCCCCACGGGGTGACGACCACGGCTGTCCGACTGCATTGCGGCCCAACATCGCACCGATGACGCTGGTGGCTGCTGTGACAGCTCCTTGTGTGGGATGGTCCCAAGTCCTCAGCAGATTCCCAAAGCACAGGGCGATGGATGTGTCTGGGGGTGGGGGTGGGTGGCTGCCGTATGAAAGCCAAAGCCACCTCCTGGCAGGAGGGAGGTCTGAGAGGCCAGGCAGAGTAGAGAGGCAGTAAAATATCTGTTATCTCCAGCCACCTTCATGCTTTGGCCATCCTGGGACTGTGCCTTCATCTTGGATTCCCTGACAAGCTGCTTTTGGTCCACGTTGGAGTTCCAGGAGCAAAAGTGCCTGTACGTAATTAGAGGCAGAGATAAGCAGAAGCAGATATGTCAGAGTCTGTGTTTTCCAGTGTTGATATCGGGCACTTTGGATCTTGGAGCAGGACACACAGTGATGAAAACCACAGTGGCTGTTTGGTCAAGGGTTGTATGTGCACGTGGTCAGTGACCTTCCAGCACAGTGGTTGTGGCTCCCAGGCACTGATGGGTTTTGGGCACGGACCCTCTGCTAACAGGCATGGTGGGATGTGGGGATGGTGGGATGTGGGGTTGGTGGGATGTAGGATTGAAGCTGCTAGAAGAACATGTCAGCGTTGACTGGACATCCTCCCCTGGGCTGGGGTTTTGGACCACAACAGGCAAAAAAAGCATTAATGCCAAGTTCTTGCCAACAAAATCCCATTTCCCATCCTGGTGCCTGCAGACACCATTCATCAGTTTGTCTGGGAGCCTTCCACTCTCCATCTTCTTATCCCAGTGCCCCAGGGGATGCAGGCAGCAAGGCAGGGCAGACACAAACCATCGCTGGATGGTGGCTTTTCCATGCACGTGTCCACATCCCAGCCAAGTGATAGCAGCAAACCCAGGACTGAGCTCTGTGCACACAGGATGGCCATGGACCCCACTTTCCAGTCTCAGGCACGGTGAGTGCGGCACTTCCAGAAGATGACTCAGCCCTGCAGCCTCGGGATGGGCTGAGTCACGTCCTGGAATCACCTTGGATCTTTGTAGGGGCTACAGAGATGGGCTTTGGCTGGTCTCTGCCCTTCAGGCAGCTCATGGAAGAGTAAATAGTGCCCTTCACCCTCCTAGGATGCAGCCTCCAGCATCGCTGGGTGGTCCTACAGCTGCACCTGAGACTTTTCTACTGGAAGTAGAAAAAAAACCTAGCAGCCACTGCGTTATTTATTCTGCTGCTTTATGAATTCTGCTGCCTTATTCTCCTGGTCAGATGCCTTTGCACAAGCTGACCCACGGCTGCTGGCTTCCAGCAGGATCGCATTTTGAAGTAGCAGCAGAGGACACCATCAAACAATCTGTGGTGTTAGAGCAGGCTTCCCCCATCAAAGGGCTTTTTCTCGCCAGCCGCGCTGCAGAGGAAGGGCTGCGGGGAACAGCGCTGCAAGCAGCAAAACCCCCTTTCATTTTGGCTGTGTTCTTGGTTGCATGGCAAAGATGAGAGACCTGGACGCCGCTGCGTGCAAAGACTTAATTGAACTTTCCAGGCCAGTTAGAGACAAGAAGACATCAAAGGGTGAAAATTTCACTGCGAATTGCCCACAGAGCTCCTTTAATTGACGGCATCTTAATTGACCAAGCCACTGCCCGGGGGGTGAAGAGCAAGGCAAGCTGTTGTCGCAGCCTGGCTGCTCCCTGTATGGAGAACAGGGCTTTGCTGCAGGGCCACCATCACTGCCAGGGGGACCATGGACCTCTGCCACCTCTGAAACCAGATAATCCAAGCTGGGCAACCGAAGAAGAGCAGAAGGACTCAGGTTTCCCTCCTGGAGGGAAAGGCTGTGAGTTCAGACCCAGAGACAACAGCACCCGCCACCCCTCTGAGGGCTTGTCCAAGCCACATGTGAAACCGTCTGGGCAGGTGGGGATGAGCTGGTGCTTTGTCACCCAGCATCTCTCACTTACCTCACTCCGTAGGACGTGCTGCGAAGGAGTCTTGATGAGAGATCCAGCCAGTGGGGTCTGTGAGGCACCTGGCTCTGGGAGATGCTGTGCCCGGTCCTCCCTCCGGCAGCCTGGCCACCATCTGCACGGCTGGACTGCTGCTGGTGGCTGAGCCCTTGTGTCTTCTGGTAGGAGAAATAAACCTCAGCATTGATCTCCTGGCAGAAGGATGAAGAGAAGCGTCTGCAAATTGGATGATGTCCCAAGCACATTAGCTGTGCACCATGGACCTAACCATGGACTCTACCAAGTTTCCCTGGTCAAGCTACGTTTGTGCTTTCTTCCTGGAAGAGGTTGGGTTTGACCAAAGACAGCAAGCGTTACCTGTACCTGTTGGCAAGGCTGCACTGAAGCCCCCACAGTGCCCATGTCCCACTCAGGAGTGGGTTTGGGCAAAGGCAACGCTGCCTGAGGGCAGGGAGGACCTTGCAGTGCCTCTGACCAGCACGCACAGGGGTGATCACAAGGACCTACAGCATCCTGTAGGCCAGGTGGAGGTGAGGTAAGGATGCTGTACCAGGACATGGGCCAGGGCACTGGGACACTGTGTTTGCATTGTTGCCGTGATCAGACAGCCCCTGGGGCTCAGAAGTTCCCACCTGGACACAGCCAGCTCCTGGAGATGACTTCAGGGCTAGCAGAGAGGCCATAGCACAGTGCCATCTGCTAACATAGGTGAAATCAAGAGCACTCTCACGCATGGAGGCATTTCCCTCTCCACCTCTGCTCAAAAAACAATTGGACTCAGTGAGCGGATACACTTCTTAAAAATAAAACACCAAGCCCTCAGTGTGGTTTGGCAGCAGCCAAGGGGGAGGGAGCAGGTAGATGCTCCTTCTCCAGATGATTCAAGAGTGCTGCAAAAGTGGAGCATCTACAGAGCTCTGCAACAGGATGTGGTGTTGGCCACGCTCAGCAAGCCCTGACAGAGGCTCTGGACGGTGGCGAGGTGGGTTTGAAACCGAAACAGGCTCTTTATCGCTCTGCCTGCTGCCCCACAACTTCCTTCACAACACAGAGAAAGAAAATGCACGAGCAGTTCACAGCCCTGCTGTCCCTCTGGTGACAGCGGTGGCACCGACACGCTCACCGAGTGGCCCGCAGATGGCACAGGGGCATCTTCAGGGCAATTAATTCAATCACTCTGCCTGAGAAAGGCTCCGGCATAAGTGGTGGTGGTGAAGTCACCACGTTTGTGGCGCATGAAGTCTGGGCAAAGATGCTGCAGCGTGATGGTCCTGGTTCTGCTCTGCTAGGTCCACAGCACTGGGGACTCCAGTCTTAGCCAAAAGCTGACAAATGGCCCCTTGGCTCAACCACAGTCAGCACCAAATTAGCTCAAGGTGGGCTCCCTCCCACACTGCTCCTGATACTTTTCCTCTTGTTCCACCAGGAACATGGATAAAGGCTGAGGAGCCTCAACGGATGCTGTGAGCCAGCTGGAGGGACGCGGGGCAGTCCATGGGACGGCCGTGCTGCTGCCAACACAGCACTCCTCGCCCAGGGATCACCCATGTCACGGGAGGCCTCTGATGGAAGGTGAGTGGTGGCTGGGCAGCCGGAGACCCGTCATCTCGGTGCAGTTTCGGATTCAAATATGGGACAAGGTGGGGTACCAAGGCATGAGGGCAGACAGTGGTTCCAGGTCCAAGGGCTTGGGGACCGCTGTGCTGGCACAGGGGGAATGGCTGCTTCCAAAGATAAATGATCTTGCTCAGGCTTTTATCTCTGCATGAGCTTGGCTTCCAGGAGGAAATGTCATTTCATGATTGTGTTCTTCGGTTTCTTTGAGTCCAATTTCAATAGCTGCTGCCTTGACCAAGCATCTCCTAACAAAACAGCCTGCCACAGCTTTGGGATGGCATCATCTCAAGGAGGACTTTGGCAGATCACTCTAGAGGTCTCTAGTTTACCCCCTGCTGCCCTCAGAGTCAGATGGGGTGCTCCACTGCTGCCTTTCCCCATCACCCCTGAGAAACGTGCCCAGGGCTTGTTCAAGACCCAACTCTCCTGCTCTCCTCTCCTGCAGAGGCTTGGATCAATCGCTACCGCAAGCAGCTGGTGAGGTCCATCTCACCACAATTCCTGGAGGAGATCATCTGCTACCTGCGGAGGCTGGACCTCCTCACAGCGGAGGAGGCCGGCCGGGCACAGGAGGCCAGCTCCCTGCCCGAGCAGGTGAGGGCAGTGGTGGACGTCCTGGCTGGCAAGGGCAGCTACGCCTCTCAGTCCCTGCAGACCTTCATCGAGACCACCAATTCCCAGCTCTACCTTCACATCACTGTCTATGGTAGGCAGTCCACTTTGGACCCAACGAGGGGTGTCTGCACACATGTCCTGGCTGTGGGCACTTGCTGGAGGACCCCAAGATGTGCACAGGGCTGGGCAGTGTTGGCAGCTCCAATGGGAATGTCCATGCAAATGATGCTGCCACCCCAGGGGCTCCGCTGGGGAAAAACACAGCCAGGACGTGACAAGGACTCTCTGCCAGGTCTGAGGGACCTTCCTCCAGATCCCTCGCTGCCCTCAGCACACTTCTCTGGGCAGCCCTAGGAGTCTTTAATGTCCTCAGCGCCCAGAACATACCAGTCATTCCCAGAAGCTGGGCTGGGAACGGGGGGATGGCAGGAGGATGATGGCTGGAGCCCTCTTGCCAGGAAAGTTTTCTCCAGTTTCCCTTGTGGTTGGAAGGCTCCAAACTTGGCTGGGGTCTGCTCTGAATCTCTCGCAGCACCATCCCTTGCTTGTCTAGCCTTTGCTGGAGAGTTTAAATATGCTGTACCAGGGGCTGTGGTACCTGAGCCAGGTGAGCAGGACAGGTCCAGAGATGGTCACCAGGTTCAGCCAAGAGTCCAACTCATCAGACGTCCATGGTCACGAGGCAGGGCTGAGGTCAAGCCAGGAAGTCAATCCAGAGGTCAGGACCAGGTCTGGCGAGGGCAACCAGGTTAAGACAGAGTCCAGTGGTCATCAGGCAAGTGCAGAGCAATGACATCCAAGATTAAGGTCGAGATCAACCAGGTCTATAGCTGTAGACAAGTGCTCCTACAACATAGCTTAGGCAGGAGCTGAAGGCCCAGGGCTGAGCTTTACTGGGCTCCTGGACCAATAGGTGAGGCTGGCCATGGCCATTTAAACCTATTAGTGCCCTCTGGGCCCTGGCACATACCTTCCTGCCCAGACGTAAGGGCTCCGTGCAGTTTCCCCTCGCATTGGCATGACAGAAAAGTGAAGCAGCATCTCTCATTTGCATTTGTCTTTACCATGCTCCTCCTCCTCCTCACCCCCCATTGCATTTCTCTCTGTGCAGAACCCATGGTGCAGAAGCACCTGGAGAGCCTCCAAAACTACTATGGGAATGGCTTGGAGACAGGTCCCCTCCAGCGACTCACAAACCTGCTGCTGGTGGAAGGCTTGACCGATATCCAGCAGAAGGAGCATGACATCCTGCAGATTGAAACCACCAAAGGCCTACGAAATGTATCCAAGTGCATCCCTCTGGAGAAGCTCTTCCTACCTCTCTCCAAGGTCAGCATCCCACCTCGGATCTCCGTCACCATCGGAGTGGCTGGGATTGGCAAAAGCACACTGGTGAAGCTGTTTGTCTACACCTGGGCAAAAGGGGAGATCAACACGGACATCATCTTTGTGCTGCCCCTCACCTTCCGGGAGCTCAACACCTACGAGAAGCTCTCTGCTGAAAGGCTCATCTGCTTGGCGTTCCCTCACATCACCGAGCCGAACTGCATCTCAGCAGGAGCCGCCAGGACCCTGCTGATCCTCGACGGCTTGGATGAGTTCAAGACTCCTTTGGATTTTTCCAACACAGTAGTATGCACTGATCCCAAAAAGGAGATTCAAGTGGACAACCTGATCACCAACATTATACGTGGCAACCTGCTGCAGGAGGCTTCTGTCTGGGTCACATCGCGGCCAACAGCAGCCAGCCAAATCCCTGGCGGGCTTGTTGACCGGATGACAGAAATACGAGGTTTTGGAGCTGCAGAGATGAAGGACTTCTTGGACCAGATGTTCCTTGACAACAGAGACTTATCCAGCCAAGTCCTGCAACACATCAGGGCTAACAGGTCGCTACATGTCATGTGCACCGTTCCTGGCTTTTGCTGGATTTCTGGCTCCTCAATCGGTTATTACCTAAAAAACAGCACTGATCAATCCCGAGAAACAACCGTTGTCCCCAAGACCCTATCAGAAATCTATTCCTATTATTTTAAAATGGCTCTGAGCAGCGAGTGGTCAGAAAAGCCCAGAGAAACGCTCAGGATTGAGCAGGCTGTGAACAACAGCAAGAAGATAGTGGGCAGCCTGGGCAGACTGGCCTTCTATGGGCTGCTCAAAAAGAAATACGTGTTCTACGAGCAGGACATGAAGGCATATGGCATTGACCTTTCCTTGCTGCAGAGCAGCTTGTGCAGTCGACTCTTACTCAAAGAAGAGATGCAGTCCTTCACAGCCTACTACTTCTCCCACTTAACCATACAGGAGTTTCTAGCAGCTATTTATTATTACACGGCTGCAAAGCGGGCAATATTTGACCTTTTCACGGAGAGCGGGATGTCCTGGCCCAAACTGGGTTTCCTCAACCACTTCAAGAGTGCTGTTCAGAGGTCGCTGCAGGCAGAGGACAGGCAGCTGGACATCTTTGTGCGTTTTCTCTCTGGGCTCCTTTCCCCGCAGGTGAACAAGCTGCTCTCTGGGTGGCTGCTGGTGAAGGACGAGCACAACAGCTTCAGGAGCCAAGCGATCAGCTTCCTCCAGGGCTGCCTGAACACCGACTATGTCATCTCCTCGCGGACTGTGAACACCATGCACTGCCTGTATGAAATTCAGCACACTGAGGTTGCCAAGACTGTGGAAGAAGCAATGAAGAACGAGAGCCTGGCTGGGATTCTCACCCCCATGAACTGCTCTGCCCTGGCTTACCTCCTGCAGGTCTCTGATGTCTGCATAGAGGAGACTAATCTCTCCAACTGCCTCACCTACAACGTCTGTAAGAGTCTGCTCTCCCAGCTCCTCTTCTGCCACAACCTCAGGTGAGTCCTGGTCAGATTGCACCAGGATAAGCAAGCAGGGTCGCCAGGTTCTAATTCAAAAATTCTGGGTGTCAATAGGAGACATGGGGCCATCAACATCGTCCCTCAGCAGAGAGCTGCTCTGGGTAGGGCACTGGTTTGGCTCTCCTTCTGTGCTTGAGTTTTTCCACCTGTGATGGGCAGATGTCACAGGAGGGTAGTCCTTTCTCCCCTTTGTTCTCCAAACACTTGCTTTTGCTCTTTCTTTCCATCTTCTCCAGGATGGACAATAACCAGTTTAAGGACAACGTGATGGAGCTGCTGGGCAGTGTGCTGAGCGTGAAGGACTGCCAGATCCAGAAGCTCAGGTAGGACCTGGCCCAGGGTAGACAGGCTGCTCCTGGGGATGCAGAGCAGAGCTGGGGGCACCTCAAAACCAGGCTGAGGGTGCTCCAGGTACATCTCTCCCACTGGCTCCCCAGGGTGCCTAGTGACAAGGACAGCGCCACACGATCTCCTGCACCCAGGGCATGGTGACCTCATCCCCTGTGTCCTCATGGTGGCTGGGCAGGCTGTCTCACCCAGTCTTCCTAGGACCACTGACTCCTCACTGTTCCTAAAAATTTGTGTAGAGATCCATGAGTTATCCCAACAAACTGCTTCTCAAGGTCATGGCTGCTTGCTGGACATCTGAGCCACAGAGCATCTGACTTATGGAGGGGACGGGCTCCCAACCCCTGGGGAGGGAGATGCCTCACCCCAGACAGGTCCCCACTTTGCCCACCTCCCTGTCCTTCTTCATGGCTGCACAGAGTCCCCCCTTTTCACAACACAAATGAATTTTAACTCCAGAAACTCCCCTTCCTCCCTGTCCTTACAAACCCCTGCCTGGAGTCCACCCCAGGAGAGCAGACCTCAGAGCACCCACCACTTCGCGTGGTTGCACCACGAACCAACCACTCCCCATGACTTTCCTGTGCTCACCTGTCCCAGCTGCATCCTGGAACATGCCAGGGGCTGTGAAAGCCTCTTTCTCCCTGCTGAAAAACACCCAACTTTTCTTTTTCCGGGCAGCCTGGCAGAAAATCAGATCAGCAACAAGGGAGCCAAAGCGTTGGCCAGGTCACTGATGGTGAACAGGAGCCTGACCACGCTGGAGTAAGTGTTTCCCCTTTACTAGCTCCTGCCACTCGCATGTTCCCCACTGGGAACCATTCTGGCTGCAGTGGGGCCAGATCCCACCCGGCCTGACCGAGCTGGGGAGGGTCTCCAGCCCCCAAAGCCACCACTGGTCAAGAAGTGAACGTGGTGGCATTTGGCTTAAACTGGGCACAGGCCACTCTGGCATTGCTAACCTTGGCTTTTCTGCCTGTCTTGCCCCAGCCTGCGGAGCAACTCCATCGGCCCCACCGGAGCAAAAGCACTGGCTGATGCGCTGAAAAAAAACCAAGTCCTGCTCTCCCTGAAGTAAGTCTCAACTTCTGCAGCACCTCTGGGAGCAGATCCCCAGGACAAGCTCCCTCTAGCCCTCTCCTGTCCCATCAAGGTTTTCCCCACCTTAAGGGCCAGCACATGGGGAGACCTGGGGCACAACCTGGTTTGGCTGTGCCGGACAGCGAGCATGAGTGCAGCCGGCAGAGACACAGTGACCGCGGCAGCCCTGGGCCAGAAATGTTGGGACCCTCTTGCCTCTCAGCTTTAGTGGGTCCAGGTTGAGGTTGAGGTCCAGGTCTATCCCTCACCCAGGAGCTCGCAAAGTGCTGGTGCACAGGAGGAGGCATCTCCCATGGAGGGAGGGAGAGCCTTGGGCAGGGATGCTCCAGGGCCAGACGCCCTTCTCACACCAGGGACAGGGGCAAGCAAACACCAGGGCAGACAACCACTGTGCGTGGCTTTGCTCTTCTCTCCTTGCAGCCTGCAGCACAACACCATCAAGGAGGATGGTGCCACCTTCCTGGCCGAGGCCCTATTTACCAACCACAGGCTGACAACCCTACAGTGAGTGACCAGGACCTGCTGTCCCCGCTCCCAGCCACCCAGCAGACCGAGGTGCCGCTGAAGGGGACGTGGCACCCAATATTCATGGGTGCCTTTCTCACCTTTGCAGCTTGCAGAAAAACGCCATTGGAGCCCACGGTGCCAGGAAAATAGCGGAGGCGCTGAAGCAGAACTGCACCCTGAAGGAGCTGACGTAAGAGCAGCACGAGGTGGAGGGATGGCGATGCTGGCACCACATGTTCTGGGATCCGTGGGCAGGAGCGATGGGCAGGGGGCTGGGCCACGTGACGCGGGCAGGATGGATTCTTCTAGCTTTGCCCAAGGGGGTTGGCGTGGGTGGAGGAGGGCAAAGATCACAGCGCTGCTTTCGGAGCAACCGTGCGGAGATGCTCTCCAGGGATGCAGGGAGCCACGTAAAGAACTGAGAGGCCAAGTCTGGCTTCCAGCAGAGGCAAGTGGCAGCTCTCCAGGCCCTGTGGATACATGAAAAGCTATTTCAGCCCAAAACCAACATACAAGAACAAAGGTATATGGAGGTTGGAAACGAGACCGCAGCAACTTCATGCTTACTGCTGGAGCAGAAAGAGCCTGGGGGAGATGAACCCTTTGCTGGCAGACCTAAGCTCGTTGCAGTGTGGCTGCTGGTAATGTCTGCTCTTCCTCTTGTGTCTTAGACTCTCCAGCAACTCGGTAGGAGACAACGGCGCGGTTGCCTTGGCCGAAGCTCTGAAGGTGAACCACAGTCTGCAAAGCCTCGAGTAAGTCCCCCCTCCACACCTGGTCTCCTGCTTGCCCAACAGAGTCCAGTCCAGCTTCTTCACTCCAGCAGCACCTCCCACCCTCTCCAGGCTCCTTCTCCTGTGTCCAAAGCCCCTCATACCAACCCAGACCCTCCCCATGTCTCTCCCACCCCCCATTCCCTAGAGGGACACGGGGCTATGGGTGCTCCATGAGGGCTGGAGCAGCGTGCAGCAGCCCCAGGCAACGCTGGCAGCAGCTGGGCTGGCCCTGCCTTCACCAAGGGAGCACTGAAGGAGTTAATCCTCAACCCAGATGGTGATTTTTTTCCCCCTGCTTTTAGAGGATACTAGTAGCTTTAAGTCCTCTCTCTCTCTCAAAAGTGATGGGAATTGGCTAATGAGGAAGATAACAGGCTGGGGCTTGGCAGAATCAGGGTGGGATGGTGGGACCTTCATCCCCCTTGGGAATGGCAGCCAGAGAGGACCATTCCTCCCACCCAGCTAGAGCAGAGTGCTAATGGCGACTGGGGACAAGCTGCTGTGCCCTGGGACCGTCTCTGGCTTCCCACAGTGTGACAAAGACTCAAAGACTGCAGGAACTGCACCCCCAGCTGAGCCAGCAGCTGCGGTGACAGCCGGTTGGGGACACGGTTGCCCTAAAGTGCCGGCAAACCCTGTCACCTCTGCTCAGTGGGACTGATGCTGTCACGGTGAGCAGGAGATGCTGTTCTTGGCCTGACTGCTCCTGAAGTTGGTCCTTCAGCCTTGGCTCCCCTCTGTCTCCCATGGGTGGGAGATGCCTGTTTCTCAGTGAAATGGGCAAACGGGCACTTTTCACCCCAAACATGACCCTGCAGCTTACCTGTGATGCCAAGACTGGCCTGTCCTCATGCCTTCCCCCGTTTGTCTCAGTCTCCAGAGCAACTCCATCAGCAGCACTGGGGTCACCGCGCTGACAGCAGCTCTCTGCTCCAACAAAGGACTCATCAACCTCAAGTAAGTGACAGTCCTTCTGGCCACGCTGGTCAAAAGCTGCTGGCAGGACATGGGATGTGAGGACTTTTCCTTGTGCCTGGTTGTTTCCTTGTGCCTGGTTGTTTCCACTAGTGCTCTGGGATGCTGAAAGCAGCCTCTGTCCCTCCTATGGCTGCGAGCATCTTCTCTCCATCATTAGCTTTCTCCCCTTGAGACAGTATCAGTTCATCTGTGTCTGGCAATGAAATAATGGCAGCAGGGAAAAAGCCCCGATGGCACCGGTGCTCACAGCTGTAGGATGCGCAGGGAATGGAGATCCAGATGCTGATGGGGATGCAGGAAATAGAGATCCAGATGCTGATGGGGATGTAGAGAATGGAGATGCAGATACTGACGCAGAGAATGGAGTTCCAGATGCTGATGGGGATGCAAGTCAGATAAACTGCCTGTTGCAATAGATGGTCTCGGCCCCAGAGTGGGGGTGTGAGGGTGGCTGTGGGGGAGCAGCTGAAGCCCTGCCTTGGCTGCTCCTCTCCAGCCCCGTGTCTTTCCCCAGCCTGCGGGAGAACTCCATCAGTAAGGAGGGGGGCCCTGCCATCGCCCGTGCCCTGCGGAACAACAGCACCCTCAGGAAGCTGGAGTAAGTCCTGCAGGCCCCAGGAGGGCACCCACGCTGCTGCACAGTGTTGCTGGAGTTGTCCCAAACTCTGTGTGTGTGACTTGCGTCCTCTGTCCCCTCCCTCTAGCTTAGCGGCAAACCTGCTGTACGACGAAGGCGGCAAGGCCATTGCTTTAGCGATGAAAGAGAACCGGGCACTCACGTCCCTCCAGTGAGTTTCCCCTTGGACCTGGATGGTTTTGAAGCCCCTTGCGTGGATGCAGGGTGGGAACACTGCTCCTGGGCCTCAGCCCCTCCAGGCTGTGAGAGCAGGTCACCCTTCTGCGGGAGGTGTGCTGTGCCTGGATGGATCCATGGGGTCTTGCACGTGGTCACCTCCCAGCCTCTGCCATGCTGGATGGGAGCAGATGGGTGCTGAGCCTTCAGGGATCGGGGCATCCCTGCAGCCCCAGACATCACCTCCTGTTTTCTCCTGTTTGCAGCTTGCAGTGGAACTTCATCCAGGCAAGAGCTGCCACAGCCCTGGCACAAGCACTACAGTCCAACGGCAGCCTGGCCAGCCTCGAGTAAGTGGGGACATGGGCGGACAGGTCCTGGGCAGTGTCTTCCTACTGGGACCTGCTCAAGGACTCTGCCCTCACGCTGCTCCAGGGGAGGTGGCTTTGCCTTCTGCCTCCTCCATGCGCTCCAGTCCATCCTGTGTCCCCATTGCATGTCCCTGCCTGGGGATGCTGTAAGTGCGTGGCGGCCCAGCGATGCCCCAGGCCATTTGGGAAAGCCCGGCACACCGTGTCCTGTGCTCGCTGCCCCTCGCTGCCCGTAGCCCTGCTCCTGGCTGCCTGGGCCGTGGGCAGATGCAGCACTTGCGTGTCTTAGCTTGCAGGAGAACACCATCGGAGACGAAGGAATGGCCGCCCTCTCCGCCGCGCTGAAGGTCAACACAACCCTGACAGATCTCCAGTGAGTATCTAGGCTGCGGCGGGGCCCTGGCATCGAAGCCTGTCTAATTAGCTTCTCTAATTAGCACACCACAGCCACCTCACAACATGCGCTGAAGGGTCCTTTTTCTCTTGCAGCCTGCAGGTGGCTTCAGTTGGCGCAGCTGGTGCCCAGTCCCTGGCAGAAGCCTTGATGGTCAACAAGAGCCTGCAGATCTTGGAGTAAGTGCTCAGCGGGGCCACCAAGTCCCCATGGCTGCGACACCGCTCCCTGGGGGTGTCTGAGACCCTGGTCCTTAGCTCAGCACTGCTTCTACCCTTGCATCGTGTCCTTGACTTGCTGGCATGGGGCCACCTCTCCCATTCTCCTCTTGCCCACGGACAGCACGGGGCCATCCTGGGCTGTCCTTCCTCACCACCTGCCTTCCTCTGCAGCTTGCGAGGAAACTCCATCGGTGTGACGGGGGCCAAAGCGATGGCCAACGCACTGAAAGTGAACCGCAGTCTCCGCCGGCTCAAGTAAGTATCCTGCTCCCTGGGGTGGGAGCCAGAAAGAGCCTTTCCAGACCTTCCTGGAGGGAGCAGGGAGGGGACAGCCAGGCCAGCAGCTTCTCAGTGGGGCAAACCCCTGAGCTGGTGGCTTTTCGCGATGCCCACGCCATGCATCGCATCCTGGTGGCTACATCTCCCTGGCCAGTGCTTTCTGACCCTCTCGCCTCCTGCAGCCTGCAGGAAAACTCCCTGGGTATGGACGGAGCCATCTGCATCGCCACCGCTCTAAAGGGCAACCACGGCCTCACCTATGTGAAGTAAGTGGCTGCTGAGCTGGACGGTAAGGCAGGGACAGGGAGACCACAGGAACCATCAAGGGACCTTCCCCACCACTGGCACTGCCCATTCCCAGCCGCCCTACAGGGACCTCCCCAATGGGGCAGGGGGTAAGGGTGCCCTGTGCTGCTCCTGGTGTGACAGCCACTGTCTCCACACAGCTCCAGACCCCACAGCTCATCTCCAGGGATGCCTCTGGGGCAAAGAACCACCCCAAAAGCCGCATACTTTCCAAAATATCCCAGGGACAGGCTGGCTCAGCCCCTCCAGCTCCCCAGGGTATTTCTGCAGTTTCTCACCTGGCTGCCTCTGGGCTCTCAAACCCAGAGTGCTGTGACCGAGGTCCCAGCAGGAGCTCCTGTATGGTGTAGGGAGTGTGCAGATGATGCTGGATGCTGGTACAAAGCTGGGGACCATCTCTCATACCCACCAAGGATCCTGCTCTGCCTCGTCTCCAAGCCTGAACTCCTCTTCTCTTTGCTCCCAGCCTGCAGGGGAACCGCATTGGTCAATCGGGAGCCAAGATGATCTCTGACGCTATCCGGACTAATTCACCCGACTGCGTTGTGGACGTGTGAGGGTTCCTGGCCACAGCGAGGAGGTGGCCTGGTGGGTCCCCTTCGGCCAGCAGATCTCCCATCTCAGGGAGAAGAACTGGGGCAAGGAGAGCTCCTGAGGTCGCCAGCACGGCCCAGGAGGACCTGATGCCTCTGGATCAGCAGTGCAGGAGGGTCAAGACCCAGTGTTGAAAGCTGGGAGATGTGCGACCATGTCCCTGTTCATCCAGGCCATGGGGGAGCTTCAAGGAATGGGTGAAATGCAAAAAGGAGGGAGGAGGGGACAGATCCCACGTGCCAGCCCTTCTTGTTTTTGTGGGCGATTTACCTGCCACTGCCAGCAGCACTGACCCCCTCCGGTGATCTCCATGGGGTTACAGCCTGCCCCAGACCGGGCACATCCTGACCTCTCAGAGAGCTCTGCTCTCCTCCCAGCCTGAGTCACTGTGGGCAAACGTTGGCAGCACCTCAGCCGGGGTCCCAGCACTCTGCTCCAGCTTTTCTCCCTCTAGTTCTGTCAGGGATCCTGGGAGAAGCGGGTGAAACACGGGCAGGGTTCACAGCAACCCCTTCTCACCTGGCTACGTACCGCCCGGTCCTGCAGGCTCCCCTTGACATGCCGGAGAGAGACGAGAGGTTTGCTGACCCCTTGCTCAGATGAGAGCGGTGCTCTGGACCCAGGCACTTGAGCAGGGTCCTAGGCAGCGAGCGCAGCCTGTGCGCTTTGCCATGCCCTCAGTAACAGGTCCAGCACAGCTGAAGCGTTTGGTAGTGCTGTTCTCTATCAAAGAGGCAGGGATCCCAAGGCATAGGAGTGGAACCATCTAGAAAGACCTTGGGAAATAAAGAGCCCTCAGGAGAACGGGAGGAGGAGCTGGAGGGTGAACGTAAGAGGAGCAGCACCGCACAAGGATGGGCCATCTCCAGCACATGTGTCTTGGTGCTACACCGGGACTGGCTTATTGCGAAGTTCTGCCTCTCGAGTACAGGCTGGACTTCTTGGGTCTCCTGCTGTTGCCGTCGGTGACAAACTGTGCGACCTTGGCATGTGTCTTCCCGACGTCCCAGCTGCAGGCAGGGTCCTCCCCTAGCAGGTCACCTTTCGGGCAGGCGGCTGCTGAAAGCAGAGGTGCCAGGTGATGCCCTCGTGTGCGTGGCTGAGACCCACTGACTCTCCAGAAGGTGCCAGGTTTGCAAGTGGACCAGTAGCCAAACTATGCAATGCCCCCAGAGCCCCCCTCCAGCCACTGCCCCCTCTCCCCACTCCGAGCCACGCTGCTGCTGCAGTCAGGGACCTCTGTGGGCTGACCCTGGAGAAACGCTGGGCTGAGCTGTGCGATATGTACATACGTGGAAATAAACTGGTTCCTAGCTGAGAAGATGCCTCGCGCTGCCTTCCTCTCTTGGTTGTGGATCATTATCTGTGACATTTGGGGTGCGCTGCGCTCTGTTGCCCCGGCTGTAGACCCCACGCCCTGTACTGGTGTGAGAAGAGGGCTCACGGCTTTTCCATGAGGTGTGAGGGGCTGGTCCACGCTCTCCCACAGAGTGCAGTGACGCTGAGTGATTTAAGCCCTACCTCTTTCATCATTATTTCAGGGCAGACCGAGGCTCGGGTCCAGCTCTGCCCAAAGCCTGTGCCTAACCCTGAGCTGAAACAACACCTGAAACACCAACGGAGAGAGTGATCAACAACCTCAAACCAGCTCCCATGCCCTGGAGCTCCAAGAAACAGGGGGTTAACAACAATTTGAAATATATTTACTCCATCTCTATGCATACACACACACACAGCTGTACACAAACACTGCTGAGCTGAAAGCACCAAGCGCTCTGAGGGTGCATTTCCACTGGCACTGGTGGGGTGGCTGCGAACAGTGCTGCTTTTCAAGCCTCGTATAAGAAGCTGCAATGTAAAGCACAGCTACCCTAAAACCCGGCCGGCTGTGCTGAAAAGCTAGGTGGCAGTGCTGCCTGAAGAGGCCCTGGTTCTGTGTGCAAAGTATGAAGTCAGCTTTTCATTTCGGCCTACAATATAGGAAATAACATAGAAACCTGTAACTCTGAAACTGCAGCCCAGACTTGGAAGCTGGGCCCAACCTCATGGGAAATCTCTCTCACGGGTCAGATATACCTCAGCACGCAGGGAGGACCAGAACAGATTCCCTGCGTGACATGAAAAAATGCTGTAAAAACAGAAGATCCTAAAATCAGGACATTCTCATCCCTTGGGAGAGGGACAGCGGTGAGCACGTGCACTTTCTCACTGGCTGTCACAGAACCGCCTTAATGGCTTCGCAGCAGGTATCCAGCACTACAAACACCGTCTTCTGTGTCTGCTTTCTTTGAAGTCAGGTGCAAAATGCCAATTAACTTTACAGTACGCAAGGAAGTGTCCTAACGGTCAGCCAGCTCAGCTCGAGCCTGTACAATTGTGTGCATTTCAGCACATCACTGCACCCACACATGTCCCCTAACTACACAAAAACTGCGCTGTATTTACCGGCAAACTGTTGTCCTACCTTGACGTGACATTTCAAGCTCTGAGTCTGCTGATGGGGAACTGCCTTGGGTGCCAAGGTTCCGCCCTTGGGGCCAGGGACATGGGGAGATGAAAAAGCTCTTGTTTTTTCAAGTAACTCACGTGTATTCCTTCCTTCAGCGCAATAATGGAGGGGTTGGACCTGACTCTAGACTTCAGATGGGGGCAGAAAGCAAAGTACTTTGCTGATGTAAAAAAAGGGAAGGGCAGGAAAACAGCCTGGGCTCTTGTCTGTCCTGACGAACACACACCAAAATGAACTCTTCTAATCAAGCACTGATTTCTGCTCCTGTGAAGACAAATTGTGGGGCTGAAGCAGAGCTAAAAGAAGAGAGGCAACACACTAGACAAAATCCAGCTTTTGCGTTCACCTGAATACGCTTTTGCTGATGGCATCAGAATAACTTGCTGAACAAAAGCCCAACTTTTTTTTCCCATTTGAGTGCCTAAATCTCAGTCCACCTCAGAAGCACTGCTATAATTAAAGGACTAATTTCATACAGATTTAGTTACAGTGCTGTCTCGCACAGCTGCTCTCAGAACACTCAAGCACAGCCCAGTGAAGTTTGAGAACAATTCCAAACGACACAGCTGAAATACTATGAGATGCTGCACTGAAGGTGGCATCTGAGGACCCCTTCACTAGTTTCCCACTCCCTTAGCGCAACTGGTGCAGCTCTTTGTGGAGGCAAGCCCTTGATTAAGTAAAGGATATGTTTAGGATAAATAGATTTAAGCCAGATTTAAAATCAATTTAAGTGTGTTCCCAGAGCAGCTTTTCATCCAGTTTTATTAAGCCAAAAAAATCCGTTTGGACATAATAAAATGCAGGGAAATCAAGCACACGATACTCGCTGGAGTGCGACTTTTGGCACTGGAGCGCATGAGGGCCAGTTCTAATGCAATTCTGGAAATAACCACACTCCACATTACTGTGATTCTCATTACGGATAAACTGCTCACGCTTTGAGAGTCACAAGCCTGGCAATCCAAGTTTAATTTTCAAGTTTAATGAACATTATTTACCAACTCTTGAATTCGTGCTGACAAGCACTTTTCAAATGGCGGGATATTAGCTCCTGGCCTGCATGTTCTCCAAAGTTTATATTTCCAGATGCCTCCTGGTCCCGCTACTAAGTGGTCAGAAGTCATTATCACTCTCCTCTAGCGGCTCTGGCTTCCTTGCTCGGTGACTGGATTTGCTCGGGGAGATTTCCATACTGTCATCTTCCAGATCCTCCTCCTCCTCCTCCTCTTCATCTTCATCCAGGTCAATCTCACTATCCCCCGAGTCCTCCTGTGGGAAAGCAAACAGAATTGATGACCAGTTCAGTTCTCAGATGGCAAGGCGTCTTTGCCAGCTCCAAAGTAAAGGATGGCACTGCTGGCTGCCGTTAAGTCGCTTCCTCCCCTGCCCTCTGTGCAATCCCACACCTGGGGGCCACGGGGAAGGCTGTTTGTCTGGACTGGTATGGATCCACATTTGGACTTGCTCAGGGGAGCAGCAGCAGATTCTGCAAGAAGTTTTTTTCCAGCTCAGGCTGCTGTGCTGCTGGCTGTCTAAAATAATGAAAAGCCAGAGCTCAGCTGCCTCTGGGAGCTAACCGCCCGCATGGCTTTCACCAGCAGCTCCTCACTTTACTAGACAGTGGCTGCTCCCTTCAGCTTCTTGCAAACCAGCCCCACTTCACAGGGCTGACAAAAACAAACTCTCTGACTTCTGCTGAATCTGTGGTATTAAAAACCTTGCAGGGTGTTTAACTTTAAAGTGATACCTATTGCAAGACCAAAGAATCAAGGCATAGTGGAAGAAAATTAACTGCAGGAGAGAAACCCACCTGTGCCTTGGTGATGCTCTTGCGTGTGCCTGGTGGCGCTGGGGCAGATCTCCCCTTGGAGAACCCGAGTGGAAAGAACAGGAGAGGTAGAGCAGGAGAAAAATAAAAGTAGAAAAACATAAAAGAAAACAGAAAGTAACCAGAATGGGAGCAGGGGAGAAGGCAGCGAAGCCAGGTACAGCTCAGGCATCACATGCCACACCAGCAAGTGACAGAGGCTGGGCATACAGCTGCTGGCTCTTGGGCAGGCTGACGCCTGCTCTCTTCTCAACTCCATAACCTGATTAACTCTTTAAGGGCTTCAAACCAGCCTCACCAGTTTCTTTCCCTGCAAGGGTCCCTAAGAAAGCCTCTCAGCCCTGGTGCCTGCTGAGATGCTGTGTTAACAGGGCAGAGCCATGAGACAAGTGAAGTGGCTGTGGGTGAGGGCAATAAGAGGCTGAAGGCCTTGGCTTTCCACACCTGGATATGATGGGCCTTGTGCCAACAGGGAAACACGGGAGAAAGCTGTGAAGAGGAAAGTCCAAAGGGAAGAGAAATTGCAGAGGATGACTATCCAAATCTGGCAAGAACATGGTCAAGGACAATCAGGCAGCACCACGACTAAGGTCACAACATCCTCACCTACAGCATTGGCACTCCTGACCCTACCCAGAAATGGCCAAGGGTACAAATCATTCCCCAGAAGGCAACGAACAGCCTTAAAGAAGCAAACAGCAGAGCAGAGCATGGTCTGCAAGTTCCTTTCCAGAGGAACGGTGAGGATGGGCGGAAAGAACGGCAGCTCATCCCTCTCTAGCAAGAGACTTCACTCCCTTATTGCTACAATGCCTCCAGGTCTCCGCCATCAACACTTCCCAGCAGTGGTATTTTCTCTCTTCTGGCCCTGCCTGCAGGAGAAGTAGCCTGCCCAGAGCTTTGCACAGCTAACCCAGCAGTGCTGGACAGCCATGGCAAACGGCTTTTGTATGTGGTGGCGAACATGGGGAGTTTCTACTATTTCTATGTCCTGTAGAGGTGCATTTCCCCCCTCCGCTTCCATCCCATTTTAAACCTTCTCCTAGGGACCCCGGAGTTGAGCTAGCTCACCACTTATGCATTAACCTCTGCTCCCTGATCCAAGAAGACATCTAAAGTCCTAGCATGCCCTCCTCATCCAGACAGGCAGCACTGGGGGGGTGGTGGTGTCTGCTGGACAGTGAGACAGAAAGGCTACATCTACACAAGGAAATTATTAGACAGCACAGGCTCAAATGCAAGTTCCCAATCATCATGGTTTTAAAGTGTTTGTACTATTTCCTAGCATGCTTTTGGCCTGTGCCAACTAACACTCTCCAAAACAATATTCCAGCATCCCCTGGGGAACAGGACATCCCCACACTGCTCCTGGCTGGTAGCTTGGATGCAAGCACCTTTTTGGAATGATGGGAAGAGCTTACTGTATGGATGCAGACCACATTCAGAGCAGCTGGCTTCAGCTTCCTAGTACATGTACAGCCACTTAGGAGTGCCCAGAGGCACAGAAAGATGCCAAAGGAGTTGCCCATCCTGTTCTATGAAGACAGGCTGAGAGAGTTGGGGTTGTCCAGCTTGGAGAACAAAAGGCTCCAGGAAGACTTTAGAGCCCCTTCCAGTCCATAAAGGGGCTCCAGGAGAGCTGGGGAGGGACTTTCTACAAGGGCATGGAGTGATAGGACAAGGGGGAATGGCTTCAAACTGGAAGAAGGGAGATTTAGATTAGATATTAGGAAGAAATTTTTCCCTGTGTGGGTGGTGAGCCCCTGGGGCAGGTTGCCCCGAGAAGCTGTGGCTGCCCCATCCCTGGAGGTGTTCAAGGCCAGGTTGGACGGGGCTTGGAGCAACCTGGGCTGGTGGGAGGTGTCCCTGCCCAGGGCAGGGGGGTGGGACTGGATGATCTTCAAGGTCCCTTCCAACCCAAACCATTCTATGATATGCCAAAGGCTGAGCACAGCAGTCAAAACAAGTGCCTACTGCATAAACCTGTGTGTACCTGCTTAGCCACTAGCTGCTCACCTGGTCAACCGTAACCAGATGCAAAGCCATGAGCCACGGGACAGCTTTATCTGCAAGGCAGAGGTCCCGAGGGGCACAGCTCACAGTTCAGCTCTCATCCCTGTCCCGTCAGCTGGAAGACTGATGCTGTGTGTTAGTACATGCCACTCAGAGGGCTCCAAGGAATGTGATTTTAGAGCAATGCAGGCAATTTAGATTTAACGCATCTAACTCCTGCTACACTGCACTGATCCCCTCTTCTCAGCACTCTGCCCCAACAGCTCAGCAACACAGCACTCCTGCAGCCTGTGTGCTGCTAGTTATGCACTGCAGGCTGAGGTTAAACCACAGGGCAGTGCGCAGAGACTCTAAGAACAAAAGAAAAATAGCAAAATATGTGTCTATGCAGATGAGAAAGCAGTCAGTTGGAGGAAAGGAGGGGAAAAGCAGGCCTGGGACATGAAGATTCAGCAGGTAAAAAGGTGTTTCTCTAGCTGAGGGGAGGCTGTAATTCTAAAGCACTGTCAGAAAAGCTCTACAAGCAAATGGGATGGTTACTTACATCTTCCTCTGTGTCTCCACCTTGCATTGTCCCCACAATCCGGGCGCCAGCTCTTCCTGCAAGAGCAAAGAGAATCACCATAAAGTCTGGCTCATGGTTAACACCAAGGGAGACTGAAAGATTAAGTTCAGGATTTACCTTTTAGAGGACTAATCAAATGGCAGTGACAGAATGAGATCTCAACGCATGTAAAGTCACCCCCCTACCTTGTTAAGCTCCCTCAGAGCTCAGGAGACAGTAGAAGAGGGTAAGGCTGACAGCAATTCCAATCAGGATGGTATTTCCAGAGCTACCTTATACCGGTACGACAGTTCTGGCAGGACCAGAGGCAATTACACATTAAGAAACAGGAAATTCTATCTGAACACAAGAAACCACTGTGAGTGTGGTCAAACATTGGAACAAGGTTGCCAAGAGAAGTTGTGGAGTCTCCATCCATGGAGATCCTAAAAACCCATCTGGATGCGGTCCAGGGTAACCTGCTCTAGCTGATCCTGTTTGAGCAGAGGAGTTGGACTAGATGATCTTGAGAGGTTCTTTCCAGCCTAAACAATTCTGTGAACTGGCATATTCCTTCCTCTGGTTTGGTGCACAGAGAACAAAATCCTGTCTTTTCCACGTGGCAAGCCTGCTGTCCGTTAGAGAGCTCACAATGCTCAGATCTCTTCTGGTACTGCAGTAGGGATGGACATCTCGCAGGACTCCCAGGCAGTGCCAACGCAAACCTCAAGAATTTCTTGTTGAGAGTTGGATGTGGAAGTCTGAAGAGGCAGGTGGAGATCTCAGGGTTGTAGGGAGTTCACTGAAAAGGGAGAAAACACTTGTGCCTTGCTTTGTTACTTTTGGCTATGTAGAGGCCATATGAAATGGGGAAGATGCTGGCATGGTCTCCTCTGCTAGAAGGGAGCCCGGAAGGTGTTGGGAATGGGTATAGCAGAGCTGTGACTGAGGAAATTCTGCATGTGGGCTGACGGCGTGACTCAGCCCTGCTTTCTGCAGCCACCAGAAGTCACTCAGCACCAACTGGATGCCTATTTAACAGTCCTGCTGTGACCGCCACAGTTCACCATTTGTTTATCTCCTGTCATCACTAGTTTTCTCTATGCCAAATATGGATTTTTCCACCCTAGACAAAGTCTGTTGGGTTTTTCCTTGGTTTTTTTTTTTTTTTTTTTTTTAGCATAAAAACAAAGCAACTTTAAAATATATCCTGTCGAACCTCTTTTGTACCACCCAAAGTACAAACGAAGACAGGTCCCTTTCGTCCCCTTTGCAGACTGATTTGGGTTAGTTGTAGCAAAAAGCTGGCTAACTCAACCAGAAGTCACCCAAACACCTTTGCTGTGTCAAGGCAGATAACTTGAAGGGTCTTATGCCTTTAAATAAGAAGCGGTATCCTCTATCCATCTGGTTGCTGATAACACAGCCGGTGGAGATGGAATTATAAGATCCCTGGACAGAGGATCTATCTTTGCAGACATTTGCTCTAGTGTACACTAAACTAAACTATGTAAATTCAGAGACGATTACAACTGACATCATTAGACGACCACAGAACCACACTGTTACCCAGCCTACAGATGGCTCCAAGAGTTTAACTGCCATTTTGCTATGCAGAAGGCTCAGCACAAAGTGTTAGACAGGGAATTATTACCTCAAAGGAGAAAGCAGCACGAAGCTCCTAAAATCTACAGGTAAGACAAAGCTGAGAAAGATCCTGAATATAAAAGAGAATCAGAATATCGCATAAGGAGAGCTGACAAAATAGGACAGTTCAAAAATGCCAAGGGAAGCGCTTAGAGAATGCTAACAGAAGGTCTGCAGGATACTGGATGCGGCTCTTCCATCAGTGGAAACAGTAAGGACACCTTATGGGCATCTAATTGCTTATATTTGAAGACAGAAAAGAACCAGTTACTGCCCAGTTACTACGCTGGTTTAAGCCAGGAGCACCTCTTTGAACTAGCGACGGCGTGATCAGCAGCGTTAGGTCCTGTGGCACAACCCTGGGACACCCAGAGGAGACACCCCGGGGTGCAGAGGGCCGGGACCTTCAGGTTGTGCGCTACGCCGCAGACTAAACAGGAGAGCAAGCAGATTTTCCACTTCGGTAGAAGAGCTTCTGTGACAAAGGCGGGAGGGTTACTTTAACTTTCAGATCGTAAACCCCCAAGTTTCCGCGTGTGGGAGCAAGAGGAAGGGCAGATGGCCACTGCACATTGCCGAAGGGGGTGGGGGTTGCGGAGGGTGTGGCAGGAAACAGGAGTCGTCTGCACCGGACAGGGAGAGCTGGCAGCTACGGGGGTGTTTGTCACTTGACATTTCCCGGGTCCAATTTAGCTGGGCTCAGTTTGCTGCAGCATTAGTTCTGCACCGCTCTGGCCACAGAGGGTCACGCAGCTTCCAAGTGGGTGAGAGCTTGTTATGTTTACTTACAGATAATGTGAATTCAGCCGGGACAGGCTGTACAAAGTGATAATTAGGTAAAATGCTAGTAATGAACAGACTGTAATTCACTGCACCTTTGGATTCAAATCTAATCTCCGTGCATCGCCACGGTTTATAGCCACCGAGCCAGCAAAGATCAGAAGTGAACGTGCATCCTGTGAGCATTTGCCATTTTTCCTCTGCGTGTGATGCTCACCATTGTACTAACCCGTGCAGCTGCCGACAATGGATCCGCAGGATCCACAAAAGATTTACATTTTCTTACCCAGCAGTGGGTATGTTAACCCTGCGCGGCTGCCCAGGATAAGCACACTTCTATTTATTTCTTGCACCCTCCATGGAAAGGACATTTGCTCGGGAGTGAGTCACCTGTCTCAACCCCAGAGTTTCAGACCTACAACCTCTTCTCCTTCTCTGCTTGGTCCAGTGTCGCAATGGCCATAACACAGGCTGAAAGCATACGGAAATACCTCCCCCTCCCTCCCAGTGAGCACAGACCTTTGCTGACACAAATCACATAGCCAAAGACAGCTCTGTTGGGAACAGATGCTGAGATGGTGGGAGGAAGCTCCATTTCAAGTTAAGACAAATTAATTTCTGTGAAGTCCAGCTTTTTGGTGTTTCCAAACACATTTGATTGCCCCCCTTTCCCAGCCACATAAGCCTGGTGATATTGTCCAGCAGCTGCTGTATCAGGAAACAAAAGACTTTGCAGTCTCTTATCTGAGGAATGGGAATCCGCAGAGACCCACACAGAAATACATGAAAATGAGAAGAGCAGCTGTATCAGCTTTCTCCCTCCTCAGGTTAGTTTCCTCTGAGTACGAGCAGCCTGACCCAGCAGCTCAAACACAGTGTTCATTGTTTTTTCCTTCCCGCTTGACCTGAAAAGTCAAGGAAGAAGAGACTAATCTAAGTCTCCAAAATTACTTTACAAGGTTTACAATTAGGACTGGATTTGTTTTACTAGAAAAGTATATTCACTCCGGGAGCGCAGTCAGAAGGTCCCGCTGTGTGCCACGTGTATAAAACCCCAGTCAGGATAAAATTGCACTTTGTGAAGTTCACCAGGAAGGAATTTATTTTCAAAAAGTTCATGGGGAGCAATACCAGTTTGGCAGAGTCCTCTGAGGTGCTCTGAGAGCAGGTGCATTCGTGAAATTTTTCCCCTTGACTTCGTACGTTATCAAACAGCTGGAGAACCCGAACCCTGCTAACATACGGCCAAATACCTTCTCCACTAGACCCATTCCTCATTCCTCAGCCTTCTCCCTTTGCCACCACCACGATGCATTGTGAAATCCAGACCCGCTCTGGACCCACACTTTCAAAGACCGCAAATACAGGCAACGAGACGCCTGCAAACGTCAGGGTTCACGAAGAACCATCAGGAAGAGAGGAGCCTGGCCAGCTTAGAAGAGATTTTTGTTTCTGTTGCTCTGTACTTCTTGCTAACTGCCAAGAAATCAGACGGGGATTTTCATAGGAGCTCTGGGCTTACAAACAATAATCACAAAGCGCACACGGACAGGAAAGGTAAGAAGAGTTCAGTGCCGAGCAGAGCCTGTGTCAAGGCTGCTGTTTGTATCTGACTCACCTCCGCCCACCTGACGCCACATCAGGTCTACAGCTCTCCCTTCTGTGCAGACATTGGAATCTATTTTGGCCTCTGAAAGCATGAGATGCAGAGCACTTGCTAACCCTCCGAGTATGGGAACTGCAGATTCCTGGTATTTTTGAGACTCGAGCCTTGCCATGCTGGAACATCAGGCGGATGCTGACAGTTTCTCGAGACTGCGGCTGAAGTTTGCATGGGCAACACCCTCGGTAAATCCTCCCTGGTGGCACTGTAGTCATCAAGTGTGGCAAGACTCTGAACAAGACATTTTCTTCTGGTGTGTCGCCCCCCTCCCAACCCACAGGTTCCACATACTCTGACTGCAGCAGTGGGGAGACCCTGATCACTGTTTCTTAAGGGTTCGTGAACAGACTGACTGTGGAGAATGACTTGGGAGACCACATCCTGCACTACACACCGCTAAGAGGCAGCTGTCCCTACGGACAAAGCTGAGAGACCAGGGAGGGGATCACACCGCACTTGAATCATGCCGACAACTGCAGTGGGCTTCAGCACGTTTTTCTTATCTGGGCTCATTTCCCCAACAGAGAAGGATGTAACAGTTTGAGAAAACCTGCAGATTTGTTATCATTTTGTATTTGTAAAGATAAATGCACTTGCATGCATTTCTTGATCTTGGACTCAAGAGATGTAATTTCCTTTAGGAACCAAAGAGAAGGGAAGAAATAGACTAGTTATTTAACATGTTCTTTTAAAAATAAGGCAGGTGACAGCCACAGGAACTCAATGGGAACAAGGCATCCAACAAGGAGCAGGCAGCTGTTGCACATTCCTAACTGAATGCCTCCACTCCCCTTCCCATTGGTAGCACACCTGTGGTTTCTATGAGGTTAGAGGGAAGGAAAACATTCTAGAAATTCAGTAGCAGAAACCTGAACATGGCCACAAGCTGGAGAGAGAATTTCCATAAGCAGACTCTGACCATTTCCGCTGAGAACAGGTCTTTTCTACTTCCTTGCTTGTGGTACGGAGGGATTTCGATACAGGCCTGTGTAGGCTCACCTGAGAAGATTTCTTGCTACTATGTCAAATCTCCAATTCTCTCTACAGGACTGAAAAAATGAGGGCTAATTCAGTCTCTGCAACCTTCCCCCCAGTACACAGGGTACCTTTGGCCCCTTCCTCATGTCTGCTGGCCAGCTCAACCTTAAAAAGAAAACTGAGAGAGGGAGGCTAAACATCACCATTGTCTCAAAACACCGAGTTATCTGCCACAAGAGCATCATCAGCATGCTTTGGACACCTGCTGCTCTGCATGCACTGCCTCTGTGAGATGCATCTGTACAGGACTGGGGATCCCCGCAGCCTGGCCACAGCACGGGAACAGCCAGCACTGGCACACCAGCCCATGTCCACAGAGACATGGGACTGTGCTCTCTGTGGGCCCCTGCACTCATCTACGGTTTGATTGTCGCATATTTGGTTCTGTTTTTTCCAATGAGGTACTTTGCTTTCTTAATAAAATCCCTTTATTCTCACCTCCTGCATCCAGAGACATATTTCTTCTTTCTGCGTTAAACAAGTGCGGGTTTTCACAGGCAAAGACTTGATCCATTCGGTAGCAGTACACTCGCTAACCTGGCTGCCGGCACATCATTACCACATTGATCCTCTGGGTCAGTTCCGCAAAGGTAAGAGGCTCCAAGAGAGCTGCTCTCTCACTGTTTGACTTTCGACTGATTGTCTGCTGAAAAACATTCAGAGTTTGCATAAAGCCGTCTTCTTACAATAAAGACCAAATGGCACCAAAGTTGTTGCTGTCTCAGTAGTGAAATGGTCTATGTGGTCCGAACAGGACAAAGAAACACCCCTTAACACCAACGTCACAGAAAGAAAACCTAAGAGCTAAAGCATTTGGATAATTGGTTTACAGGAGCTGAAAGATCCTGGCAGCGTGGAAGAGAGGGTGATTTACTCTAGACAGGCACAATTCCACGGTTCTGCAAGCGTGGATCACTTCTGCTTCATTCAGTAGCATTTCCACTGCCTACCTTGTTGCAGCACAGTGTGTGCCAGTCTGCCCTGGCCCGCCCAATCAGCCAGATCCTGAATTTGCTCCTGATTCCAAAATGCATTTCAGACCTCTGTTTGGAATGAGACTGGAAAGATGGATCTGCACAGGTAAACACAACATCGCTTCCAAATCTGCCATTTTTGATAGTGCGGATGAAAAAAATCCACTTTAGTTCAAGGGGAAACTGTAAAGTTTCTTAGAAAAAAACCCCCACATCTACTGTGGGTTAGACTAAATTCGTGGAAACCACATCCAGCTCCGGAAATCCTGGTGAGGGTTGAAACAGTGGGAACCTGAGAGAAGCTCGTACACTCTTGCCCAAGCATTTTCTTTCAGCCAGGGCTGGAGACCGACAACCAGGCTAGACAGACCTCATGCCTGACCTGGCACAGCAGCTTCTACGTTCCTAGGACAAGGCTTGGCATTCTTCACCCTGACGTCCACCCCATCTGCTCAAGAACAACCGTCCTGCTGCGAACTACTGGTTTATGGCCTGTTTCAGGCAAGAGGTTTCTCTATGCTGCAGACAGCTCAGACCATCAACACAGCAAGAATTGCTTTTTTCTTTAATTCTTTGACAAAACAGAGCCTTATTCCAAACACCATCATAACTCACACTTTGACCTCAGGGAAGTCCATGCGTCTATTTTATTTATGTAACAACCTCACTTATCTATTGCCAGACAGAATAAAAGTGGATGTGAGTTTTGATTCACGTTGACAACGTTCAAATTAAAAGTTACAGATGATAAATCAAGGATGAATCTTACTTACAAAAGCAAACGATTAGTGACATATGGATTTATCATAAGCCCCATCAAGGAGGAGACTTGCCTGCAATTGTGATATTGTGGCAACAAAACAGGTTGTAGTTTCCCAAACCCAGTAAGTCAGCATCTGTCAGTTTGGCGACTATCTTCCTAGCCATTTATATACTTGCTCCCTCCTCGTACTGAAGCCGTCCTGGCATCCTAAAACT
This sequence comes from Charadrius vociferus, assembly GCF_000708025.1. Lineage (NCBI taxonomy): Eukaryota > Metazoa > Chordata > Aves > Charadriiformes > Charadriidae > Charadrius > Charadrius vociferus. Next base: position 2,029,755 of record NW_009647739.1, read on the forward strand.
GGGTTTGCTGTACCGCTGAATCAGAACCCTTGAACTCAAAGGAGATATCAACTCCATAGCGCATTGCAGGCTCCTCCGTAACCTGCTACTGCTTATTTCTCTTTGTGCATGGGGAATAAGGGTTCGATTTCCTCTCTGTACCACAGGCGCTAGCTGCCTCTCACGTCTCCCCCAGCTAACACTCTTTTCCGCTCCATGGGAGACTAAGTCCTACACCTTCAAGTCTTTTAATTGGCTAAAAGAATAAAACCAGAAGCAATACTGTCAAAGCTGCATTTAGGCTGAATTTTGCTGCATCTAGACAAACCTGATGAAAGGACTCTTGAGGGTGAAAGCGTGTTGATTTTTCCTCAATTATGCCAAGTGGCCTAATAAGAGAGATTATCTCTCCCTGAGAATCTTGCCTCTACAATGGCAAAACACACTGGAATACCTGCCCGCCTATTACAGACAGAGGGAAGAAGTCTTCTCTTACAATACTAATAACCTGGAAATTAGAGATGTAAAAACTGAATCACAGCAACAACAGGAACTGACCAGAGCGGACCATTTCTCCTTAGTTTGAGAGCAAATACGGCTCACAAGCACCACTGTGTAAGAAGACACAATGCTTCAAAAGCAAATGGTTGAAATGTTTTGAACCGAGTCAAGAAAAAAAGCAGTAATTAATAGAAATAATGTTCTTGTCATGCCACCTTAATAATTAAGTACATTATAAATGCAAACTACCCGTGCTGAAGAACATGTACAGATTCTTGGTGTGTTTAACGACAAATGGCCAGTGAACTTCCAGGCCCAATTTTTTTAAAGAAGCTGACGCACCTGACATTAATCTCAAGTCTTGACATGTCTCCAGGACTTCAGTTGGTGAGGGTCACGCAGTCAAACGTATGACCTCACTATCGATGAGGGACCTGGACCAAAGGGGCCCCTTTACACAGACGGAGAGGGGCAGATCTTAGGCCAGAACTGCTCGTCATGTAAGCACGCACTCTGGATCAGGCTGGAGCTCCCAACGGAAAGCCTGACTGGTGTCTTGATACAGTCCCAAGCTTTTGGTTGTATGTTCTGGACAGGGGCAGGACTGAGCAAGCGCACTCTAACACCAGAAGCAGAGGTATCCCAAAGTTGAGTTTTCCTAAACAAAAAATGTAGCCATTTTGAACCAAAGCCAGCGGTATGGACAGAGAGCCCGCTGTTAATCTCACAGCGTAGCTACAGCTACAGCAACTGGGCAGCCTGCCCAAGATGATGATGAGTAACCTTAGCAAAACAGAAGAGTGAGCCAACAATCCTTCCCTTAAGAGTCTGACAATGTTTGTACCCATCTCTGCCAGCAGAGACTGCACCAGAGCACTGTAGGACTGAAGTGTTGTGAGTTAGAACGGGGGAATACAACACCTCACTCCCTCTGGAGAAACTGTAGAAAAGGCATCTCAGGAGCCATTTAACATACCTGGAGCTGCTTCAGTAGTTCACAGCAGGTGAGAGGCAAAAATAGGATGGAGAGCTAAGGGAGGCTTCCAACATACATGGAGATAAGGAGAGTAAGGGCTGGGATGGCGACCGTGTAGTCAGCAAACAGCATGCTCGGAGTATGCAAAAGTCAGAGGATAATTACCTGCCAGAGGTAGTTTCCTAAACACTAGGAAGAGACCTACAAAAGCATAGAAAGCAATCTAAACAGCACGGCAGAGAAAACATCTCAGCGATCTGAACTGCTTGCTTTAAGCCTGACAAGCTAATGCTGAGTTTCCAGTAAGCGTAATTAATGATACCAAAGCTCTTCCTAGAAAAAAATTGTACTTGCAACAAAATCTACAGCTTTTATAATAAAGCTTTTCACTCCTAAAATTGGTATCAAGAGCTGACTCTGACTGCAGTCAGTACCCACACCGCTAGGTTATGATGCTCTCCGAGATGAAGCATCACAGACAGTTACACAGTCACCTCTAAACCTTTCCTTGAGAAACTGCAGTGTAAAAATCGTTAGTGAAGATCAGCATTTCTAACACTTTTCAAGAATTTTCACGTTTTATGAAAAACAGAGGAACTGAGGATGAAAATACTCGAATCATATTGACTTGACAACTTCAGCTTCTTGCTGTGGTCTCAGTCAAAGAGAGGAGAGCAGAATTCAAGTCAGAAAAAACACACATATTTGCAGTTTATCTAAGTAACAGGTTCCAGCAGAAGTAGTGGCACATAAAATTACCTACACAGGCACTTCACCCAGATCCCAGATGGGCTTTTGCTGACGGTCAGAATCACTCATTGCTAACAAGAATGCCAAGGAGAACTAACCTGATTTTCTGCTTTCATTTTGCTGGACTATAGACTAAGCAGAATGTTTCTTTTTCCACCTAAGTGAAACACAGACCCTCAGACAGTCATTTCTCCAAGTTTCTTCTGACCAGGGCCCTAGTGGAATCAGCAGCCAGAGCCTGCAGTTCCACTCCACAAACAGAAGCAGAAGCCAGACGTCCTTCCCTGAAAGAAATAACTCAGGTGTGTTGCACCCGTGACTGTGCCACAGTGCAGGTGGCTTTATGGACTCACTAGAGGTCTGCTTTGGAAGGAGAACCTACTACAACGAGCATCAACAGCTAAAGGGAAATACATGCTTTGCAATGAGAAACAATATTGCTTTTCTGAGGCTTTGTATAAAGCTGCCTCAGGGTCTGCAAGGTAATACCAAGGATTTTCCTCACATGGTACTTTTTTCAGTAAATAATCCTTAATTTGCCTGAAAGCGTTTTTTCCACAAGACACTTCCCCCTTACAGCTCACAAGAACTCAGAAGTGCCAGTGGGCCTGAACGATAACAGGGTCTTCTTACATTTAAGGTTACTCAGATAATTCCAGCACATCCTTCTGAATAAAGGCAACTAAGGAAAGGTTAAGATACCTTGCAGAAGTGTTTCTGTGGTGGCGCGCTGCTTCATGATCCGCCTGTCTTCTACTTCGCTATCGGATCCTACATCCTCTTGAATCTCTACGTCAGAATCATCGTTATCTGGTTAAAACAAAAATAGTTGATAAATATCACTCAAACCAACCCATAACCCAGAACAGCAGTGGGACACGAGAGATGCTACCGGTCTCTACCTTTGTTCAAGTCCAAGATTAATTAAAAATGCAGTGGCGGACAGAGCATTGGCTCTACTGACGAGTACAGGGAAACAGCCAACGTCCGTGTCCAAAGGAAGACATCCTTCTGCACATCAGTGCCAGAGCAGCATACAATATAAACAATTGTCTTGGGACAATCCTCAGATTGTACCATAAATGCACTGTTCTAAATATACTCTCTGGGTATGAAGCATACCTACAGTCAGAAGGTGCTATTTCAGCAACTGATTTAAAGATAAAAATCTTTTTAAAGCATTTGGAAAGTCCGGGCTTATTAATACATCTCCTAGTCTTTTACCCTGACATAAGCAATATCAAAAAACCTGTCCCCTTTACTCTTTGCCTTTCATTTAATTGTAGGTTAGAAAGGCACAGTGAGACATCCCCAGATAAACAAAAGCAGTGCCAGACAAACCCAAGATGGCTGGAGAGACAGGAAAGCTTCCAAAGATGCAGGAACTTCTTCCAATATTTCCATAATCTGCCTTTGTTTTCTTCTTCCTATCCAAACTAAAGCCTATTTAGCCCCTTATTCCCAGTTCCCCAGTCACCAGACTGGAACAAACCTAAAGGACATAGATTAAATTGTCCTTCAGATGTTTGAAAGGATGACAAAAGTCTTCAGACACTTACAAGTGCCTGCAAAGAAAAGGGCAGCCTGCTCTCCACGTCAGCTGGGCGAGTCCTACCTTGAGGTTCGCAAGCACGGTCAACCAAACTGACTGAGCCTATTCTGAAGCAAAACAGCGGGTGGAAAGCTGCTGCAGAAGTATGTGCGTGGAAAGTCTGGAGCAGGCTCTGCTCCGTTTAAATCTCCTTCTATCCCATAAGCCTTTTCCCTCAGGCTGCCCAAAGAAGCTGTGGCTGCCCCATCCCTGGAGGTGTTCAAGGCCAGGTTGGACGGGGCTTGGAGCAACCTGGGCTGGTGGGAGGTGGCCCTGCCCAGGGTAGGGGGTGGAACTAGGTGATCTTCAAGGTCCCTCCCAACCTAAACCATTCTATGACTCCCTCTCTCCTTGTTCATGCCAGCCCTGCTTGTGCAAGCTCCTTGGCTCACTAAGACCACACACTCTTCTCTCCAGCTACTGCCCACTTGTAATTATTTACTTCCCTCTTCACACATTCAATCCATCAGCCAGATCCTCAGCTCCTGTCATCTTATGAACTCTTCTCTCTCGCGTAGAGATGAGCCCCCCTACACCAGCTGGTGCCACAGCTCAGCACCGATGCTGCATGGTGGCCTGCCTGCAGGAGCTCATGGAATCAGCCATGCTACAACTAACCCAACAGGACCCCGTGCGAGGTCAGCACCCAGCGCAGCAGCAAGAGCTGTTAATTATTTAGAGAAAATAGGCAATTCTTTCCTAGGTACATTTAATTACGCACACGTCTGAGCTGAAAATGAAAATAACTACTTTAATTATGATTAGTAATGAACTGACACATCTTTGTAATATTTAATTACTGGACAATATACAAATATTAGACATTTTTCCATAATCTTTTTCATTGTAATATTAAGTTAATGACAAAATATAACAGCACGAGATATATTTGATACCCTGCTAAGATTACAAGGCTCCAGCAATGTTAGTTACAATTTCTATTTGTGTTGCACTTTCTTCTTTGGCAAGCAAAGGAATCACTCACTGCTGTGTGACCTGAATACCGTTTCTAGTTACCCGGTGTTCAGGAGAGTGAGGTTTTGTTCAGCCCTTACCTGGGCAAACTCTTCGGGAAGAGCTACGTTGAGCCTAAATAAAGGATTCAGGTTGGTGCTATCTACGTTAAAGAGAGAGACTACCTCATCTGCGATGGCTCCTACTGCTACTACTAAAACGCCCTCAAACTTATTTTGTGGTTGGGGTTTTTTTCCCTTCTTTTTTTCCCTTTTTTGTTTTGTTTTTAAGCAATTTCTTCCTTTTAGGTTTTGTAATTTGTGCTCCTCCTGTTACACAGCACCACTGGCCAGAGCAGAGGATGCTGCAGAGAGCCCTTACGATGTACTTTGCCAAACCATTTCTATTCCACCCCCATTAGCACTTTCTGCTTCTTGCTGGGATCTCCTGAGCATGAGCAGCCAGCTGAGATGGGGACTAATGGAGCCAGTGCTCTCCGCTGACAACCCAAAGTGGCGAACGCGGCTAACACCACTTTGGGGACAGGACTTACGGCAGAGAGGCACAGCGATGGGATTCTGCTCTGGTTGGGGGCACAGCCGTAACAACACAGGGCTTTAATTTTACATTTCATTTTCCTGGAAAACATTTTTTTAAACCTTTTGCGACAACAGACTTCAGGTATATCACGTAAAATACGTTTCCCCTGGGAAAAAGCAGCCGTAAGAAGACAAGAATAAAGAAGAATGAATCTGCCACCTTCCTCCTGCTCTCTGTAGAAGTGCTCTTTCCTACCTACCCACCCTGATGGCTTAATGCTCTCCTGAGCCACGTGAACCCGTCCAGCTCCCCGCAGCACTCCAGCCATTTCTGACCCATTTCAACTTGCAAAAAAGGAAGCTCATCTCATCATATGATTTCCCACAGTATCTTTCAGTTGGGAAGTGGGAATTGCAGGAAGATCCCATGGTGACTAAGTGCCCTGTGACAGAAGTGATACTTACTGTGGAGAATGCATCAGTGGCTGGAGAGCCCCAACCTGCTGCTTTATGAGAGGAAATGGGTTAAAAACAGCTTTCTCCCCCCTCTCACCCAGCCCTTTTCTTCTTTCCCTCGGGTTCTCTACCACTCTCCGTGCCCTCTTTCTCACACTCTCTCTTTTACCCTTCTCCCCCACTGACTCAGATGTTGTGGCTCTCACCCGGCAGTGATGAAGTCGCAGTTTTCTGCTGTTCAGCCCACACGTGGACGGCACAGAACACCTCTGGCAAGCCCCAGAAAAGCACACCTTGTGCCCCCAGCTCTACCTCTTGTCTTTCACAGTGTGCTCCACAAGCCAAGCCAGTACCAAATGTATGCCTAGTTTTCATTTACACCTTTAAGAATCCTGGATTACTTTTCAGCACAAATGAAGAGAAGATTAATCAGGTGAATTATCAGCATATAAGCACAGTGCATAATTTTTCCTACTAAATTGTGACTTTGAAACACATCTTGTTATGGATCCATGGCAAGAGTTTGGATTTTTTTTGACCTGCCTAGCTGGAATTTTGATGCACATACCCTAGCACGAAGCATCATTGTGCTGCTATCGTGAACGCACACCAGAGGGTCAGAAAAGCGGCAGCCTCAAATGCAAATTCAACAACAGTAAAATCTGTGCCTCCAACCCTCCTGCCCACCACTTGGAAAGACATCGAGCACCTTTTTCATTTACAAAAAAAACCCCACAAATGTATTTCTCTAATCTAGCTCAATGGCTCCTAACACTAAGTCCGGCTCTGTCCAGTATACAACCCTACAGTTATCATCAGCTGAGCAGAACTGTGCCAGGCCAAAATCCCAAGGACACAGAAGCAGAGTATATTGTTGAAAATTTATTTAAGCACACAACACAAAGACAAGATGAGTACAGGCTTCTTAGCAGGACTGAACTAGTGCAATGCTGTGTGTGACCCACCCTAGCTAAAGCACTGCAGGGTTCCACCATCCCACATCCCTCATGTACATTCCCGGTATGTCCAGTTTTCAACAAGATATTATTGGTATTCATAAAAAGGTGACAATTCAGAAAGTTTCGTTCAACAACATGCAGAAAGAAACTGCTTGTTGCCCCAGGAGAAGTCACAACCACATCTGTGTAATACTGCATAACAGGAATTACAATGCGTCAATTCCAGGGAGAAAAGGAACATTCTGGATGAAGAAAACATAGATTTTTCTCAGTATCAGCATAAAGCAACGAAGATAATAAAGCCTACTACTACAAATTCCCACGTACGAGTACATGGAGTACAGAACACACTCTAATGGAGCTGGCTTATGAGATTTGAACCGGTTTAGATGAAGATTATTTGACTTTTCACAACAAACTGCAATTCAGCAATCCACGTGCCCAAATTCAGGCTGATGCTGGCAGCTTACTGGAGCTTAAGGCTGGTATTTTAACAAGCTCCTGTATTTTTACTACAAAAAGGTAATCAACAGAACGGCTCTGTAAACTCTGTTTGGCCCATTTCCCCACCGCTGGGATTTACTCCATCGCATGGAGAACACTGGCAAAACATCAGACTACCTGAGAGAGGATACACTGGGATTTTAAACTCCGCTTGCCTTACATTTCAGTATTTTCATTTCATAAAGGGGGGGTTCAGTCAACTAAATTAGTTTCAATTTAAAGCAGTCCAGCCACAAAAAGTGCATCCTGGTTACAACTGAAAAAACACTGCTCTCAGAAGAGGCGTTATTTGTTCCAAAGCACACCTACTGTTTCCAGAAAAAGCCAGAGCAGATACCTGGAATGATAATACTACATTTAAATGATTTAATTTTTGGTAATTTGCAACGCTTGAAGGAAAACCAGCATGATTTAATAACTTACCAGTGATTTCATTACAGATTTGTTATTTTGCATAAATATTCAAGTAAATGTATCCAACTGTAAAATAAGAAGGTACCGTGGTGAAGGTAATGAGCGCAAAGGATTTCGTTTATCAATATGCTTTAGAATTAGATGTAAGCCTTGTTTAGCGTGTTCAATTTCATCATAAAAATCACTGCTTTGAAAACACAGGCCCTGGCTCCACAGCAATTACTGGATTCACCAGGATGTTGATATTGGTGAAAAAACATCATGAGAAAATCAATCGGGCAACTGACAGCCACTTCATCCAAAATAAAATCCATTTAATAAATAGCATGAAATTTTAGAACAGGAAAAAAACCCAACCGGGGTGGGTTGGGATTTTGATGTGACGAAGGGGAGAGGCAAGTTCAGTTCCCACTTGAAAGCCTCGGTCCTACCAAACCCATACTCGTGTCTCATCAAACCCAGAGACACTACTTGTGTACATCAGCCTGAATACTTACAGATTTGCGGCTCTGCAAGTCAAACTGGAAGAAATGCTTCGACACACACATTTCGGCAGGGAACATCCTCTGTCCTTAGCACAAAACCGAGATCCTTCATCTGATCTCTCTGAGAAAAGTTCATGCTGGTACTGAGAGCTCGGATCAAGCTCCAAACACCTGTGGCTGCTACTAACTTCAACAGAGAGGTTGGATGTTCAGACCTGCCTATGCTCAAACCGGGCAATAACCCACCAACAAACACCAACCAGTAGGTTGTAGAGGTCTAAATGCACTTTCTTACCTCACTTGGTCATTTTAAAATGGTCTATTGCTACAGTATCCAACGTCCCATTTTTAACAGTAAGGATGATTAACCACTGCCCAGGGAAGCAATAGGTCTCTGTCACTTGAAATAATTAAAAATAACTCTCGATGACAAGCTCCATTTACACTGGGATTTGTAGTCTTGGCACAGGAATAAGTAGCTAAGATATTTTTTGGCCCATTTTATAGAGAGGTCATATTCAGCAACCATAAATATTTCTAATGATCTTAAAAGCCAAGAGTCCATCAAAGTACTATTAAATTAGAACACGAATTTGCAATTATTTAACAAGCAAAACACAAGACTATTGTGGACAAATTCCAAGTATCTGTTACAAGAAGACGGATGGTCTGAGCATCCTGCTGGTGACAGTGCTGAGCATTAGCAATATCACCCAGGCGTCTTGCCCTTGCGGGAATTACCCTGCCACATTTCAAATGCCACAGTTGTCGCACTGGGACTTTCGGTTTATCTGCTGTCAGATTTTAAAGCATCGATTCTGGAGGAGAAAGAGTACAAGAGATTTGGCACGGCACCCAACTGCCACAGCGCCACGTGATTTGCTATCCGAAGCACAACATCTGTATTTGCTGTGTTTAATTGAGCAAGATGATGGAGCTAAGCACATTTGGCTTGGCCGTCAGAAAAGAAAGAGTTATCTTGGCAAGTCGAGCTGGCCAAGGAAACACTCTGGTTGGGTATCGAGTACTGAAGCTCCCCAGGAGCATCGGTTAATCCTGTTGTTATTGCTGAACAATACTGAGGTAGTGCAAATCTCACGATGGATGTTTACTCATTCTACAGACCAAGCAAGAGTACGCAGGGTGGGCCGAGGGGTGCCGCGCACCAGAAAGCGGTACAGTCAACAAACAATGCAATTTTTACAGCAAATACTTTTACAAACTGAAATCAAATCCTGGGCATAGCGTTACCCAAAAGAAATACAGGAAATATTTTGAAAGATTCAATTTTTATTTTTTTTAATATATTTTCAAAACAAAATTTTTACTTTTTTAAACTTTAGTTTATAAAGTCTGCTTTTAAATTGACAAAAAAAATTTAAAAATGCAAGAAAATGCACGTGAAAAAGTGCATAACAAAGTGAGAAAAAGATCTGTAAGTGAAATAAGCTGATTTGTCTGAAAAAAAATGTATTTCAGTCTAGAAACATTTTCAGTTGTTACTTTTTTTGCTCAGCAAACATGTTTTTTCAACCTTAAATGAACCTGTAAAAAACATCTTGAATTCCTGCCGTGGTCAGTGACCTTCCTGGCCCTCTCCTCTCACACCAAACCATTATCAGAGCAACTCTTCACGTATCTACACCTGACAATAGTTCTATCAACAATCTCCGCAGTGCTCAGCCGAGCAGTGCCTAATATAATGTTTTAAGAGTCACCGTTCCATTAACCACAAGGAAACCAAGCCCCGAGTTTCAGTCAATTGGCATTTGTTACTTCGCACCAACCTTGGATGTGCCACAGGGGCAGCCCGCTGTGTGAAAAACACCACATCATATAGTGGTTTCTCTAAGAGCATCTTATGTGAAATAAAGGTTACAAAAATAAAAGCAATTTAGTTACTGCTCATCACAAAAAACCATTTCTGTCCTGCTGCGAATACTTAATTGCACATATTTTCATCACGTAAATAATACTCTAAGCCTGAGCTGTAGCTGGAGTTCAACATCTTTACATAATTTAAGAACGGGTTTTCACATAACTTAGTGTTAGCTCTGCTTTTTTTTTTTTAGTGCAGTGGTTTTACGGGGATGCTCTGTCAGAGAAAAAAAAAAAAAAAAGATGATTTGCAATGTATACTAGCAGAAGATAAAAAGAACCAGGCTGTTTCTGAGATACATTAAACATTTTTACAGATTTTATGTGAGTACCATGACATATCCATGGGTTTCTATATTCTTAACACAGACCTGCACGATTCAACATACATTTCACAGGTTTTCTTTACAAGAAATATGATTCAGGTTTCTCTGGTGTTAGTTCAGCCTGAAACTCAACAGAGGGCTGTCCAGAATCCCTGCAACTTCAGCTGCAGAGAACCGAACTGTTAATTTGCAAGCCTGCTTCCCAAATTAGCAGGAGATAAGGTCAAAGGAACCAGACAATAAGAGAACTGCATCAATTACGAAGGTACGCAAAGGTAAGAGTGCTTACAGGGGCAGAATGGATGCTGACTTTTATCAGTGAATGGTAACAAATTTATCACGATTCCAGCCTGTGCTGTTAGAAGAGCCTCATTAAGTGTTTCGCAGCTCTCAAGGGCAAAGTGTAATGAGAGTTAGAGAACCTTCCCTTTCCCTTGCAGGAGGCACTGGCCCCATGCTACCCCTTTGCGTAGGAAAGCGATGAATCTGTTCAAACAAAGCTCACCTCTCCAACCCAGACCTTGAAGATTCAGCCGGAGAGTCTTAGGGAGACATGAGGGCAGCCTGCCCACCTTCCACTGAGCGGAGCTGCAAGGGAAGAAGCTAATCCCGTCACCTCCAGAACCCACTGCATGGCCAAGACCAAGTCAGAGCTGGGTCTGCTTGAACAGTCCCGCGAGCAGGCACAACGGATTTGCTGGTTTGAAGGTCCAGACAGCAAACCCCTAAATTCTTTCACAAACAGAACATGGAAGACAACTGATGACAAAAGCACTTTGCTTTGTGTGAGGGGCGTTACTTAAAAATGCAAGTGCAATAAGCATGTATTTTCTCCCCTTAAAACCTACTTTAGAAAGATACTTCTGATGATGAAAAGTCCTTCTTTAATCTTCCCTGTGTCCACCTCATTAACAGGGCGCATCCTATCTTAGAAGGAGGATACAGCACACAGAATCCCCAAACACAGGTGAAAGAAGGTTTAAGTGCCCACGCCTGTAGCGCTTCACACCATCTCCCCGCAATACTTGCAATGCTCACAGTACTTCCTCGATAAAATCACTGACTGCCAGACCAAGGTTGTAGGGCTCTCGGGAAGCCTCGAGGGCGGAAACGCCATCCCTTATCGTGCTTCCTATTTCTAGTGTGAATTTCACAACTAACCTTTGGGGCGGTTTGGGCAGGCAAAGCTGTTCAGTGATGCTGCACCGATTCTGCTGCTGTTCCATTGTTTCCTCTTGTGAAAAGTATCTGTCTTTCTCATGACTAGGATGCTCGGATTAACGAAACCATTCTGTAAACATAATCCTAATAGGGGACTATGCCATTTAAGACACCAACCTCTGCGTTCTCTTACCAAAGCAAATCTCTTGGTTTTAAATTGTATAAAGGGCATAATTTAACTAATAATGAGGAGAGTGGGGTCTGGTCTAAGGGGAGAGCACAGCCTGGTACCTGATCATTATGTTAGCAAACCGTGGTCTCAGAGAGCTTTACAACATTCAATAAATTAACCTTAGAGCATGCAGTAATGAAGCCGTGCTCCGTGCTCGCGACTGGGGAAACAGCCTCCGAGAGCCAAATTTATTGTCTCAGTTACACCTCCGCAACTCTGCAGACTTCCACACTGTGCGCAGATAAAAGCAGACTGGAGCTGACAAAGATGACTTGATTTTCCGAGGTTATGGGACAGTCAATAAATGGGCCAGCACTGAAAACCAGGATCCTGGAGCTCTTATCACTAGAATAAATACTAATTATGACAATTAAGTACTTGAATAAAGATGTATTATGTTAATATTTTCAGGTCATTAAAAGTCATAATCGTGTGTTCTTAGGTGGCAGTTAAATCACTCACTAAAAGGCAAGGTTCATGTTATTTCAGAGATGCAAAATGACAGAATAGTTTTCCAAGTGAAAATCCACCGAAAGCACGTCAGCAGGTTTTCATGTTTCACACTGCTAATTACTGACGATAGAAGTCGTCTCATCTTGAACTTATTTACCCTGGAAATGGCCAGATAGCAGGACCTGGACTTTTTCACTCCCAGTAAATCCTTGAAACCATTCCACGTTGTTGTAATTTATATTACAAATCTTATGTTTCAGCTAAAACTTCTTCACTTTTTACTGCATGGACATAAGAAGATGAGACCAAAGATGGGCAGAAATTAGTTAATTTCATAGAACTACAGTATAGTTTGGGTTGGAAAGGACCTTTAAAGGTCACCTAGTCCAACCCCCCCGCCACGGGCAGGGACACCTTCAACTAGATCAGGTTGCTCCAAGCCCCATCCAACCTGACCTGGAATGTTTCCGGGGATGGGGCAGCCACAGCTTCTCTGGGCAACCGGGGCCAGCACCTCACCACCCTCACAGGCAAGAACTTCTTCCTCATATCTTATCTAAATCTCTCCTCTTTCAGTTTGAAGCCATTATCCCTCATCTCATCGTTCCCCTCCCTGATGCAGAGTCCCCCCCCAGCTCTTCTGGAGCCCCTTTAGGCACTGGAAGGGGCTCTGAGCTCTCCCCTTTTTCGCCTTCTCTTCCCCAGGCTGAACCCCCCCAACTCTCCCAGCCTGTCCTCCCAGCAGAGGGGCTCCAGCCCTCCCAGCATCTCCGGGGCCTCCTCTGGCCCCGCTCCAACAGCTCCGTGTCCTTCTGCTGTTGGGACCCCCCGAGCTGGAGGCAGCACTGCAGGGGGGTCTCCCCAGAGCAGAGCGCAGCAGAGGGGCACAATCCCCCCTCCCCCTGCTGGCCACGCTGCTGGGGATGCCGCCCGGGATGCCGGGGGCTTGTTGGGCTGCCAGCACATATTGCCGGCTCATGGCGAGCTTCTCATCAAGCAACACTTCCCCGTCGTTCTCCTCAGATGTCTGTCTCTCCATCCCTTCATCCCCAGCCTGTATCGATATCGGGGGTTGCCCCGACCCAGGTGCAGGACCCTGTGCTTTTCCTTTCATCAGCTTGCTCTGAAAATCTCTGCCAGCAACCAAACTGTGAAGTGCAACTTCTATGTCTTTACTCAATTTCAGCTTTCATGAACTCTCCCTCTGATCCTGAGAATTAACTTCCCTTCTATTTTCTCCCACTACCATATAAAAATGCACATATTGCAATATTAAATTCACAGGGGTAATTAATGAGGAAGTTCTTGCTGACGCTTGGCTCAAAAGGAGCAAAATCTGGTTTGTTAGCTTTCTACAAAATCTCAAGGGGTTATTATTCCCTTCTGATCCTCAGCTAGAATCCTAATTAATTAAGAGTAAGTTCAGAAAAAAATAAAAAAATCCCAATTTTTAATTGCATTCACATTTTGCAGGTACACTAAAACCAAGCAAATGCAAGCAGGCAAACGTGGATGCCACTTTGAAGATCAGCGATCTTAAAGAGGATGTCAAGCTGAGAGTTTTTCACCTGGGAAAGCTATGATCTGATAGATACATCACAAAGAATTAGTCCGAACACATAACCAAACTCTGTGCCACGCAACGAGGCAGGCTAACTGCTGAGGACAGAAATTACAGTCTGGTTTTGCGAGGCACACCAGCACCATGTGTCACACGGGGCAGCCAAGCGGTCCCACAAACCAATGAGACTACTCACCTACATGCAAGCATTTTGCTGAGTAGAATCCTCTAACCAAATCTGTTTGCAAACCAACCCTTCACCAGCAGTCCCATCATGCTGGGACAAGTGCTGTGTCCACAGCAAGCCCATACAGGCGTTGATAATAGCAAAACGAAGGCTAAAAATCCGCTCACTGCAATTGCACAGCGTGTTTAGCGGGTGACTGTTTTCATTCCTCAGTGCTGCAGGTAAAATTCACAAGGCAGAGGAGGATTTCACAGAGGTTATGTTCCCTATTTCACCGTTGTCCTTTTAAAGTTATTATCATTCCACTTTTTCTAATGTAGTCTGTTGACTCTGTCATCTGTCCCACGTCCCCTTCGCTTCATGCTTGTAAGTGGATACTTATACATGAAGTAGCAAGTACTTAACAATTTCTCTGCTAATAAAAGCAGTGAAGAAAATCTCACTTACTTCCACTCTTAAGCAGGTGCTGTTCCTCTTCCTTCAGCCTGTTCTGCGTAAGACGTAGCATGTTTGCTGTTTCCTGTAAGAGGTGAAAACAACCGCATTAGAAAAGCTGCCACATTGCACAGCCAAGTAGCTAATTGGATGGTCCCACAACAACCCTTAACAGCACTCACAGGTAGAACGAGATTAGAAAATTTCAGCACTGAAAGTATTTTATGGAAAAAAGGTCTTAATTGAAACATGGGAGCTCCTACTTACTTTGCCCATGAGGGTGAGGATATAAAGCATATACTCAGGTAAAACAGTGCATCGAAAATCAACCATACGTTCGCACCGGCTGAAACCTCACTTATCCTGTTGAAAATGAGTTCACTTGTCTTCATCCAACAGAAAATTACTGTTGATATAGAATGGAAGTTGCTTTCTCTGGAAAGCAGTCTCTGGTAGCTGTTTTCAACCAATACTCCATTAAACACCAGAAGCAGTTTGTGAAATGTCAGCAGCTTCATAATACACAAACCAACCCAGAATAAATTCACCCATTTCCATGCATGCAAACAAAATGGGAGCAACAAGCCCTATCAATAAGCTGGAGAAGTATAGCCATACACTGTAGTATAGAATTCGGGTGCAAAGGAGAAGCATGACAGTAAGACTGCACAAAGTAGTTTGTTGATTTTCTTTCAGCAGGTTGTTAGATAAAAATACGCTGAGAAGCACTATTGTAGTGATGGTACGATAAAGTTATGACAAATGCAGTTCAGAGCAAACGGAAAAAGGTAGGTAGAACAGTGGCTGCTGTGCTGAGGAAAAGAAGCAAATCACAAATCTCAATCCCTTCATATGAAGGCCAATGATAATAGAAAATGTTACCAAAGGGTCCACAAGGACTTACAAAACCCAAGTCTCAGTCAACCGAGTAAGAAATGTGACAGCCCTGAAGGGAAGAAGCAGGCTGATGGTACTGGGGCAGTGGCAGTTAAGACAGACATCCTCATTCCAGTAGGAAAACACGTCTGGCTCTGTAGACAGGGGCTGAAGAGAGTAATTTTAATCTACCAGGTCTCTAGACCGGGTAGACTACTCAGGCTATTTGATTGCTGAACACCACAAAGCAATTGTAGGAGGTGTTTGGCTGAGTTCATTAAGTTCTCCATCCAGTTTGGACTAAAATCTAGCACAGATACCAAGAGACTGAATTTTAGGAACTAACGTTCACTATTCTAATAGCAGTAGAAGAAAGAAAAATATATTTTTAGCAACATTTAGTTTAAATTTGGGTAATGTTAATGGCGAGTATCAAACTAAACATGATGGAGTAGGTAGGATATGAATGCATACAATCAGATTTAGATAGAGCCTACAATACTAAACAGGTGGCAGACAACTGATCGAAGGATTTGGCCACAAATTTTGCTAATTTTAGTCTCTTCAATTCCAGTGAAGCAAGACAAGTAGATGGGAAAGCTAACTGACTGTGGATTGAACTCAGATTTTTCTGAGTGTTTGATTTTTCTATGCAAAATATGCTTATAATTAAAACCACCGGTCAGTTTGACACGGTCAAATCTGCACATTTACAGTGCATTTGCAGAAAGGAAACGGGTTTGGCTGGAATGCCCACGGGACAGAGGGAAGAAAGTAAGAAGAGCATCTGAAAATGGTTGAATGGTGGGCAACCTTTTTACACGTTCAGGTGGAAACATATATCCATACGTATGGCAATAGCACGCTAGCTGAGAGAGGACAATCTCCTCCCACTGACCTCTAAGCAGCAGCAAACCACCAAGTCCCACCCAGCACTCACAGAAGTTGCTGGAAACAGAGGGCTGGGGACTGGCTGGCATGACGCATCGTGTCTTGGCATAAACATCTATGGCTTGGGAGTTGAAATTCATGCCGAAACAGCTTGCAGAGAAGACACTTACAGGTGGTAAGGGGAATTGAGATAAGTCACCTGTACCTGGTGAGAAACCCAGCTCAGCGCCTCTCTCAAGGCCACAGAGGGAATAAATTCTGATCCAAAAAGTCTTCTTTGGACAACCGTGCAAATTGTCTGACGTACAAACTCTCCAGTACTTGCAGAGGCTCCACGGATGCTAGGAAGACTGCTAATGTATAAATAACACTGCAAATCCGAAGCAGGCATGACAGCTTCCAGGGCTATAAAGCAGAAAGGTCATGATGCAAAATCGTAATGAATGAGACACTCCAGCAGCAACTCGCAACAATATAAACTACTGAAATCTCTGAAATGGTGGATGTATATTCTGCAGGGAGAAGCTAATTCCATCTGTAAGAACAAGGAAGGAAAGGAGACACAAGCATATTTTTTATAACTTGTTTAATGTAGATTCAGAACATTTTAAATACCCGATTTAGGAAACTGCTCTTCTTTATTAATTCTCTCTATAAGGAACGAATTACAGTGAGGACAGAAGAGTGTGACCGAAGATTAAAGGAAAGGGAAGACACAAGGATGCTGGGGACGGTGCCATTACGGTAAGTGGGCCAGTAAAGGTTACCTGCCCGCCCTTGATCCATGCTGTTGACCATGACACAAGTGACCTCCGTATAGTGGCAACACATCTGCACGCTGCCTGCAAACCTGCACAGCTCAGTCCCACTGAGAAGAAAGGTAACCACTGCAATAATTAACATTTTCCATCCCCCTCAGTGTTAGCAAAGCCTTTTTGAAGACTGATGAAAGTCAAAATGAATGTGGACGTGAGGCAAAATTTTCAGAGGTTTCTAGCTACCGGTGTTTCCTTCGGTCTCTGTAGCATGTGCCCATTCCAAGACCTCCCTCTGCACCAGTGGGTCCCAACATTTTCTCACTGAGCTCACAGTTGTTATCTTCTTCCCCTACCTCTTCTTCCCCATCCGGTTTCTCCCAGTCAGTCATAAAATTTAGATAGTTATTTAATCAGGTCTTGCCCCTGGCCCCAGCAAACATTTACAATAGAGCCTCCCCACTGCTCTGTCTTTGGGACAAACGGAGCAAGCGCGGGATCAATCAGCCACCTGAATCTCAACCCCACTGGCTGTTGCAGCCTACACACTGCACATGGCAAAGAAATCCTACAGGGAGGAAAAAAAGAAAGGATTTTTCCCAAACGTCACGGGGACAAATTCATTAACCCACAAAATATTTTTAAAATGTTCACAGACCAGTGAAATAATGGGTACAGATATAATCATTGCCTAATACCGTAATTCCAGGCACACGTTAAGACAGCTGAAGCTGGCAATGCAGATTCAGTCAAATAAGCAGTCACCCTCCCCGGCACCCTGCGCCACTCGCTCCTTCCCTTTTATCACCCTCCTGCTCTGGTGCGAGCATTTGTGCAGCGACACAAAAGAAACCTGGTGAAAACTAATCCATCAAAACAAAATTACGCCAGGCAAATTCTCCAGTGCAGTTCAGCATGCGGCTACGCTAGTTCTTGACTGGCACAATGGAGGATGGGGTGCTGCAGTTGTGGGAAAAACAGCAGTGGTAAGAACACGGGGTACTGTTTCAGCTTCAGTGCTGGTTTATGGACTTAAAATACAAGAGAAATGAAGTCTAAGAAAATGGTTTAACCATACAGATGAGCCACTTGTCCCCCTTTCCTCTAGCCTCTTACTTGCGCTGCGTTTCAGCTGACCTCCTACCGAGCCAGCCCAGAGACTTAACTGGCAGGAAAAACGTTGTTTTTCTACTGGTTTAGGTTTCTGAATAGCTCGATGCACGGTCGGTCAAATGCCGCTGTCAGCCCAAGGGAGCTGCTAAGACTGTACAGCACCGTCCCTTTCAACAGCAGCCCATCGCTCCATCAGTTTAGCCGTGCTGCCAGACTGCACCCTGCAAAAGCTTATCAAAAACTGCAGCAACAAAAACTGTTTCAAAAGGGCGGCCTGAAACCAGTTGGAACCAGGATAGCATCAGTTAAGTGCTGTTTATAGTCCTTAACAAGTAAGATCTTAAAAGGAGGGGGCAGAAGCGATGGCAGATCATAAAAGTAAGTAAACAAAATTTATCATGTAATTTTTTGAAGTTACACACTCACTTAAAAGAGAAATCTTAGATCTGTTAAATTAGCAAAAGAATTACAACAGCTTCATTGGCTTAAGATTTTGAGTTTAAAAACTATGACAACTTTTCAACAGCTGAGTCCACGGCAGTTTTAGCTTCTCTTTCTCGCTGCTACTTCTCACGGCTGCAATGAGGCTGCATTTTTTGGCCTGACTGGCTTCCACCTTCCCTGCAGACACCACTCCCCACTCTTCACATTATCTTAACAGATGCGATTTATATCAGCTCAGCGACAACAAGACCATGCTAATCAGAGATGTTTTCCTGTTTTAGGCTGGCCACTTCAGTGTGACTCAGGGCTCCCGAAACGTGACAAGGGAGAAGGGTGTGACGACCAGAACACTGCAGATGCTCTTTCAACACATACCGTTGTACAATGGACTTCGCACAGGACAACAGTCACGTTTTCTGCATGGAGTGGCAGAGTGACGGCTCCACGAAACAAGAGATGGGGCCCTGACCTCGCGAAGCACCCACGGGGAACAGGCTGGGTGCCTCGGGATGCCGTACGAGCAGGAGCCAACCTTTAAGCGCTCCGTTCAGCCTCTCCAGTAAACAAACAAGACCAAAACACTGCAGGCAAACACTGCACATACCTTACTCTACAAGCTAACTTTACCCAAATTAAGCAGCAGCGTACATCGTGGAACCACAGTGTCAAATTAATGCAATTAAAGTGACAATTAACACAAAATCAGAGCCAACCTGCTCCGTCAGAGGGGGCTCCCAGGCCTTTCAGGACACCAGAGATCATTGAGGCTGAAAATCCTGCTTCAGAGGCAGACAGATCTCTGCTGAGATGGAACTCTTCCTCCTCTGTCTCATGTATTATGCAGCCTTTCCTAGGTGTAAATCTGCCCTTTGACAAGTAATCAAATCGATCACTTTGCAAACTCAGAGCAGCCAGCCTAGTGAAATGGGCGGCACAGCAGGACTTGGTTGCCAACGCTTAGACCCTCAGAACAACCCCAGCTCCATGGGACCTTCGGAAGGCCCCAGTCCAACCTCCTGCTCTAAGCAGGAGCAGCGGTGGGATCAGACGGCCGTGCTCAGGGCTTGAGCTAGTCAGGTTGCAAAAACCTCCAAGGAGAGAGACCAACTAACCGCTCTGGGCAACCTGTTCCAGTACCCAACTATCCAAACGGTGAAAAAGTTTCCTTCTATCATCAAGTCAGAACTATTTTTCATTGCTAGTAATTTGTCCGCGTCTTTTGGTATATAGGGGTTCAGTTCACCTTAGTCACTAGTTATGACACCAGCTTTCCATAGCAGGCACCTGACCCTGGGACAGAGAAACAAATGCTCTATATACACTCAGTAGCAACAGGAAATAAAGAACCTTTTGTTGACACACTAGGACAAACAAAGGCTTTTAAAACAAATAAGTTTCACTTATGTTTACAATTTGCTATGCCCAATTCAGCAAGAACGTTACTGTCTTCTATAACAGCCTGAATGCACCAAAGACAAATGTATGTTTTTTGTAGAATGGGGTTTGAATGAGAACAATACAGATATTCTGTATCTCAGTCTACTTTTAACTGGCAATGCAAGTGGCTTTACAACTCGCATTTGACTACGAAAGTCTTTGGAATAATGCAATAAAATACAACACGTGTCTGTAGAGCAACAGGTTAGATTATATCAAAACATTCTGCCAAACAGCCACGTAAAACATCAACAGCGAGTTCCTACAGCGGGGTGAATGACAGTCGGCTTTGAAAATCTTTTTACAGAAAGCTATACAAAAGCAGAGCCTGAGAAATACTTTTTCATTTATTGACTTTTTTGTAATTTCTTTAAGAGAAGGATTACAGAACAGCATGTAATTACAACAGCACGCAAACTACATACAATTCTGGTCTGGGGTGGGGGGATTGGTTGGGGATTTTTTTGGTTTTAAACAGAGGTCAATATGTCACCATGGAGAATATCCTCCAGCAGCACACCCACAGGCAACTAGCTCTGGCACCGACTCCGTGTTTGACTTAGGGCAAGTGATCCATGATTTCTTGACTGCCAGTCTTTTATGATACACCTAATGCTGCTGAGCTTTAGTTTAAACAATAAAATCAAGTTGCTGAAGTCATGAGATTCAAGACAACTCTGTCTTGCAGATGGCAAAGCAGCATTTCATCATGTAAAATATCTTTTTTTTTTCTTTTAAGTTAACTTCAAAGTTTTGTTGGGAAAGTTGTGGAGAAAACACTAGCGGGATTTTGAACACCAAGAATTCGTGCCCCGGAGCCAGCTGACAGACAATATGGTTACCACTAAGCAGAAAGAAAAGGAAAAGAAATGGGGAATAGCGAAAGGGGGTAAGTATGAAAGAACAACAGGACAATAACTGGACCTCGCTGACTATTTTTTTTTGTTCAGCTGCTAACATTTCAATTCTGGCCTAGGCTATTTCTTCTGTGCTCAGACATCCTCCCAATCCCAGAAATCTCTCTAGACGTATCTCTCTCTCTGTATAACCTTTTCATCTTAGTAAGGGAAAACAACGTTTCCTTCTGTATTTTTTTTTTTTTTTGTGATTTGCTAGAGAATAGTGGTAATCTGACTGCTCTGTAGTACACTTAAAGTGAACCAATTCGATGATGGATTGAACCACCTCATCTTCACCTTGCCTATTAATCTCAGCAGCTGTTTCTTGCTTTGTTATAGAACAAAGCAGCTGAGATTAGGTCTTGCTACATGCACACAACGGCATTTGTTTTTCATAATAGAGTGTTGCCAGTCATTCAGCAAGGGGGAGATATAAGGACGAGGAGAAATTGTGCAGTGCCTGAACAGGGAATGTGAAAGTACTCTTAATAAGAGGAAGCCTGCTAGGTGCAACAGAAAGGTAAGCGAACACAACATTGAGGTTGTACAGCTAAAGTTCACGATAGTGTGGGGCGTCAACCTCCCCAGCACTGTTTTTTAAGAATAGAAGATGATGCTTCCTATCATGCTATTAAATATATCACCCTAAATTCATGTCCAGTTTTATGATTTGAATTGGAACACAGCTATAGTTATGCTTGACTAAAAGTGACTGCAATGCTACGCGTTTTGTTCCTTTTTATTCTTGCTGAGGAATGAAGTCTGTGGGAGAGATATACAATCCATCTGAACAGTGGGGCAAAAGAATCTTGACCAACAGGCTTGCTGGCTTCAAACTAGGTCCGTCAGGGAATGATGACGATAGCCCGATGAGAAGTGGGGGCACCGTGACAAGTGAAGGGGAGGCTCTGGTACATTCCTTGAGAAGGCAGCACAAGCAGGATCCCATCTCAAGTGCCTGAACACAAGTACATACATCATCGGAAGCAAACCAGGAGGAATTAGAAGATGCATAGCTTTGATCCTGTTGGGGTTACAGAACCAGGGGGAGACCGTTTCCATGTTTGGAGGGTTGCGCTAGATGGATATAGGCACTCTGGAAAGGACAGGCTGGGAGGTGAGGAGGAGGGGTTGTTCCCTCTGCAACAGAGCAGCCTGAATGCGCTGAACATTGCCTTCTGATAGGTGATGAGCCCTTTGAGAGTTTATGGTTAAGGATCAGAGGACAAACTGCTGACCTATAAAACAACACAGATGACGCTGCATAAACTAATATTCATTTTAACCTTGAACCTTTCAATGCTTATTGTTAGCAGATCATCTCCCTTCAGTAAAAAACCTAATGCAGAAGTCACAGCTGGCAGTATCACCAGAGGCATCCTTTGGTTTCCCATCTCTTGTCTACAGTTATTTGACTGGGACTTTCATTTTCTTACAAAAGTTATCAAAACTGAAAATTAAAAAATTCCTTTCCATATCACTCGATGTTGCACTCAGTAAATAGCGTAGAACCACAGGGAAGCTGGCTTACAGCTGCTTAGAGCCAGCAACAAAGCAGGAGCCTGGCCCGGCACAGAGAGAGATTTTGCACCTAGAGGTTATTCTTCTTTGACTGATGAGGCCACCTCAGTAATTGTGAAGTGCTATCACTGTGATAGAGCTTTCTGATGAATGAAGAAGCAGCAATCTCCCCCACCCCCGATACTAAATCAAGTAAAGTGCTTTGGAGAACGTGGTCTCAAGCAAATGAGCCACTGCTCCGAATACAGAGTTCTGCCCCAGAAAAGAAGACTTGACCTTGTTCTAGCAGGTTCTCTGGATCCCGTATCACGGCTTATACTAACAAATATTTAGCTTTTACAGACATTTATACATCTTTACTGTTTTGGCCCGAGGAGCATCTGAAAACCATCACCACTGGCCATTTAAACTTTTTTAGAGGTCATCCTTCCAGTGGATGAGCACACATTGAATGAATTGAAAATCATCAGCCCCTATTATAAGACCATCTGTCTCCTCCTTATTCTCATTATTCCCATCTTCTCCCTCACTTTCATGTGCCGAAACAGTCATTGCCTCTCATCATTAATAGTCATTTCACAGTAATCATTTCCATTGAAACACATAGAAAGCATACTTAAGAGTATTTTTTATACACTTAACTGATACTCACCAGAAATTCACCAACTGCTATCATAGCACTGGAGCCACCAGTGTGGGTAGAAGGGGATGGGGATTCATTTCTGCTCTAGTGTCATTATTTTAAATTATTAATTCGATTCATTGTCCTTATTCAGAGAAAGCTTGTTTAATCTTGAAACCCTTCCTCTGTGCCAGCTAGCCATTACCTGACATTGACATATTTATTTTCAAAATAATCAAATTCGTCTGAAAAATAACAAATCCTATACTACTTTACAACATGACTCAGTCTTTCCAGGTTATTCTTTTCCTGTGTTAAACCCTGCTAACCTTGCATTTTGCTGCTTCTTGTGGAAGAATTGTTTACTAGGAGTACTGTATTAAATATGGTAAAAATACTTCAATAAAGGGAGCAGAAGAGCATTAGCCGTTCAAGCTGACAGGACAGCACTTACCCAAGAGAAACACCAAGTCCACCTTAGGAGGATCAGCAGAAGGAGCCCAAACAGCATTGATGTTGGTCAGTTCCCAGGATGCAGGTGCCACGGGACGTAGCATCCCCTAAATTCTGACACACCTACTCCAGTGATCACATTTATTAAAATAAACAATTAGATCTGTTGGATCACTACTTAAGTGTACTTTCATCAACAAAAGCCACAAAAATACTGCAAAACTTTCTTGAAAGGTTTACCTTTTCAAGGAAATACATGTTAATTAACTGAACTCCATTCATGCTCCCATGAAAATACGGAAAAAACCTAAAATGTTTTCTAATGAAAATGAAATTTATCATGAAGGAAAGACATCATAGTTAAAAAAATCTAGCACAGGCTCTCCTGATGACTTTGCTTTGGGGAAAAGTCTTTAGGAAGGTAAACTGCTATCAGAGATCTGTGGGAAAGAGGAAGGAACAGGGTGCCCAGCTGAGCCCTTTGCATAGGATGAGAGAGGAAGGGATGCAGTTTATGGTCTAGGATACCTACACTGATTCTACTCTAACCTAGCAGCTCTTAATGCTACCAAGCTGAGGCTACACGAAGCCAGACAGTGAAGTGTATGAAAAAACCCCACATTTAGAACAAAAGGATGCAAGACAATTCACAGCAAGCATTTGGAAATTAGATTGGTTTAACGTTTCTCACATACACTTCTTCCTAAAGCTTCCATAATTACTTAGCAACTTCTGAGTTCAGTACGTCCAGCTCAAACACTGCAATAACCGCTTTTTGCGGAACAGATAAATTGGAGTTGAAGTGAACAGCACACTTCATAACTGAAGTTGAGAGGTAGTATCTGGAGATTTAAGGCAGATCAGTTACTGTTCCTCTCTTGAACAAGCAGACCGCATGTGAAGGTCTCACCCAGACATTAATACCTTCCCTTTGGGAACTCAGAAGGAAAGACTAAACAGAAAGAGGAAATTAGCTCAGGGGGACAAATTCCAACTTGGTAATTGTTTGTTCTTGCACTACGGAATGGGTTTCCTGACTTCATAGAGTCACAGAATGGTAAGAGTTGGAAGGGACCTTAAAGCTCATCTAGTTCCACCCCCCCTGCCATGGGGGGGGACCCCTCCCACCAGCCCAGGTTGCTCCAAGCCCCGTCCAACCTGGCCTTGAACACCTCCAGGGCTGGGGCAGCCACAGCTTCTCGGGGCAACCTGCCCCAGGGGCTCACCACCCTCCAGGCAAGAGTTTCTTCCTCATATCTCATCTAAATCTCTCCTCTTTCCATTTAAAACCATTCTCCCTTACCCCATGGCTCCCCTCCCTGATCAAGAGTCCCTCCCCAGCTCTCCTGGAGCCCCTTTAGGCACTGAAAGGGGTTCTAAGGTCTCTGTGGAGCCTTCTCTTCTCCAGGCTGAACCCCCCCAACTCTCCCAGCCTGTCCTCATAGCCCTATAGACTAGGGTGCCATATTCATGCTTTATGTGAACTCTCTTTGCTTCCCTCTACAGCTCTCCTCTCTCATCTTCATAACGTAAGTAATTCTCCCAGTGGCATGTTTCTTGAACAACTTTTGATGCAACAGAAAAGCTTTCTGCACAGGTTAATTACACTTTTTTTCTGTGCCTACACATTTTCCATTAGAATGGTCAAACAGTGAAGAGCTTGCCCAAAGAGGCTGCACAGCCTCTGTCTTTGGAGGTTTTCAAGACTGGACTGGGTAAAGTCTTGAGCAATGTGGTCTGATGCCACAGCTGAACCTGCTTTGAACAGAATTAATCTATGAATCAGTGACCAAGAAAGCAGGTTTAAAAGTTATTTAGCTATTTTGACTGGGTTTCTATTAAAAAAACCCACACAACAAACCAACCCCAGAAAAAAACACACAAAAACTTTCCACCTCAAATTCACCACTGCTGTACTGTACTTGTTTTGGGCTATATACTGGGATGCAAGGCAATTCAAGGAATTTGACATAAGCTACATGAAAGCTCCCAAAAAGGATACCAGGCTAGCTCTGTGCAACCTTATCCCCTTCATTATGAGCTCTGCCAGGTCTGGAGTCAACTCTGGCTCTGATGAGCTTCAGATCAGCTTCAGATCTTCCTTTACTCCGTGACCTTCTCTCCCCTCTTTCTGAAGCGCTGATGAGTGGGATCCCTTCTTGCAAGCACACATGCAACCTATTTTCATTACTTCCTGGGCCAGTCAGTTTTCCCCAACACCTACGTGTATTTTGCACAGTATGGATCACTTCTTTTCAGACTGATGTAACTTTTCCCTTGACTATCTTTCATTCATTCAGCAATAATGGGAAAGAAGCACCATAAATACGGAGAAGCCTTCATAAAAACTAGATGCATACCAAATGCTTCTGCTGAACGGCTTTTCCAGCACTGGTCCTAGAGCACACTTTGCTGTGCCACCAATGAGAGCTGTCTCATTATTCACATAAATTGGGCCATTTTGAGAGCGAGGAGCTTTGAGCTGTCATGAGTCTTCACCACAAGTACCAGCAGAAATGTCTTTTTCAGTTGGTTAAAGCAGCATAGGGATCCTGCCTACAGGTACATCTAGGGCGTTTACACTAGGTTAAGGTTTTCCTTTCAGATTCAACAAGATCCAGATTCAATAAAGCTGGCTAAAGGCTTGAAGTCAAAGGCCCCAAGATGATGTACGAAACACTCCTGAACCATCCAAGAACCGCAGGTCAGAGGAGCAGAACATCAGGTAACACAGCAGTGAGCACACCACGGAGGATTTACGTGGCTGTCTACGACAGAGCACAGCTCAAGAGGATGGCAAAGTGACAGAAGACAAAAGGACTTGATGATCTTAAAGGTCTTTTCCAGCCATAACGATTCTATGATTGGTAAGGCACTGGCACAGATTGCAACATGAGACTAGTCGTGATCACAGGTCTTTAAATCATCCCCAGAACTAAGAAAAACGGGAGGGGGGGGGAAGAGAGAGCCAAACCAACGTTTTCTGCCCAGAACTTTCCAGTTAAAATGCTTTCATGCAAGTCAGCACTAACACTCAGGAATTCACTACAGACTAAAATAATACGACAGAGGATGGACTTTATCCTGTGACTCAAATGCATTCATCATTAGATATAATGCAAGTTTACCATAATGACAACTCCTCTCCATCCTTCCTATTCGCTTTTGTGGAAGATATGAATTATAATGACTCAATAACAGCTCATTGAGCATTCCCTTCATGTACTGCATTTTTATTGTACCACGCTTACAGGCCATATTGGTTGGATGTGTGATTTATTTGAATTAATGTACAATTCTGTAATGTAAACCTGAGGTCAGTTCGCAGTGTCTGAAGAAATTATCATCCAAATTAATATTGATTGGAAGTTAGTAGTCACAGCTGTGTCTTGTTCACCACCATAAAGCAGTCACTGTCACATCATTGCTAGAATTTAACATCAGAATTATAGTCTCCCTGTGTCACAGGTAGCACAAACCCTTAAGTGTTTGAAGAGGAGTCAGGATTATTCGCTCTTTTCAAGGAGAGTGTTTATTATATTAAAGAGTAGTTGTTCTTGGTGAACTTGATGGTTCCAGGAATTGATAATGGAATCTGATGCCTTCCATCTTAAGATCAATTAGCTCAAATAAGCCCACGTTTCTTACGGCAGAGAACCTCTTCTATGGGTGGCTGACACACATTCAGTTTCTAATTTCCCACCACTCAAGTCCCAGAATAAGAGGCAGCACCTCTAACAGTCTTGTTAGAGCCCTAGCACAGGAATTAGAGATCTGCTTTTTATGATTTCTCCAGCTTGAGAACATTCACAGTCCTAGTTGCTGCTCGCCAGGACAGTGCTCTAGCTACCAGCTTAGAAGACCGAGATAAAGCAGTTTTTAAATATCTCATTGGGGTGGGGTAGAGAAGAACAAAGTAAAGATGACTAATGGCGCAGACAAATCCCTCTTTTAAAAGGGAATGGCAAGCACTGTTTCTAGGACTGCTCACATGCATCAGGCAATGATTCTTTAATACAAAAGAAGTAGGTAACACTTGCTGGGCAACCACTGATCTACAACAACATCAGGTTTCACCTGACACATCCTTCTTCTCTAGTTTCAATAACTTTGTGTTCTTCTCCACATAATCACCCAGCTTTAGTAGTAGGGATACAGGATAACTTCATTCCAGCCTACTCTACAGATTAAGAAACAGGAGCCATTCGTTTAGAAATCCTTGTGGTTGAGGAGGAACTGAGATGTAGGATGTACCATACGAATTCCTTGTTTCTTGTTAGAAGATGGCCACCACCAGGCGTGTGAAGTGAAAGCAGCACTCCCAAAGGGAGTTAGACCCTGCTTAACAGGCTGGGCTCTGATCAAGTCAGGTTTCTCATCAGTCCTCTCAAAGACGCAACAAAGCCTGAGTGGGAGGCAGGCATACAGCTCTCCAGGTCAACAAATTTTAAAGAAGCAGGCTCTCAGAGTTTCTAGTGGACTAAAGTGGAGGTTCCCACTGATTTCAGGACTACGTTTTGCCCAAGATAAGCCCAAATGAGAATGTAAATGGAACTCTAGCAACACAAATAGGACCCATAGTCTCCGGGTAGAAAGGTGTACTGTTTGGCATAGGATTTCTTACCTTTCCTTAGTCCTGATGTTTGACCCTGCTGCAATGCTTCTGAAATGATATGGCTCGCAATTTGGCCGACTGGTTTCTCAATATCAGAATAATCTTCAAAGAATCCCGACAGTGTTCTGGAGCTCTCAGAGGAGAAGGCAATGAGTGTGCAAGGTGCAGGAACTCACACTGCCAGCCCGTGCGCTAGGTGGATGTTAGACAAGGGTTCTGCCAGGACACTTACCCGAGAGGTCTACTGTTCATACGTGCATAGTGTTTCGCTTTCATGTTTCACAGAATTGAATTAGAAATTATTTCTACACAGCTAGGCAATGGAGATCTATTTTACTATTTAACATTAAAAAACCTCAAACCTTACAGGTTTTCATGTTGAGATTACGCACACTTGTGCAAATCAAAACGCTAGTCTCATAGCTACTTTTCTCTCCTGCTAAGTACCTTGTGCAGTAGCACAGCATAAACCTCCTAAATTCCACATACCTCATTTTAACATCTCCTACTTATGTCATTTGGTGCAAATCACTTGCAAAACATTGGGAGTAATTTTTACATTTTTACATTTTTCTTTTTTTTTTTTTTTTTTTCTTTCAACCAATTCTTTATTTTTTACAAACCTAGTAAAAGGTTTCTCATAATGATTTTTATGTGTTGATCTCTGGGGGGAAAAACCCCAGCCGGTCTGCTTGATCAATGTTGCTTCAAGTGATTTCATTGTCTCCTACTCTGAGTGAATTTCAAGCTAGATCTCTGTTACACAATTCACACATCCAAAGTACTTGTGAATATTCAAAAGCATAATGCAGGCTGACAGGAAAGGCAGAAAAGACCATAATGTGAACAATCCACTTATTCTATCCTCTTACCAAATAAAACTGGATAGAGAGAATAATTAAACCCTAAAGGCAGTACATTCAGAATGCACTAAATAGACACTGTTTTCATGCAGTGTTTCTTCTGCAGTGGTGTCACTGCAGAATAAATTCAGTGAGACAACTTAAGAACTGAAAGTATGAGAGATGAGAAACTCTCTGATCTCTATCGTGAAAATCATTCATGGATTTCCAGGCTACGCTATCCACAAGAGCCATTACCTCTCTTACTTCACAGAAGCAATTGCTGGCGAGACAGGGAAACCCTGACCTAGTACACTGCAAAACTTAGTACATACTCTTTCCGTCTTCCTTCCTCAATGGCAGAGTATTTAATATGTAACAGAATTAGCACAGTTTTACAGCAGCAAGAAAGAAGCAGACTGAGTAACCTGTGCAGGGTGTTCATATCCAAGCATAGCACCAAGCCCTGGTGCACAAGGAGCTGCTTTACCTCTTCTGCTAAGGAGTTCATGGGCTGCTGAAGGCAGAATATGAATGTTTCCATTGGTCAGAAAAACTAAGTGATGATTAGAGTTTTAATCAATTCTTGTTTGAGCTCTAAGTCTGTGAAAAAATAAGTTCTAAAGTCTGTCAGACATGAAGAACTTGAGGCTGTGAATCAAATGACCCCAAATTTGGGATCCTAAGGCAAGCTTGTTCAGTGTTCTGGCAAATCAGACGTCAAGATAATCCTGACAAATACGCAGATCTTCGAGCACTGAGCTGATGGATCTGATTGAGATTCATTGAGCTGATGCCAATTGTTTTCACTTCCCAAAAAGTTTTCCTATAGCTTTTAAAGGGAGACAGTGTCAATAAAGCACCAGGAGCAGGTACACACACAACTACTGCAGGGCATTTAGAGGTACCTTTGAGAGTCTACGTTGAGTTGCCATGGTATTGGTAGGAGATTACAGATTTTTATTTCAGTGGAATGAACGCACACAGCAACATTTCCATCTTTTCTAACACAGTCTTCACATGCCCTCCCACCTTCTCTCTATCTCCATCTTCTCCTTTTGTGCGACCATCATTTCTCAGGCCAGCAATTTCCTCTGTCCTATACTCCATTGACCCCACTCTCTCGCTGTGCATTCCCTTCCTCCTCTATTTTTTTTCCCACACGTCTCCATTATGGGATTTGTGTGTCTCAGTGCACCAATACTGTCATACTTGTACACCAGACTAAATGCCAAAATAGAAGCAATCAACAATTAAGATGCCTGTACTTACTTTTACATCTGATTTTCAGTATAATTCTGTAACACTGGACCAGGAGTGTTCTCCTGGTACCTATAAAAATGTTACCAGTCATAATTCAAATGTACATTAGCTAGAAGATTAAAGACTGTAACCAACCCCTTTTCACATTAACCTTCTGTCTGGCTATTTCAGCAGACATCGCGATGGGAATGTCTAGATTTAATATTTCAAATGGGATAGCTCAGTGCAAAAAGACACGAAAAGCAGCACAACTAAGGAGTATCTCAGAGTGCAGAAGAACTCAGATATCGCACATTCAGAATAAAGCATCTGCTTCAGTTATGGAGCTCTGATTAAAAAAACGCCACAACATTAGTGTAATGAAGAGGGGATTTTATTTGGGGAGGGTGGGTTGCAAAGGGAAAGTCACAATAACGTCTGTTTATTTGGCTTTTCCTTGCTTAATCATGATAGACTGCTTACTGATAGTAATACCGTAATGATGAAAACAAAAATGGTTTAAGCCATCCCAAACCAAAGATAATGACTGAGTGCCCTAGAATGCCCTCTTCCACGTGTCCACCACTCCATGGTATTCCTTAGTTGAGATTTCACAGCACTAGCATAAATGCAGTCTTAAAATACCTTAGGAGAAAGAAGCTGAAGAAGAAAGTACTTCAGGGATGTCCTCTGAGAAGTAAAGAAAGAATAAGCATATTCTGTCTAGAGAAAAGGCACATGCTAAAGGATATTGCCAAGTTATTCTAGCATTACACAAGCTAGTTTCAAAACCACCTTTTTGAACTGTATTAGGCTGTAGTGTTCTTTAAAAGAGAGGCATTCATTTATAGTCCATAGAAAATTTCAGCCCCCAAATCTGAAAACCCCTGAAACTTTGATTTTTAGAGCAGCCAAAGTTCTAATAGCTTTCACGTTTAAACATCAGAAACAATTCTGTCTCAAAACCAGGATAAAAATTAATGAAGCGCGCTGAATCTTTTTACAAAGTAGAAAAATAAGAACAAGTCTTTGAGGAGACGTGGCACATAAATCCCTGCTTCTGCACAGACATGCAAGAAGATGGATTAATTCCACGAGCAGCACAAGAGAACAGAAACGGAATAAAAGAGGTGGCTGGAAATGAAAAAAGGCTAAGGAAACTGCAAAGACATAAGACCCTTATTTAAACTCCTTGGATCCAATAATAAGTAGTGCATGACAGTTTGTCAATAAGGGCAAGAAACTCACTCAAAGGAGGAGTCGTGTGAGGACTTCTGACATCTCCGCAAATGAGAGTTGATAACAGACAAGTAATTTCATATTTTTCTTACATTTCAAAGGCCTTCCACACCAAACAGGCAGGTGCTCTGCAGGCGGTAATTTCATCATCAATTAACTGTTCAGTTCTGGCCGTTCATTTGGTTCAGACTCAACACCAAGCCTTTCAGTTCCTTTTAAGACAGAGAGAGATTTCTCAGTCCAGTGCCTGGCTGAAGACTCCTGCAAATTGCTCTCCAACCACTGCTCTGAATTATTACAGACACCGGGAGGCAAAGGGAACAGGAAACTCAATTCAACAACAGGAGCTACCGAGCGCTCCTCCCCATGCAACTGTACACCTACCACATGGGAGAACAAACCAAAGAAATCCACACAAACGAGCTCCGCAGTCTGGAAAGGCTGGAGTGCTTCAACAGCTCAATGTCACTTAATTAAAATTGTGTGCTTGGGTACAATCTTTAAATCACTTTTCTAATTAGGAAATGCACTCTGGCCCAGGTCATTAGCTGCGCAACGTCAGCAGGGTATCAAAACAGCTTTGAGTCTAAGTGCACTAGAGATTAGTCTCGTTATTCAGCAACAGTCTCTCAATCAGAACAAAAATTCCTCCTAAAAACACGCACCTAGTCAAGGAAAGGGGTCCAGGAATCAGTCCTCAGTACTGAACAGCACACGGAGTGCTGGCTTAATCTAATTGCGTTGCTGTTGCTTTTTCCTGGCAAGCTATTTAACAAAATACACAGCGATGATAGAAGAATTGACTCTCACTTCTACTACAGAAGATAATTAAGATTTGTTTGGTGGAACAAAAGACAAATCAGGGCTGGAGAAAAATCAACATAATTTTCAGTGTTTTTTGACAGTTGGAGAGAGAGTATTAAAGTGGATTAAATGCAATTATCCTAGTTATTTTTTCTCTGTTGATTCTGAAAAATGACACAGAGATTATGAACTTCAGGACAAGATACAGCATCAGTTTGGAGCAAATGGCTTTTTTCAGGCATGGAATGAATGACCCACAGATTTGCTTCACCAATAAGTTGCCAAAGGCAATGAAGCACTACCCGAAAAGCAGATCAAGACTGACAGAAGTGAGAGAAATGCCCTGGTGTTCCAGGTTAGCAAGAGATTAATGTGAAATGGATTAAATAGTGCACAGTCTTTTTAAAATAAAAAAATAAACAAGTCCTCCCACTGGTTTGGAAACAGGAAAGCACCAGCACGTCTCTTGATTTAGTTGGGACCCAGATTCTTCATCTTCTTTCAGTTTTCAAGTCTCGGACCCTGATTTTGAGCACTGACATCTCATAATGACTTCAAAGAACAGTTTGGACTCTAGCACTCCTGAAAGTCTGGCTGAAAAGACACATGCATAGCCGCCTCTTCTACCAAAGCAACAGCATCTACAACAAAGCAATCACAGCCACCTGAGTCACCACTGTATTGCTGCCCACAAAGATATGGCTACAGCCTCATCCTCTAAATATTCTAAGTATCTTTAGATACCCCAATTTGCTGTTCTTGATGCCCATGCTCCTCTCTCCAGTTGTGAAGAACAAGCGTCAAATGTACCTTTCCCCCCCCTTTTTATTTTTGTTATTTCTGGTCTTCCCAAACACTGCCTAGGGAAATGATTTAACAAGCTAATATACATGAAGTGAAATGAAATGATCCCAGGGTACTTTCAGGGTTAGGCTCAAGCTGTAGAACTAGATTTGAAAGGCAAACCTCATGCTGGTTTAAGCTAACACAATGGATTTAACAGACAGAGGGTTCAGCACAAGTAACTTGATCACTTGAGGTCACAATTAGAGACACCCAAATACAGACCACCGGACACGGCCAGAACGCATTCCAAATGCAGAAGACCTGCTGGCATTTTGCTTGTAGCATAAACCGCATTGCAAAGATGTTTGTGGTTCCGATGCCTGGTAACACATACTGCATATAACAAGTGATAGAAGTGTGCAGAGAAAAAACACATTTTGTTGTCACAGGCTTTTATACTCTTTAATTCTGCACAATGCTGAAACATCGTTACCTGCTTATTCCAGTAAATGAAAAGCCAAACCATATGGGTAGATTTCCAGGTGTCTCACACAAAGAAGGAGAAAAAGGAAAATAAAAAGTGCTCTCCATATTCTAAACACGGGCACAGACTTGAATGACAAAGGCTTTTTCTTCATCTTATTATCTTTTAACAAAAATCCCCTGAAGAGCTGTACGCCAACTCATTACTAACTTCTGTGCATGAATTTATAAACAGTTTCAGGTAGCTCAGTTCAAAACATTTCTACTTTTGGTATTAAGTCTCAGTGGCATTTGAACAGAAGGGAAAAAAATCAGATTTTAGGCTTCATTTCAAGATTATGATTTAATTGAGGGCTTTTTTTTGGCCAAATATATGGAGAAGAACTAGAACATTATAAAACAAGACACATGAAAATACTGAGCTGACTACAGATTAGAAATATGTGAAATAACGTCTACAGAGACAGTGCTTATAAAAAGGGAGGTTAATGGGAAATTGGTTCACAATGATTAACAGGTTGTCGAACGCCCATATTATCTTTTAAAAGACAGGTTATTTTATCCCTCAAGCAAATAATGCAGCAAAATATTTGAACCTTCTCAGCAGAATACAGCATGCTTTTTCCTACATCTGAAAGGTGATAGAAATTACCCTATTGTCTCCAGACTGCAGAATGGCCTGAAGCCTGGTTATGAAGCCCCCTGGACATTGTACAGTGAGGCTTAGACATGCAGAAGCAGAGCGCAGGCGATTGTCACAGGGCAGGCTGCTCGGCACACTCAGTTCTACAGAATGATAAGGCTTTCCAAAAAGATATCTCACAGATACAAGAGAGACAGATCATAAAAGAACGCGGGCCATAAAGTTACTGATCCTTATTTGCAGTCTAAAAATTTTTACTATAACTCACCACAGGTATGAATACTTTAAAGGAGAAGGCTAAAAAACTTGGGGTCAAACTACATTGTTTTCACATCAGTAGGCACATACGGACATGGCAAAAGCAAAACACGCAGTCATAGCCAGACAGAAGGAACATTATGCACAGCTCTCCCATACATCTGCCAGGAACAAGAGTAAGTTGTGTTGACAAAATAAAACATGATCTGCATATGAAAGATAGGACGGCCCAGAAAGAGGAAGCACTTGGTTAACTCAAAGTATAGAACACCCGCCAGTATTAAGGTCATTCACTGAAACGTGCTTTCAATGAAGAAGACACACTGGGTAATGACCATGAGAAGGATGAAAAGCCACCAAGTAAAACATGAAGCTACAGAAAGCTGAATGAAAGGTTGGCTGAAAGCGCTGCAGCCCAATAAACATCCAAAGGAAAGTATGGAGCAAGACGAGATACAGATGTGGGTTATCCAGCAGGATACAAAATAGAGACTCACACTGAACTGATAGAATTCAGCAAGTCAACAGAAAACAAAATTTCTGCCAAACAAAACTGAAGTCTATGTGAGTGAGGATTCCAGCATATCTGATCTTGTCACTGATACTCTTTGCTCTTTTCATTGAAGAGGACTACCATGAGGAAATTGAAGAGCCTTGTGCTGAGAAATCCTTATACATCAGTTGTTGGCAGAAGATAAAAATAAGCACCTAATAACTCTTAGCACATACATTGTACGTAGCAAAAGGAAGATTAGAAATGCTGAAAACATTCTTCAGGAACAAAAAACGTCAACTGAAAATGAGTTGGGGGAGTCAGAGACTGGAAAGGGGCATTTACCATTACACTGGTTTGACTTCAATAACTCCAAAAATAAAGCTGTATTATCATGCTTGTCCAAGTGCAGTCACACTTACTGGACTGTCAGTAAACTGCCAGTCACTCAGAGCCGGCTCTACAACTAGTAATGCGCTGCTTTGGCAAAGGGTATTAAACCATTTTCTGTTATAAGGCCAAGAACTACAGGATATACAGTCTGGCTGAGCATTTCTAAGCTGTTTTACCTCAAACATCTCTTGCTCTGTCCTACGATGATCATCCAGGAGTTGCTCCATGTAGGTCAGATTATGGAATTTTTCTATATAAATACTGTATTGTTTCTGCAGTTGCTCCTCAATCTTCTCATACTCATCCATAAAAGCAGGCCTGGAGAGAACAAGCACAAACTACTCAGCGAAATATTGACCTGTATACGCAGAACTCTGAAATAAGCATTTTTGGGTTTGCAGCTTCTTTTCCACGTCTACTAAACTAACCTGAAAGGACCTTTTGTTATTAAGGTTCCACACTACTTTAGAGACTAAAAGCATACGACAGAAAATCTCATTAAACCATCCTGCAAAAATTACATATAGCAAAGGAAAGGTTATTGCGTACCCACTACCATTTCCTTTCAAAGAGGCAGAAAAGCAGCATTTTGGCCCCTTTCGCAGGCAAAACTAAGTTAATTGTCCTGCTGTTCCATGACTCCAAAAAACTAGCTTGTAGCATGGCTGGTAAACCACCTACTTTGCCAGAGACTTATTTGCTATAAGAATGTGCTGTATCATTACAAGCATAACTGGACTTGACACCAGTAAGTGACAATGTCCTTATACTACAGAGCTAACAGTGGCACCCCAAAGAACACTACTGCTCTTTGATGCTTCACATCGACCCAATACACTTCCTCCAAAGTGTTACTGATCCAAATGTGTACGTGAATCAATGTCATTCCTCCCACCACTCATTTTTCTAATTTTTTTTATTTTTCATATTAGGTCAAAAGCAGAGCATGATCTTGCAGATTGTATAAACCTGCAGTTTAATTAAGGGCAAGAAATCAAACCAAACTGTGAATCTGAACATCTTGATTTTATGGTAGGCTGTACCACTGCCTAGAGGAACTGATCCTAACAAGAGATGCATAATGAACTTTTTTTAATTGGTGGCTAAGCAGGCTAGAAGCCTCTGGCAACAGAGGGAATGTTTGCACCAGTTGCCGTTTTCAGCAGAACTACCTGACACAGCCTATGTTTAATGACAAAGGAAAAGACATGCTACCTGCCCGTTTTGTACAGCTCAAGCAGCAATTAAGCAACCTCAACAAATAATATTCTGGCCACTTTTAACAGCCCTGAAATTCAGATTTCAAATACATGGTAACAGAAAAATGAAGAATTACAATCCAGACTGGACACTTCTAGAGGAGAGACCCTCTCTCTTCCGCAGACCATCATCTCGGTCTCATTACAGACTTCCCTCCTCCCTGCTCTAAGCATTAACAATGCACAGTTCCATCATTTAAGCTAACACTTCTTATTTATGCAGTACATAATCAGTTCATAATCTTTACCGAACACTCTGTAGCGTCTGTAGCCTCTTCTGACTTCTTTCCAGTTCCAATTTTCGTTTTTCAATCTTGGCTTCCAAATTGGCTTCATCCAAAGCCACATTATTCAACATGTCTTTAGTCTTTTGGACTTGTTCCTAAAAGAGAAGGATGGTGAACCATGGCTTGCACTGGAATAATTAGAATTATCTTTCAGATGCTGACTGTTCTTCTGTACAATCTCACATCTCAGGCTATCAAATAACTTTATAGCAATGACTTAGAACATAAACCGGCCAGGCAAGGAAAGTTATCTTCAAGATAAAGGTCGCTTTTATAAAGAACTTACTCTCTCCAAATATCTGCATCCTTTTCTAAGTCTTGCCTTATCCATCTTTTCAAAATCTGGGAAGCATCCTGAACATTGCAACACATGCTACAGGAACCAGAAGGGGGAAGTGGGAATATTCCAATTTATTACAGTGAGCTGAGGACATTCAGGAAATCACGAGAGTCTTTTGAGTGAGAGAAAGAGGACTGCACACTTGCCGAAATTCCAGCAGTAACTGTTAGGTGCTGCTCAGCTACAATAGGTCATTTCATTAACTGGTCCAGAACTAAAACAGCTGAGGTACGTGTTATTGATATTTCCCAAGAAGCCAATTGCTGTACTAGGCTGCTGTTAGTTTATTAGCACTACTGCCCACAATAGCACTGCATATTAACAACATTTAGAATTTATATAGACCGCGAGTGGGAGCAGAAACATAAGGAAGGATCGCCTGGAGTGTCTATTGATTATGCACTGGCTGTTTAAATCTGGAACTCTACTCCTTGTAATTATACAATTGGACTGGATGCAGTTTGCAGTTAAATAACTTATGGTAATCACTAGGATTTAATTAACCACCATACTTGCACAGTGGCTGTGAGTGCAGCTAATGGTTCAGAAATACAGGAACCCAAGCACTGGAGCAAGGACAGTGTGGCCAAGACTGGGACAGACAAAAGGTCCTCCAAAACAAGAACCATAACGATGTACTGGCGTGGCGCTAATTAGCACAGTGCCAGTTCTTCTCACCCCTTGGCCAGCTCAGCCATCCTGCTTCCAGAGCCCAACTTCACAACTCCAGAGGTATCAGCACATGTCGAACTACCAAGCACATGCCGTGCAGCCCTGACTCTGCGAAGTTTACATGGCTTATGCAATGTAGGTGGGATGTAGATTTCTGTGCTGATTTAGGCAATTTTTATCCTTCCTCTAGAGCTTCTGGGGTGACTACTGAGCTCCTAACAGAGGCAGGGAATATGACTAAAATGCGGAGGGGTTTTCTGTCATTTTCTCTTAAGAGAAAGGCCAAGGGAGGCCAAGTGCAGTTCTTTGATGCATCAACTGGAGGAATGTTTCTCCGTATTGAATGAACACAGTTATACCGTGCAACAGTCTGAAAGCAGAGCAGGTCTTAACATGTTCTCCTAAGTAGCACTGCTACTGTTTACCCTTTCTGCTGCAGGCTGTGATTTCTGACTGCCAGCTCTCAGTCATCACTGTTCAGACACCTCCTTCACTCTGCCAGGAAAGCTATCAGTTTCAATTAACAGGCTTGTTCACTTTGAACACAACAGATTTCCCAAATAAACCATCAGGATCATCAGTGACCATATTCATTACCACGACACAAGGAGTCATCACAGACTGCTCTCTGCCTTGATGAACTTCTGTTCACACATCTGATGTTACCTAAAGACCAAAGTCTGCATTAGGAGTGCAGCACTACTTGGTCCAGCCAGCTGAAGGAGATGTGTGCTTTAGCACTCTTAACCCAAGGATGTTTATAAAAAGAGCTCTGTTCTTCTTGTAGGAGAGGAATGATAATTTTGCGATTAAATAAATATCATTTTGCTTACCAGAACACAGTCAATGGCAACTTTCATCATCTTCTCAGCCTCATTGATCTCCAAAGGTCTGGCAATAGATTCTGTTCTTGCTTCCTATGAAATAAAGATACAACAGTATATTTAAACACTACACAAAAGAACTAATATATGCAGAACTGAGGGTGGCCAAACAACAATGATATGATCATCTGCATAGTAAGTGGAGGGGGATTTAGTGTTTATTCACCAAGGCTCAGATGATTTAAAGAACAGGAGATGATGAAAAAGTCAGTTAAGTGAGGCTGAGATTAACACTGAGCAATTAAGGCATCTTTTCAAAACAAGGTAAGTGCTACTGTCTGAAGTGCAAGTATTCTTGAATGCAGATTTTTTGGTTATTACATGTTGAACAAGGTATGGAACGTAGCACAGAAGATTTCATCGTCTTTACAACAGGACCCATGAAAACAATAGTGCAGGTGGATGAGCAAGTGTCACAAAAATTGTGGAGAAACCAGCACAATGAATCCATCTAACTCATCCAGGCAGCTGGGGCAGTCAGCCCGTGCCTCCTACGCCCATATGAAAGTCAGATGATGGAGATGTATGGGCTTCTCCAATTCTGATAACCAAGTAGTTCAGAATCCTCATCAAAACAGTGATCCTTATTTAGATCCCAAAGGATGAAAAAACCCTCTTCCATCCTCGGCAGTTTTGGGGGCAGATGGGCTTAGGGATATTCAGCATGCACTTGTCTGTACGGTGTCTCACAACACTGACCTGGTCATTATATGAAAACATTGGATTACTTGTTTGCTACTGGGATGACGGGAGGGAGATTTTTGCAGCTAAATGTCCTTAAAATCATCTTATGTTGGCAAACCGTTTGGTAACAGGTGGATAAAGATGGAAATAGCATCTCTGTAGAAAACATCTGACTAAGAATCTAAAAACACTTCATACACATTGCAAGAGGCTGCACCCAGCCTACTACAAGCTGAATTCTGGCAGCAGATACAATTACTCTGTTAAGTTACCATGCCAGACACTCCAGGTTGCACAGGCAAGTACTAGCAGAGGCAGCCTAACTCGCTCTCCACCAACTCAAGTTCAGGGGGTTGCACGGTGAACCCAATCAGGGAGCTCATCCAGCCAAAAAAAATCAGCTTTTTGTGCTGTGCTTATTTCTCTGCTGGATCAGCTCCCTGAATGAGCCTGCCACGTGCTGCATGAAGGCTTTTTTTTTTTTTTTCCTGGCACAAGAAAAGAAATAGAAGAAATACTATGCTAGGGATAGTGACAGGAGCTACATCTGTTAGCGGCAATGACAGCTTACTCTGCCTAAAGCGCTTGTGAACATTCCCCTGTCCACACAGAAATACAAGCTCCAAGCAGCAGAAAGTTAATTCGATTGAAAATAAGACACGAAGAGTCTGCACAATACATATTCCTGAGTAACTCCACAGGTAGACACTTTTGGAGGAAGACTGGCCAAGAATAATGTAGCTCAGTAGCTATTCTGCCAACATTATGCATTTAACAAGCTCAACAAAATGCCTATTTATTTGTGAGGACTTTGCCTGAACTGAAATAGCAGCCAGGATCAGCCTGGTGCAGACACAGTCCTGCCAACTGTACTCTCTTCTTCTGACGGCAACGGCGAGATCTCCGCTACAGAGCGAATACATTTCAAACAAAATGGTTTATCACTCAGCAGGGAGAAGGAAATGATTTTCCTTCCCACTTTCAAAAGAGATAAAAAAAAACCAAAACAGCAAGGACCTTAGTTTTTAATTATAAACAACTCCCTTACCAATTTCCTTGCAGTAGCCTGGTAAAACACCCACCGAACACGTACAAGTCCCTGCAGCTTGTCTTGGGTCAGGGTAACCAATGGGTTTTAGATAAATTTCTGAGGATCTACCCTTTGAAGTTGGAATCATTTATACAAGTTTAATGTCTTTTCTTCTTCTACCTGTCCTCGACTACTCACAGAAGTTTCACATACAGACCACAGTCTTTACGCAGGAATCCACATCATTTTCTACACAAGGTTGAGTCCTACAGTCACATCTGCTTGGAAGGATCTGGCAGGCCAAGGAAGAGTAGTGTAAAAGCAGAAATTTGTATTTTCAGACTGCGGAGTCAGGGCTAAACTGGAAAAGGAGAAGGTAGGGGCAGTTAACCTCCTCACAGTGCAGCAGACCGAGACCAGAATCGAAGTGGACCATTACAGCTTCTGTACACACACGGCTCCTCTCTAAGACTCTGCATTCGTACATACATTTTTCATTTCACTGCTACAAACAGTGCCATTAACCCAATTTTGACACTTTGGAGTAGTAACTGTGAGTGGAAAATATAGTAACTATAATGGAAAAAAATAGTAACATATAATAGAAATACAATGGGAAAATCAATATATGTTGAGGGTATCAAAACTGTTGACAATTTTTTTAATGGATGTTTGTAACAGCTTCCCTGGGTATCCGTCCCTGGGCCATTTCCTGTTAACCTCTCCAAGAGAAAACTTCTATTTCTAACATCTCTTTCCAGGAAGGACGCTGCAACTGGCCATATAAAAGAGAATTAAAAGGAAGGCAGCTCGCATAAATATGCCTGGATAAAAATAACTACTCCACGAAGATTATGAAGACGTTAGGAAAAGGATTTACTTTAAAATACCAAAATTGGTCGATTTAAACATTGTTAAGCCATTAGCAAGTTAAAGAAAATTAATTTAACACAACCCCTTTGACTATCTCCGACTCCTCACACGAGCAAATAAAGCACATTTTCCCTCCAGCCCAACTCACCCTCACTAGTATTTCTTACCCAATATAAAATATGCAGTAGCACGACAACTGAGATTTTTAAAATCTGGCTTTACACAAAGGGTCTTCTGTTCACGCTTAAATCTGTGGATACAAATAAGCTGTGTACTTGAAGGCAAAACCAAATGCCTAAATTTGCCCAAATACCAGGTATTACATTGTCACCGGCTGTACTCACAATTCCTCGTGCTCAAAAAACGTGTGTAAATGAAACAGCGCTGAAAAATACGGCCACGTTCATTTCCTTTTAAAGTAATGTACTCTTTGCAATTAGGTGTACTAATCAGAATATGCATTATAATACACAAGAGGAATTAACCATCAAAAATAGAGTTCTCGGGAGAGATGAAAAATATAGAAAAAAATTATCAAGGCAAGAGGAGGTAAGAAGCAGAACAATTTAGGACTACACCTGGTAATTACAACTTGAGAAAACAAACATATGCAAAACCAGAGAGGTATTCATGAACAAGCTGATTGTTTACCACTTACCAGCGCTTCCTGTTCAAAGTGTCCAAGAGCTCCCTGGCTATAGTTTTACATGATAAATACTAATTAAAAATCAAGGAAGCCAAGTGTAAAATTATTTTTGATGAACTAAAGCTGACAATTATTAAAGAAAACACACGAAGGCACGCAAGAGACACCATTTACTGGCATTATTTATCTTCCCTGGTTGGACTAATATTTGATGCTGCATGGAAGGGCTGAGACTTTAATTCTTCAAGTTTTGAATCTTTGGACAAAGCCAACTGGAA
This sequence comes from Charadrius vociferus, assembly GCF_000708025.1. Lineage (NCBI taxonomy): Eukaryota > Metazoa > Chordata > Aves > Charadriiformes > Charadriidae > Charadrius > Charadrius vociferus. The sequence continues at coordinate 2,071,858 of NW_009647739.1, forward strand.
GCACTAACAAATTAGTTGGCTGGTTTAGACTTGAAAACTTTGTTTTCTTTGGAAATGAGAACTTCATTACAAAGTAAGAAAGATTTCTAATCAAAGACTAGCTGCCTGCCCAATCAGGCAGAAGAGAGCACAGCCTGACAGGACGTTCCCCACAGGACATGGAAAGTTAGCGCTGAAGCCAGCTCTGCCCAAATTGCACCAGTTTTGGCATCAAAAGTGAAGATAAATTTCCTTAGAGCAAAACTGTCCTGCAGTCATTTCAAGAAATAACACTGATCTTACCGCCTTCAAAACCCCATCTGTCTAAAGAATTTACTCGTCTCAAATCTGCATCCCTGCTAAGCGATGCTCCCCTGGGTCAAACACCAGCGAGGGAGAAGGCCAAAGCAGATCTTCAGAGCAGAAGCCCAAAGTTCTGTCCACAGGAATCAGATCAGCTTCCTGGAAGAGGCAACAAGCTGCTGTTCAGGCCATTTGCTGCAGGAACCACCTTTTGGCAGAGAGAATTCAGCCCGACACAGAACCGCAAGTTACCATTATTCTCAAAACACTCAGTTTAGTGTCGCAGTGCAGCTTCTTTCTGCCAAAGGACAGCGAAGCAACTGGTTCATCTAACGAGGAGTTCTACCTTGCTCAGCAAAAGGCATTCTGTAGGATACAAATACAGAGGTAGTAACCTTACCAAACCCTCTTGTAGCTTTACTACCAAATACCCAGCTAAATGTAAAAAAGCTGTTTGAAAAATAAAATGCAGAAAAGCAGCACAGGACTTGTCACTAAAGATCTATTCCACAAAACTCTGCAGCCTCAAATTTCCTGGGTGTGGAAACACAGGGATTTCTCTGCCCCTCCAGGATCGTTAGGGAATACCTATCTTTTATTCAAAGTGTAGTAGTACCTTTTAGGGTACACACACAATCTCTGAAATACATGGTAACACGCAGGTGACTCCATTGCCTGAACAGTCTGATCTCCCAGGTATGCCTCAAATCCCGTATTATATTTGCCAGCCCCCTTCAAATGTCTTGGACACTTTCAGACATCTGAAATAAGACTGTGTGTGTATATTTAGGTGCCTGTATCGCATGTTAAAAAAAAAGCACAGTACAGCATTGTCATCTTCCCAAATACCAACCTACCACCACAAACAAAAAGACCCAGATAAAAGCTCCTGAAAGTTTGGATTCGGGCCCACTTACATGTCAAGTATCAAACAAGAAATATTCTATACTGACAATTAAAACTGTTGAGAAAATGATGCAAAACTCTCCAAAGGCATCAAGAATTAGCAGGAAGCACTACAGAGGGAACCGGTACGTTGCCAAGCATACGGGCTCCACAGACCACATACTGGCAGGGGATCAAGATAACAGCTCCTGGCATCTTCTGACCTTAGCAGAAACTGGTAGCAGCAAACAGCACTTTCGAGGCACACTGTACCTTTCCATTGCATGCAAGATGTTATAATCTGGTTCAGAATCCTCCGATGAAGGAAAATGTTGGGAGGACTTCCAAGAAAGCACTTCTATTGACTCAGTCGCAGCTTGGCTCGTTTAGCTTAAATGGGAATGGGAAGTATCTGTACCATCACCTGGCCTTCTGCTGAAAGCTGAAGACCTTCTCAAAGCTGACTGTCCAGGCAGTAACAGGGATACTGGCACTTGTCTACACGTGGAGGCTCCTGCAAAGTGAACTAAAATGCAGATTTTGAGTCTGCTTGCTACTTGGCATTGTCCTGCTGAGCATACGTGCTAACGTGTAAGAGGTAATGCATTCCACTTCATCCCACCCCTGGTGACACTCCTGCCTCCCTGGGTGCTGCAGTGTCAATGCAGACACTGAAGCCACCCTAAATTCACACGCTCCCTTGCTGCACAGTAACGTCGCCATGCAGAAAGCCAAATGCACAAAAAGTGGGGGCCACAGGACGCTGCCATCTTTGCGAATGCACCCCACCACTTCCTTTGCTGCGACTTTTCTCCCCCAGGAGCTTTATACTCTGTTAACAACAAGAAGCCACTACAGCGAAACCATTCTGCAAATGTGCCCAGTGAAGCATTTTCAATTGGTAATGGTTTTCCATCATTGTGCATCAAAAACTGATAAACCAGCTTCCTGCATGCTTGAGGTATGGATAAATGGATGCACATATCTTCTGAACTGCAGCAAGGAACCAAGACAAGTAATTAAGCATGACCAGCGCACAAGTTACTCACGATAAATGTGATGTAATGTACATATACGTTGATGTGCATGAGATCTAGTAGAGGTTTCTAAACACCTTCTTTGTGATAAGGACCAGAAATGAAAGCTTTTTTCCAGCATAATGGTCTTTGCACCAAATGTTTTTTTGACCGCAGGCTAAATCCTTCCTCGTTTTTCAGGAGTTCGTAAGCCTGATGCATACGAAAGTTCCCGCCTCGCTGCCACTGTATGTTGCCTTCAGTCTTAGTCCAGGAAGCATTTTACATCCCGTGCTCCATGCAAATATGAGTTTTCCAACTACTGCTGTCTATGTAGGCTATAAAACTCTCCTTTTGGAGAGTTTATTATTCAGGAAGTTTACTAACACACACTGTGATCACATTTGGCCAATATAGGGAATGGATAATTAGGCATCGTTATATATGAATACAAAGGTACAGGAGGGACATTAAAAATAATCCAGACCTTCTGAAGGAATCTGATACTTCCTAAAAGCCTATTTTCCACCTCAAGAGATGAGAGCTCAAGCTAATTGAGAATTTTGCTGCTTCCAGGCTCCCATAAAGCTATGCTGCTTTCTCATATGCTCATCTCAGCAGTCCACAAAGGGAATCCAGAGAGACATCTCCCTACTCAGCAACACAGAACCCTCAATCAAAGACAGTGCCTGAAACCCCCCGGCTATCCCGATGCATAAAAAGCGTGCCACAAGATCTGAGATGAAGAACCAACTGGAAAGCATAATTTTTCTGCAGACCAAAAAGAATCAGAAGGCCTGCCTAGCCGGATAAGAAGTAATCTGAACATATGCTTTATGACAGAAGAAACCCCTTACAAATGCTGAGGCACGAAAGGGAACTTTAAACCCTTTCTGACAGGCTGCTATGTTCCCTCCCCACACACCCCTCCAGCAGGTCCACCCGTCTTCAGGTTCAAGAGCTGATTCCACTGAATTACCCTCAGCTTATGAACCCCAGCCTGTGCTGACATGTTCCTACATCCTTAAAACCCTCACCTTTCTTTTACTTCATGTAAGGTTTCTTCGCACGCAGCATTGGTAAAGCTTGGATTAGTCCACAGGATTACAGGGTGTCACTTAATGGGTCCTTAACCAGTAGGTGGCTTGTGATGTCTCTTCCAGAGTCTGGCAACAGGACAAGAAACGTATCTCTTCTAGCAGAGCAAAAGCTAGGTTTGTGACTGGATTTCCTAACATAAACAGATAGAAATGTCTTTGGACAGGCAGGAGCTTGCTTTCTGTTTTTTAAAGGGAAAAAGAGCAGGGTCATCAAAAAGGCGAGACACCCAGTCAGGCAAAAATCTTTTCAGTTTCTACTTTTATCCCTATTCTCCTGTAACAAAATTAGAAATAGTATTTCCTTTCCTTATAGATAACATATAAGAAAACTTCAGGAAGTCTTGGGGGGGGGCAAAAAGCAACAAAAAGGAGTATATTTTTCAGCAGCACCTTTCAGACCTCAAAGATACATGGAGACATCGTGCAAAGTCGCAGGCATTCTGTATGCGGCAATACCACCTAAAGAGATAGTTTAAGCTTTTAATTCACATCAAGCCTTTGACTTCAGCAAACACTGCCATACAAGCCAGGTTTCCATTCCCAGCAAAGCTTAACCAGCAGTAAGTGGAGTGGCTGTTGTATTCCAGCAACAGAAATAGCAGGTGGCTCTCTTTGGGCAGAAAAAAGGGCATTTTAAATAGCTAAAAATAGCTAAAATCATTGTCCTTATATTTAAGCGAGCACATTTTCCTCTTACGTAATTAAAATTTTGACATGGCTTTGAGACACATACTTTGTGTCTCGTGAAGGAAGGTTAGAAATAACGAATAACCAAAACCTCACCAGGTATCCAGAAGACCGTTTCTGATTTAGCCCAATTAAGTGGAACTTCTTGCAGAGTCATACAGGTTTTGACAAATGCTGTGACATAAAAAAAAGATGGTTCAAATGCAATTTTCTTCCCAGCCAAGCTAGAATGGTTTTTCAAAACAGTCTAGAACTGAGCTACAAGAATTCAGATCTTCCAACTAGTCGACAAAATCCTGAAGGCATTGACATAACTGGTCCCCAAACTGCGAGGAGAAATGTTCCACCCAGCAACTTATAGCTGATGCTATGTGTCCAAGCTAAATACTAACGGGAAGTTTGCTACAAAATCATTAGTTACATAAAACACATATCCACAAGTGTTATATCCACACAGCATATAACCATGGTTATGGTTACAGCAATCTAAAATATAGGCCAATATTGATTCAAATACATCTTACAATTGCAAGGTTTAATTTTGGCTTCAGTTTTACACGGCTTCCCACTTCGCAAAAAGCCCCTTTTCTCAAGGCTGATCGGTTAGGTTTTGGTTTGAAGCAGGACAGTTCAAAAAATCTGAAGCAAAGTAGGTAATTCTCCAGAGTTCTGGCAATTCCAGGTTACAAATTTCTACTAGACGATTTTTTTTCCTCCCTGATGGGTGGCAACTTTGTAGCCAAAGCACAGGAAATGAGAGAAATTAGTTTATCAGCCTCCCCCAGGCAGCCTCTCCTACCCAGAACTAACATTTGGCAGATGGAAAATGTTTCCAACGTTACAAATAAAATAACTTTTTGTAGTTAACTTTCAAAGAGCAGTGAATAATGCAGCCATCACTCAAATCAGATCTACCTCTCTACAGAAAGAGCAGGCGGCAAGCTACAACAGCGTGAGAGGGGGGAGGCAGGGAGAAGGGCTCTTAATCAAAAAGCTGGGAATAAAGAGATCCAAGTTAAATGGCCGTAGTGGCAACTCTTTTCATTGTAACTAATACTGTCTCTGCTCCACAGCTGGATCTAAACACCTTTGGCTCTCCTAAGAGTTTAATTCAAGCGTTTCACAAAGCGAAGTCAGTAAAGACATTCTCAACGACTTCCATCAGTTTTGCGACAAGCTTAGACTGTGTGCATACACAACAATAACGCTCACAGCAATACCCTGTGCTTAGAAATTTATCCTCCATAGATTGGCAAATACTTCATCTGGCTGTTAAAGGCTTTAATCTACAAAATTACAGAAATTACTTTATTTACACAGGAGGATACAGAGGGAATAAACAGTTTGTTCAAGGTCACAGACGGAGTAAGTGCCAAGAGGAGCATTAGAAAACAAACCCAATGTGTTGCCCGTCTTCAGCACGAGCTAAGTACATTAAAAAAAAAAAAAAGATTATTTTCATTTTTCTTCAGTTTCACACGGCTGAGAGCTAATTAAGAGGTAAATAAAATGAGAACAACCTTGAGAAGGTCAGAAATCTTTATGCCTGCCACCAGCACAGAGGCAGTTTTATTCTGGAATTTTTTTGCTTCATTATCTTACCACGTCTAATAATTCCGCAAGTCTAAGCAAAGCAGCTTCTTGACAGGCTCCTGCTAATGTGTCCACAGGACCTCTGGCAGATGCAAAGTGGCAGGCACTCAGGGTCAGTCAGCTTCGCTGAGGCGTTATCAATAGCTGCGAATTCTTCCTTTCGGATTTTGGACGTTCAATGTATGATAACTCAGGAGCGCCCTTCCTCAACTAAGCACAACTGACCTTGAAAGTCATTACTGCTTTATTTTGTGCTAAAGAATTATTTGGATCACCTCATCACCCCTCCCTTGCGGCAAAGATTCATCTTGCCATTTTCCCCATGAATGATGCATCACCGGCTGTTACAGGCTATAGAGGACCACTGATTTTTCCAACATCTTTTGGCCACTGACAAGACTGCAGCCGATAGCTGTGCATGTCCAGGGGCAGCCACCAGATGTGAAACCCAAAGTCAATGCCTAGTGAAGTGGTGCTGCATTTCGCCTGAGTACTGACATTAATTCTATTGCTGCTTCTCTTGATCTTGGGCCTGACAGGCTTAATCACAGCACTGGTATTTTCAACTTCTTCTTTTAATCATCATAAGCATTTAGCATAGTGTACGAAGAGAGAGAAACAAATCCAAACAAAATCTCCCATCCCCACCTCAAATCCAAATCAACCTCCACCTTCCCCATCCAAAAAAAAAAAAAAAAAAGCCAGAAAACAGATTAAAGAAAACAGGAACTCAAAGTGTCTAGTTACTCTTCCAAAGCTAGTTGTAAATATTCTGAGAATTAAGGCTACATAGTAATTCAATGCAGAGGAAGTTCCCCTGGCAGTAAAGGAAACACTGAAGATGAAGGCATACATCTCCACACACAGAATTTGCTTTTCAGCTGGGCATCTCATTGTGTTGTACCAATATCCACTCATCGACGCCTCTACGGTGCTGACATCTATCAAGTTGACAATGATTTTACATATGAAGAACCAATTACAGAGTGCTAGGAACCAGCATATTCAAAACCAGACTCTACGAATTCCAACTTTGCAATTTCTACGCTCTAAGACTTGGACCAGTAAAACTGGAAACTATCTTGCAAATGTAAGCATTAAATGTGTTTTAAAAGACAAATTCAGCGTCTCCACCATTGCACTGCCATAGGACGCCAACAACCTACACTGTGCTCACCCACAGTTGGTCTAAAAACAACACAGCTTCATTGGAAATCACCAATTAATTCCAGAGACCCTGTGGTCAAGTAAGGCTTTTCATCCCTTTCCCCCTTAGTGCTGAATTGCTCCCCAAAGTTCACTGAGCCAAGCTTCATTTTCACAGTTACCTGCACATGCAGCATCTGTACTTCATCCCCTCCACAACCCACCGCACAAGTTGGGATCCACTGCCAGCAAGAAAGGGAATCTCTTTTCCTGCCTGCAGGCCTGGAACAAAATTACTTCTCTTCACATGTAAGCTTTCTGCTGCCTTAGGATTGTTAATCAGGTAGTGCCTTCCTCTTCTTTTTCAAATACAAAAATCTGATTTCTTTTTTAAACCAAAAATGACATTCGTGATTTTCATTTGATGAGAAAAGTATAGTTTTTGATTGGTTTTTCCCCCCCACAAAAATCTTAACTAAACAGCATCATAACCTGAATTCAGAAATGAAAACCTGTAGGTTTTGTTTCTTGTGCTATTCTTAAATTAAAGGGGTTTTTACATTATAGATTAACTTTGAAAGTAGTTTACATATAAATAAGAACTATATATTCAGTGAGGATATAATGTATTTATGAAGGCGTCAGAAAGGCACAGTACCACATTTCCAAGAAAATGAATACAGACTCAAACTCTTCCCAATAAACATGCACATGCATTTACATCACTATGTATCTACACTACATCTAACAGAACCATTCCGCTAATAAACTCTTCCCTGGCTGACATTTGTTTTCATTCAGAACGCAATTTATTAGAAAAAAGCGTTCCATGACTTGAAACAATAAAATTTATCTAGCGTATAAGGCTCTTCTACACAGTTTATATGTAAATTATGCGCAAAAAGAACTCAAATAAAGTAAGTAAAGGTTGTGACACAAATCAGAGTCAACATTTCTACAGGAAATAATGAGCTTTACTTCACTTTTCCCAATGATCTTTCCCCAAAAGCTGCTCAGGCTGTAAGAACGGACCTAGTCAACCCATTAGTGCCAAATGGTGGTATTTCTTTTACTGGAAAATGAAGGACAGAAACAAGATATATCATCAGTTTGTCTAAGCCTCGGTAGCAAGATTCTTCATTTAAATATTTGGAAATAGATGGACTGGGAGGATGAGGGGGAGAGGTTCAGGGAACATAAAACTACCATGTTTTCAAATTCATTAAAACAATATTACAGCTGTCGATGCATTTTATATACACAACAGGTTTCAGGATATAAAATGTAATGAAAAAATAAACCATACTGCTCTCCTACCGCCCTTTAATAGCACAATCCCTCTGCCCGTGCAATTAATTGCATCCATTACTTAGCCACGCAATGTCAAAAGAAAATAAGCAATGGAAATCAATAATCTTCACATTAAAAAATAATAAAAGTAACCTTAGATTAATGGCAACTCATTTGATATTTACAGACAAACCTCTAATTCGCCACACAAAGTCAGAATTAACTGCACTTCTACTTCTGCCCACCTGATTCTAGGTGGGAAGGCCAGAGGATGCCATCCCTGTCATCTCCGGAGCACCTCACCAAGTCTGTGAGGGATCCGGGGAAGATGGTGTGAAATGAAGAAGGGCTGCCCCTCAACACTGGCTACTTAGAAAGAACCACAGCTCCACTGCCTTCCGCCGGCATTTTCAGACCTAACAGCGATGGAAAAAAACAGCAGCATTTGGCTCTAAAGTCTCTCATTTGATGAGCAAATTTCATACTTCAAGTGAAAGGCCGAGTTGGGTGCTTATAATTAAGAAAGGAAATCTTCACAAATTCCACTGAACAACTGGTTACTGCAACCTCCTGGCTTCTACCCTGAAACTCATTTGCTTCGCTACAGGGTCAAGTCTCAAACTTGTCACACGCTTATGTACCAAACTTGGCATTTAACGTACAAGCCAAAAATGGGTTCTTCAGCTTTAACAAATCACTGAAGAAGGCTGAAACCAGTCACAAATCATAAGGAACAGAGCATGAAAGTCTCTTTGGCTGCTCTCTGGAGGTTCTCACTGTGCTGTCATAGTGTCACCTTGTGCTTTCAGAATATAAACTCAGAGCTAATGAGACAGAAGCAAAGGTCATCTTTCTTAAGACAGGATTTCTTAAAGACAACAAGTTCAATCTGTCAAACCTTTTTGCAAACTATAAACTGTGTACCTATATAGGATTCATTAGTCCCATCTTGTGTCATTACGCCAGGAGAAACACGTGCTCGCTACTGTATATAAGGAACACCATCCTTTTAGAAATTGCACCTTTAAATAGTCTTCCACTGAAGATTTCTTAATGGACCCAATGAGAAGTGGCTGCACTGCAGCACTTACTCATCTCTTGATTTTTCATTTCTGCAGTTGTGTGAGTCCCTTTTCTAGCACCCAATTCTAAAGTGAGTCTGACTCCTAAAAGCCTTGATTTAAAGTGATTAAACAATGCCCAATTTCAAACCAATGCTTGAGTACTTTTTAAAAATGTTGCCTTATACTAACCTATACTTGACTTTTTAGTAGAGTTCTTAGAGATGCTGTACTTAGAAAAAAGAGTTTAATGCTCAGAGCAAACATTCACATATTAGGCAGCATTCACGTGAAAATTATTTCAAAGCCAAGAAATTAAGCAAAGAATGCAAGATGAGAAGCAACTGATTAAGGGGTTTGTGACAATCATACATGTTGAATTAAACAGGCTTATCGCTTCTCTCTCCCATTTAGAATAGTAATGCCTTTCACACTGCTGCATATCATACTAACGTAGCTAGCAGAAAAGGCAATGTTCCCCAGATAATCTTCCCTGTGTATCATCTACCCTTTGAAACACTTATACTCCATCAAACAAAGATCTAGGAGCATTAATCGTCAAGGCACACAGTCTACTGCTCTTACAGGCTGCGCTTCCTACAGCTCAGGTATTGCAAATCTGAAGACTACGAATAACGGTACTCGGACCTTCACGTTTTCCCTTCTTTAAATGTCTATTTTCAGAAAATGAATAACCTCCAGCGTGGCAGATAAATGCATTTAAGAAAATAATTGAAAGACTCGTTGGCAGTGTTTCAGGACACTTCCATGACTTCATGCAAGAGCTTCTGATTTTACAACTAAGCTAAAGAATGTGTGCTCTGCAGGCTTGCGAGGCCTTCAATTACTGTCACAGAAATAATGAGCCTTGCACTTGGAAAACTAAGGGCATTAATTGTTTATCTTTCAGAATATACCTATCCCCACCACTAAGACATGTACATATAAAGTTAGTATTTCCAAACAGTTCTACAGAGACTATTTCAG
>NW_009647739.1:2081926-2087588 GCF_000708025.1 Charadrius vociferus
TACTGCAATTCAAGTATTAATACGAGCAGGCAGGAAAGGCAAACTTTCAGACCCGTTACTTCAACTCAGAGAATATTCATTTTAGATGCAGTCATTAAGACAAACTACTGATACCTTTTTCACCCTTCTCCTCGGCAGCAGCCAGTGAACACAAGTTTCTATACACTCTCCAGGACGTACTTACCCTCAATTCAACTTCTTTGCCAAGTAAGTCACACAGACTCGCTCCTTTGGAGGTGATTTCGGAAGCAAGCTGTCTAGCTGCCTTCAAGTCAGCAATCTGGAACCACAGAAACAGCACTGAATAGCAAAAAGAGAATCCCCAATATCACCACGAGAATCCACAACAGGTTTTTCCCATTTGGATGTTAAAATTGCATAGGAGGTCAGCACAGTGGCCAAAACTCTACTACAGTATTGAAGAAGTTGTCCACTGGAATCAGAGCGAACCTGTCTCTTGGCTTTAAATTGGTCTAGATGAGGCACCATTCAGACATCGGCTTCTGGGTGAAAGCCCAGACACTTTAGGCCAACAAAAAAAAAAAACCTCCTCAAAACTGTGACTTGGCCAGTTGTTGGTTCATGTGCTGCCCAGAGCAAAGGGAAACATCATTTTTTCACATTCAAAAGTAAAAAGTATATATATCAAAAGGAATGTGACTAGCATATTGCACAGGTAATAAATATTGACCATCAGCAAGTATTTTTTTATTATTTCTTCAGGTGCTTTCTTCAGAGAGACACACCAGACTTACACAGAGGAAAAATCACCTGTGGTTCTGCCATTTTTTCAAGAACAGTAATATTATTAGCTACAAGTAGGCATGACATAGTATAGTGTAGTTATACTATATATATGTGCCAAATGCACATAACCAAAGACTACAGATTACAACACAGAAGAGATGCTAAAACTAACAAGAAGTAACCAGAATTCCCCCTATTTAGCAAAGCATTGTTTGGGGTTTTTTTTTAATATCTAGAGATGGCATTCATTATAAGGGCTTGAACAGCTTTGATGTCTGTTAGGGTAACACGAAGATTTCCCTTTCCTTCAATGCAAACGGGCTCAAAAAAACCTCTTTCAGTCAGTATTTTGCAGTCTCCTCCTGTCGCAACAAGATTAGTAGAGAGAAAATAGTCTTTATTCCAGCCTACTCCAATATTTCTATGATTTCAACAGCAGTCCACACCAAAGATAATCAAGTTTGTGCCACTATTGCTTTGTATCATGCTTCTGGTTGAGAATTCACAGAGATTAAAACAAATCATAGCATATAACCTCAACTACAGAAAGCATGAGGTAAAACCATACCCACCCCCTTGTGAAAACATCTACGTTAAGTTTCAGATAGAAAATGGATTTGTTTTTCATAAAGTAATACAAAACCCCTGCCAAGTATATGTTTTCCTTACTTTTGAGCCAAGATCAAACTTGAACTTGCTGCTGTCTTCCTCGCTCAGGTCTGCGCGTTCCACTCCCTTGGTATTCATAGCACCATAAAGCACAGAGGTGATCTTTAGCAGTTCCTTCACCGCGTAGCCATCTGCCTGGTAAAGCTTCTTAGTGTCGAGCTTTATGTGAGCTTTGGTAGCCTTTGGGAAGAAAGAATGAATTCATCGTGTCACGAAGAACAAAATCCTCATTTACCTCTTCACACTTCACTCAAAAGCTCTTTTTGGGGTCACTACGCTCTGCTTTACAGAAATAAATCTTCCTGTTTGAAAACACAAGTTTGCCTCACTGTATTACTAATGTTTCTAGAAGAAATTTTTCTACAACATGTGCACTTTCTGCATGTCAGAACATTTGCAGATAATTGCCAGAATGAAAAAATTCAAACTATTCATTAATTCTTCCCTGCATGATGATCAGCAAAAACCCTGTGCACCACTTAAATTCAGATTAAATTTAAGTGGAATGTAAGTGCTGCCCAGGTCTTGTGATGATGCTGCAGAGAGGTAAATTTCATCCTTAATGAGTTACAAGAATAAGATCAATTATCCTAATTTAACTGTCTTCTCTTCCAGCAGTACCTTCAGAATATTTTATTGTTTCTCTCAAATTTTTCCCTGCTACAATATTAGTGATTTTATTCCCTTGTCTTCCATCTCTGACAGTACAGGCAGACCAATATTAAAAAAAATATTATCTTTTTATACTTCAAAATAATAAGGGGGGTGGGGAAGAGGATAGTAGAAATGATACATCTGTCACAGAAAGGACACAAATGTTGTTCTTGAAAAGATATAGATCCTAAATGAATAGCCACAAGGATCCAACACCAAACTGCAGGTAAAACTTGGAGGCAGTCTTCCTGGTGGCATGACTAAACAAGCAAGCAAACAAAAATTGATCACTGCTTACAAATACAAAACCGAAGCATCCAAATGACTTAAGATCTTCTTTTCAGTATCTTTTTAAGACGAAACTTCTGCTAACATGGTTATGCTTTGGGAATACCATGTGGCAGGAAGAATCTATCCACAATTCACTCATGAATTACACAACTTTGGTATTATGGTGTTACCATAAGAAATTCACACCCTGCATGGCTCTGACAGTGCAAGACCTTCAGCCTGGGCTAAAAGACTCAAACAGTAAAATGGTCAGTACAAGTTTTGCCCACTCTGCACTGAGCTTCACCCAATAACTGACTGCAACTAACTGCAGCAAAACTTCCTGTGAAACTAAAGACAGAAAGGACTCAAACACGGATTTATCTCCCAACTTTCCAAAGAACAAAGGAAACAAAGCCAATAGTTCTTGACCACTTTTCTCTGTATGCATCTTGTCAAACTTTGTGACTTCACAATCAGATTTCCATTTCCAAGAAATGTTTACCTCGTGCCTCCCTCTTCCCAAAATCTCTACCCAGCAGCAGAAACTGACTCTACATCTTCTTCCTGCAGGCAGGAACTCAGCTGAAGAGTGAAGTCAAAACGTCCAGAAGGGGTTTCTGATGCTGTACACCCTCAGGTGGGGGAATATCAAACTTATGGTACAAAAACCCTGAATCGCTTTTGAGAATTTTGACCAGCGTGACTTCAAATGAGCCAATACACAAAGCAGAAAGCCAGATAAGTTCGCCTTCCTCCCCTTTCAGTAGAAGGAATCTAACAAACAAATCATAGAAATAGCAGGTATTAAATTTTAAGAGAAGCAGGTCATTAAATTGACAGAATCTGTTAAACACCCCCTACACAAAGACTAATGTACCACATCATATAGGATGTTGTTAAAGACGGGAATTCCAATTTCAGTTCCATTCAATCCCAAGAGAAACAAAATCAATGTCTAGTAAAAGGAAAAAACCAATGTTTTTTCACTGAAAGACTAGTTAAAAACAGGAAAAAATACACAGACAAGTACATATATTTTATGCTTACTCAAGAATGTAATTCATGTTTGGAAAGCTTGAGGCAGCCACCCATTTCATAACAACTCTAACTAGATTTAAAGGATCATTAAAAAATCACCTCCATCCATTCTGAAGATCAGATTATTACCGTGCAATAGAAAAGAGAAATACAAATATACTGCAAGAATGGCATCAACAGCCAGAAAGTTTGCTTTACTTTAAAATCTGATTTTTTGTTATCACAGAGCCAAATTTTGACAGTGTGATGAAAATGCAAAAACAGCGCAGGGAAGAACCAAAACTCCCAGCTGAGTGCTCCAGCCATTCGGTTGCAGAGTCATGGTCTGCATAGCCCAAACATTTTGCGTTCTTTCCTGTACAAGGGCATATTTGTGATAGGAAGAATGAGGATTGCTCTCATCTCCCTGTCTTGTTTAATACTCAGGATACTCTCCTGGGTACTCTGTGGGCCTAAATCTCCACAGGCTGAAGTGGGAATTAAACACATAATACTTCCTGGAAAGCACTCAGGAAGATTATTAGCAGACGTTGCATCAATCTCTTCTCCCATCACTTTTTAGAAAACAAATATGTCTGCCTTTTGCAAAAAGTTTGGTACCTTGCTTTGCTAAGGATGTTTTCACGAATGCATTGCTATGAGACTAAAGTCATTAGCAGCTTTTTGCTGCACTCCACGTCAAATTTGGATCCAAGTGGGCTTGAGTAGGAGCCAGGTATTGAGCCACACAGACTAGGACAGTTCTAGGTGGACAAATGATTAAAAAAAACCCACAACACATAAAGCAACCCTGCAGACACTTCAGGAACTTTTGGGTCCGAAAAGGAGACATTTGGCAAGTTCTCAAACTACCAGTAACACAGAGCAACAGATAATTTGTGTAAAAAAATTAACACATCTTTACTCCTTGTTCTATAAAGGACAGCAATACTCTAGTTATTTTTCATGATGATTAATCTACTCTGATAGTCTCTTCTGAGACAAATCCGTCTCCATCAAATCTCACATCTGGCTACGGATGCATAAAGCTATTAGCTACTGGAGGAGATCACTGTGGATTCCATGAACAGTGAATTATTAAAGAAATGTCTACAAGCTTTTTTCATTCTAAAAATGCTGAAAACCTACAATAATCCCCATATTATTTTGTAATATTAACTGAGACTAAGTACAGGATGATTAAAGAAATTTCCATTCATTTCATTTTCTGAATCATATTATGTAATACTTCAAAACCCTTGGGATTTCTTACATGAAATCAGCTATTAAAAGGAAAACATAGGCATAACGTTATTTCTGCTTCTATACCTGTCCTTTTAAAACATGCTTGATTTGGAGGGAGGAAATCCCTCCAAACAAAATAAATCTGTTGATTACACCTTATGATGCTCCAGGGCTCAAAAGTGCATGCTGGTATGTACAGAAGCATATCATCATAGTAAAATTAAGAAAGTTTATGGTACACATCATCACAAATCAGAACGGAAAAGCTGGCTTGTCTAGAATGTCATTTTAATATGCGTTTTAAAGTACTACAAGAAATTAATCTTTGGCATTAGCATAGAGACCCCCATTGCTTCCAGACCCACCTGCAGCCCCATTAAGTTTTTTGCAGCTGATTAAGAGTGCTATGTAAGTGTGTCTTAACAGCGAAGGCTCATGCTGCATCAAAAGGACAGGACAATATTATTTTATTCCACGAGACTAAAAGAGTTGATGGGCCAGTTCACTTATGCTCATGCATAACACAATAAAAGACTTGATCTGAGAAAAATATGGCTTGATCTAGTAAGTGAGAAGGCTCATACAACAGAATAATGATGTATGATTCTGTATCATAATGAAAACATCAGAAGTTACGACTATTCAAGCACACAAAAGAATCAGGCATCCTGATTCTGGCCTGTTCAAGTTTATAACAGCACAAGACATACAATACAGCACAATAATACAGTACATATTCAGCCACCCATTGCAAGGAAATTGTAAGGGGTTGAGAGAGAAAGCATTTAAGCTAATACAGAGCCAGTATTGCAGTGTGCTTAAGTGTGACTCCTCAGGCAGACTTACCATGAACTGAGCCACTGCTTTAATGAAGAAAACCCGGTCCTGTTCTGTCTCCACATCAGGAGGAATATCAGTCTGAGGTTCGTACCTGTGGAAAGAAGCATGCATAGATTCTGATGAGAAATACATGTGCAATATTAACGAGACTGGTTCATTTGTGAGGCAAAAATCAAACAAAACAAGCTTGTATGAGACTGGAAAACAGCTCTTTACC
>NW_009647739.1:2087616-2090096 GCF_000708025.1 Charadrius vociferus
GTTTGTGTACAAACTGCAAAAGCTGTAAAACCTGAGACACTTCTCCAGACGGAATTGTTACTGTGGGGTCCTGAATACAACTTTTCAGTCAGTTTTGCAAAGGAGCAAAATTTAGCTGGCTCAATGAAGTCTGTGAAATACGCATTTCCAGAAGTAATTTACTACTTAAATCACAAGCTGCTTATATAAATCAAAGTAAACTTAATCACGTGTGGCTTCACAATTTACAATACCAAGCATATGACTATGTTAACATTCCCAGCCTTTCCAGAGGTATGTTAAATTGACTTGTATTAGTTTACTATTGTTGGTAATAACGAAAACAGCCACCTGGTCCTTTAAAATGTTATGAGCCCTTTCCACTCCCTCAAAACACACAAGAGAAGTTCACACTGGCAGCCATCACTTCAAACACGTCACTTTCAAAGTAAACGAAACTTACAAAAAAGCAAACTGAAAGATAGTGAAATGCTTTTAAAACACCACTAGTGAAATGCAGAAACTTCTAGAAGCCATCAGCCTACAGGAACCAGGGAAGAAAAAAGTAAATTCCCAGAATCTTCTAGAAGGCTTTGAGATTTTCAACATTCAGACATGCAAAAAAGCATCTTTGCTTTCAAATCACAGCTGAAGTTAAGAGCAAGGCAAGTGCAAAGTAGCCTCTCTGCTTTTAAGTGTATTTAAAAGCTTCTAGAAGCTGGGAAAGCTGCCTGTGTCAAGTGTAAATCTGACCTGTATCAGAAAAGGATGCCAGTGTTTGGTTGCTATTTGGTCTGAAAGCGAAGCACTTCGCTATTAGGCACAGGGCTTAAGCTTTTAGAAGTGTTCAGGTTCATTAGAGAAGCGTATTTTTAAAACAATATTTTTGCCTTCTTTCAACTGCTCTGTTATTTTACTGTTACATACTGGGGGGGACACCGATTCTTGTTTTTACATGAGTTGAAAACAACCAGTAAATTAGACCCTCAGTGTAACAGTAGTATTTTAAAGAATATTTAGGTAACTTAATCCAAATAATTTTGAATGGTTGTAAGTATTTCCCTATTTTATTACAATTGCAACAATATTCAGCAAATGTCTAACAGCTTGTTAATTAAACTTAACGGATACTAATCATGAATTCAGGCCAAAAAAACAGTAACTAGGCAAATGGGTCACTGTCATATTTTCAATTGTAATATTCAACCTAATGAGTAGCTTAAAAAACTTTTTTTTTCATTTTTTCACTTACATGGGAGAAAGATTATGTATAATTTGATTAGCACCTCAAGTTTCATAAACATTCAACCAAAGTCTGTCAATGTGTTAAGTGGGTATAAAACTACAACTGGATAGTAGCAGATTAGTACTGTGTCATTTTATTTTTTTTTTTAAAAAACATGGCACAGATGCTAGACAATACCAGGTTGAACCAATAATAATTGTAGCAACAAGGCAAGAACAAAACCTCAACACACAATTAGTATCTTGAGAAGTTCTCACTATATATCACCCTGTTTGGGGTACAAGGTCAGATATAGGCAGGACAGTCATGGAGTTTGTAGATTATGTGAAAGAGATATGGTCACCTTCGACTAAGTATGTCCGCCTTCAGGATCCAACCTCTGCCAGGACTGAGTCATTCTATTTTCTACTGCACTTATTAAAATGCCTTTTTTTTCGGTTGTATAGTTAAACTAAAAACCTGCAAACTTTACCACATTTTCTATCTGATATTTAGAAGAGTAGATCTCAAAGAATGACTAATTAGCATTATGTTCCTCTTTAAACTTCTCAACACCTTTTCACACCAAAACATCAGCTGCAAGCGTACACAGCGCATCCCAGCAGCAGCCCCAACGTTTGTTCGCCTAATCACCAACCTTTTCACGAGCCAGAGAAGCACTTCGGAAACAAGCATGAAGTTTGGGGTACGGAAGTTCTCCATGGATATGAGTCGGGGATACCCCAGTGCCCTCATCATCTCTGTAAAATCTGAAAAACAAGGAAAAGCAGGGATTTCTTCTTACATACCCAACACCAAGCTGACCAAGAACCCCGGTTCTGACACTGTGCTGCCCGTTTACCATCAGATGTACCCTGTTCAAAAAAAGCCTGACTGGATTAACTGAAAAAAATTACACTATTTCACCAGAAGACATGCCTTAGTAAAAAGGCGACTTTTTAACAAGAGACTCACAATGTTAAAACAGCTTCTCTCTGCAAAGCGCACCATTTAAATGAAATTAACTACGGACTGTGGTGATCACCGCTACAGAGGCTGTGCTATTCCCCTCCTTGGCCTTTATTATGCCTTGGTAAAGTGCAGTGGCCCTGATTTAAAGAAAATAAATTCTTAATAAAATTCCGTAGCCCTCGCCCGAGTCACCGGTGAGGCCCCAAGTGCCCCTCAGCCCTGAGGAGAAGCGAGACCCGCCCGGCTACCAAGGCACCGGGGCTGCCCCGTAGGCCCCAACGAGCAGCGGCAGCCCCGGGGGAGG
>NW_009647739.1:2090762-2095568 GCF_000708025.1 Charadrius vociferus
GAGGGCGGTGAGCCCCTGGGGCAGGTTGCCCCGAGAAGCTGTGGCTGCCCCATCCCTGGAGGTGGTCAAGGCCAGGTTGGACGGGGCTTGGAGCAACCTGGGCTGGTGGGAGGTGTCCCTGCCCAGGGCAGGGGGTGGCAACTGGATGATCTTTAAAGGTTCCTTTCAACTCAAACCATTCCATGATCAGTTTCAGAGAAGACCCAACAGTACCACGTTAAACCATGGCTGCTGCGATCTGAGGATAAGGCCATGCTCCCGCACGGGAATAGCACAACAGTCACCAGGGATATGAAAACCCATGTCCTTACCTCACCTGAGCAGACACAAACCCACTGCCACCATGTCCCGGGTCACTATTGGAGTCAGCACATCCAGCTTCCATCCGCTCTGCAGAGGAGGACTGGGATCTCTCCGAGGACAGGAGCCCAGCACACAGCTCTGCCTGGCTGCTCAAGCATCACAGGGCTGAGCTCAAGGGGGAACGGAGGATGAGGAGGAAAGCAGGTGGGAACACCTTCCTCTCTACGGTCACACATTTCTCATGGGCATCCAGGGTGCCACAGCCACCCAGACAGCAACTGCAGTACATGGAGCACTAGCTAAAACACACAAGAGGTCTTCAGCGCAGCCCAGACTGCACATGGCTGCCCGGCAGCAGGGCCAGACCCCTGCACATTCATTGTCCATCCCTAGAGACGCTCACGGAAACCAGCTTCCCCAGGCCAGCCGACACAGCTTCCTGTGACCTCTCAGCTCCTACCCGCAACTGACACTGACTGATCCTGTCTGCAGTTTCATAACTAAGTTCTTAAAGGCTCTTGGTGTCCTCAGTTTGCCCCTACAGACATAACCAACAGCAGTTTTCATGTTGATGCATCAAGTAAGAACAGTATGACAGCTTCTCCGCTAACACTTGGTGGTTTCAGATGTCCTAAAGGAATGGGAGTTCTGACCACGAGACTCTGCAGAAAGACCGGCCGCAGCTCTGACAGGGTCATCAATATCGCGGGGTGGGATGAGCTAAAAAATAATCTAGATGTCAGGCTGATCTATGGATGTCTCGGGACGTTTTGCGGAACAGTCCGCAGTTTTCTGGTTCTAACTGCCCAAGCGTATATAAGACATGCACACATGGGCTCTGTATTGAGCAGTACCCTATCCACATGATTGAAAAAGCAATCAAAAGCAAGGAAATAGCAGTGAATCCTACAAAGAATAAATATTGAAATGAAGTAGCTGCATTAGAAAATAGGAGACGTGATTGGAGGCTGGGTTTCTTATGCCAGAGGGCCATGAGATAGCAAACCTTCAATGATTTACTAGTTGAGGAGTGTATCAGCCATACAATAACTTGGGCAGGGGGATCAGAGAAGGGAGAAAGCGTTCCCCTGCTCTCTTGCTGTGTTACATTGACTAGTGGGCAAAAGGCAGGTGGGACAAAATACGTGGGGGAAAGCCAAAACTATAAAATAAACGAAAGAAATTGTCAGTATACTGTTTACCTCAGCTCTTCACTTTATTTAAATATCATTATTTATATATTAATGTTAAGCAGCATAAATGTGCTGCTGGAGGAGTGGATGTAGCTTTGAACTACGTAGGGGCTCACAGAGGAGCAAGCTGCAGCCATATAACTGTGGCAGGAGCTCACACCACATCCATGAGGACTAAGCCTTTCTCCCCGCTGCCTTCCAATCTCCAGAAACCCACACCCAAAGGCAAAAGTGCTGCACACCTCTACTTAATCCTTAGACAACCTCTACTTACATTCCTTAGCCATGTGAACTAACCTCCATGGAAACAGCTCCCCATTCCACAGCCCAGTTAACACTGTTGAGGGATGGGTTCCCCCCCATCACTACAAAAGCTGGAAATTCTGTTGGAAAGGAAGAAAAAAAACCCTAAAATTTTGGTGCAAGTTTCTGTGGCAATGGGTGAGCTATCAGACGACATTGCAGGCTTCCAAGTGCAGATGGTAATATCTGCACCGCACATCTGCAGTGCCTGGTCTCCATCCAAACCTCTAATTTTGTTTATATGAAATTTCATTTCTGTAGGGCTATAGGAAGCCACGACCGCGGCTGGGGGCCTGGTAGAGGTGTAGGAGGAACCCAGCTGGGGGTGGCGAACACCATCTAAGCTGTGTGTAAGCATCCTGCGGCACTGACTGCCACTCAGACTGGTTTCTACCCGCAGGTGGTGACCCCACCTTGCAGCCTGAACCACTGGCGATAAGGAATTAGCAGCTCCTGCAGTGACCAGCTTTGCTCCGAAACGTGAATTTTGGGGCTCCCCAAATCACTTTAGGGCTGACAAGCACTATGCATCCTGCAAATGGGGCCAGGCAAATCCTTCCTCGCCCCAGGCCTGTTAGCATCATCTAACCCTATTTACTGCCTCCATTCCGGTTTCAGGTCTCGTCCAACCCCTTTTAGCCCCTCTCGCTGGCTCCCAGCCATCCCCAAACACGCCACTGGAGTCAAGTCATCCTTTGGCTCCTGAGCGTCCATTAATCAGAAATTTCACCAAGAAACCACTGACCTGGGCAGCGGAACAGCATTGATCCAGGCTACGTGCCATCCGGTCCCTTTCGGCTGCTTGCAAGCGTGGTTAGCACAACGTGCTTTTAAACAGCCCATTGTTCAAATATCCCGTCAGACGGCCTGATGTCTCCGTGTCAGCTTCCAATTTAGCAAAAAAAAGTGCCTGAATTTGCCACGCACCGGGAGAGCCTTGGTGTCCAGACCAAGGCAGGACATGAGCTCTGCGATCAAAGAGATATGGGAAGGACAGGGAAGGAGAAACCATCTCACCACAAGGATGGCCAGACCTTATAGCCCCCCACCAGTCTCCTCTGCTTGTAAGAAACTCTTCTCTCTTTTGGGGGAGAAAGTACAATTTGGCCCATAGAGGATCCCCCCACTCCATATGCAGAGCTCAACCATATAACCTCCGGATGTGTGTGTTTGGTTTTTTTTTTTCCTGCTTCACCCCATTATTGCTGTTTCAGGAACCACAGAGTAAATCTTAACGATCTGCAGGTCGAGACCCCTTTCCTCACTGTGTTCACCAAACACTCTTTACATCTAAAACAGCGCTATCGATCTGGCGGTCGGAGGCTCCTGGCCCCGCGCCGCCCGCCAGCGGCTGTTCATCTCTCGGCAGCGCTGGCTGCACCCCTCAAGCAGCAGCTCCCCATCTCAGGCCATGCACCACCCCATCCCTTCAGGACATCTCCCCCTCCCCAAAGTATCTGTCAGCTGCTCAACATGGAAATAATCAACTCTATTAATCTTTCCCCGTGGCGGTCCTTTCAGCCATCTGAGCTCTTGTTGCCATTTTCCTGCAGATGAAGGGGAGGTTTTTTGGCAATATATGTATTTTTATTTTTAGTTGTGCTAGCATTCTTTCCCCAAGTTGTTTTTTTTTTTGGTGGAGCTTGGCATTAAAGTTGCTATCACATGTTTTCAAGTGAAATTCTCACATCCTTACATTACGGTACAAGCCAGATTGGCTTAAAACGTTATTTTCTTCTGGTAAGAAGGAATTATGCTTCATGAAGAGCTGTTGTTTCATGTTACTCCCATGGGGCAAAGTGTTACCTGGGGTCAGGCTGACCTGGACCACGCTGGGGGATGTGGCAGACGGAGAAGTGCCCCGGGCCGGTTGTGAAGAGGGGACTTGTTCCAGCACATAGACAGCCCCGAGGAGCAGCTGCAGTGCCTCTGCCAGATAATTGGAAAGGATTTTTTTTTTTTTTTTAATGCCTCAAATTTCACAAAGAAACTGTGTGCAGCGGCGGGGTGAGCTGTGCTGGTGGGGAGTTTGGGCGTGCGAGGACAGGTAGTGGCATCGCCACCACGGCCACAAACCCCCAGGGACGGGCTGAACCACGGGAGCGGGAGGGAAATTGCATCCCTGTCGCCTGCTCGGATGCTCACCTGCGCTCCTGCTGCGTGCCTCCAGCTCTGCCATAGTCACCTCACAAATAAATAAGTGTCCCCAAAGTCAATATAAATATATATAAAAAAAGCAAATAAATAAAGCTCCCTGCTCATTGCAGGGGGTTAGACTAGATGACCTTTAAAGGTCTCCTCCAACCCAAACTATTCTGTGATCCTATGAATTAAACTGCTGTTCTTCCCCTGGTCCCACCACCTGGTTGCCTGTGTGGTAGGAGAGTGGCTACACTTGGTTTTGCCCTCAAAGATGCAGAATTGCCCAGTTTCAAACAGGACCACACAACAGGGCAGAGCATCAGGCTTTCCGGAGCCTGAGCTTTGTCCCCAAGCCGGTGTCGCAGGCAGGAGGCTGTCCATCTCTCCTGGGTCAGGCTGCACGCTGCTTCCTGCCGGGGTGTTCGGACAGCCCGTATCCCCATTTCCTTCACAACTGCAGCCCAGTATCGGTCTAGAAATGTGCACGTCAAACTGGAAAAGAGCTTTTTCTAGCTAAAACAAGCTTCTAGCAGCCCTCCCAGCAGCCGGGAGCTCCGGCATGGTCATCCCTCCCTCCAGCAGCACCCAAGTCCCCTCGTTGCCCGGTGCCCTTCTGTAAAACGACCTTCAAAGCAAAGAAAAAGAGCTTCAGGATTTTCCTGCTCTTTTTCTGATGTTGCTTTACCTGGTTATTCTCGCACTGCAAATTCAGTCCTCAACACCAGGGCTGTAGCTCTTGGCAGGGCTGGGACATAATGTGCCAGTGAAAATACGATGGAACGAGAAAGCGAGTTATTTTTACTCCAATTTCTCTAATGCTTTTTAAATCAGGAATAAGAAAAAAAATGAGATGAAGTACTCTTGA
>NW_009647739.1:2095655-2106266 GCF_000708025.1 Charadrius vociferus
AAGCTTCTTTTACATCCCAGGAGACCCTTGTGTGAAGTTGCTCTACGCTTCAATATCAGGTTCCCCCCCCAAGCTACCTGTGAGATAAATGCTGCAGGAGGGTATTAGCTTTACAAATAGACCCTTTACAGCTTGAGAGGGTGGGAAGGGAATACGCCAGAGTAATTTGCTCAGAGGGCTAGTGCAAAAAAAAAAAAAAAAAAAAAGGGAAAAAAAAAGGCAGGGTAGGAAATGATGAGGGGTTTGTTTGGGTGGTCAATGGAATTGTCATACAGACACTGTGTGTTCAGTTTTTTGCATCCACTTTCTGCTTTTACTTGCAAGTTGGGCATCAATTTTTGCTCATCTAAATCAGAGCCTCCCCCACTACCCACCTGGGCAGGATTAATTTTCACCTAAAAGCTGTTTTCAACCCCAGGCCGCAACATTTGCCGCCCCAGTCCCCACAGTCCAAGGCTTCCGTTCTCTGAGGGCTCTCTCAGCATCCAAACTACTTGGTGTCAGCGTGGAAGGAAGTTTCACCAGCAGACTTTCTTCCTTCCCACTTTATTTAACATTAGCCCTCAACTCAGCTCTTTGTGCTGAGGAACCCCCCGGGGAAATACGGAGCCTTTGTGCCCGGGGAAGGAAAATATCCAGGAATGTCACGTTGCCCCGTAATTACATTGCGGAGCATCTCCCTCTCAACATGCTGGTGTTAGAGCCGAGAGCGGTACCCGGGATGAGCTGCAGCCCATGTATCAAGCAGAAGGGGTAATAAATCAACGGCCTCCGTTTGATCACTCAGCAGATAAGCAAGAGAAGCTGCTTAGGATGAAAAAAAACCCAAAACATCACCAAGCAAGTAGATTTCCCAGATCTATCTCAGACTTTGCCTGACAGGTCAGGAGAGGAGAGCTTGGCTTCTCATTTATAGGCAGTGAAAAGTAAGGTTGTTTCCACTCTCCATTAGCTGCCTCCAAAGCCCAGTGCCACTTGGCCTGCCTGAAGCCAGCACTAAGTGCTTCTTTCCCAGAATCTGCCAAATTTCAGGGTGTCCAATTGAAGCTGGCAGGGCACAGCCTGATTTATAGACAACATGACACTCCCTACGCCGCCGGGAGCTGAAAGCCCACATCATCCTCACTACGAGGCAAAGGGATCCAAACCTCATTGTTTTCTCGTGAGAAGTTTTGGCGTGTTTTTCTGTAAAGCCGACGTCTTAGTTCTTGACTTACCTGGAGGGAAGGGTACAAAGAGCAACCAGCCAAGGAGAAAGAGTCAAAGTAGGCTTAGAAGGACACAGTCACCGGTTGCCCAATTTGCCCCTTTTTGAGGAGCATCACCAAATAAAAAGCCGCTTTCACTGTCATAATAAAATTGATGTTAACTAGAAGGAAAAAATAAAATAAAATAACATAAAATACAATTGAAGCAACCAAGGGAACCTGCTGCTGCTAGAAGTCCTCTATGCAGCCCTAACCCTATTTAATCACTTACCTAATATTAAAATAGAGAAATAGTAACCAAACATGATTTATCTCAGATTTTATTAAGGAACTAACTACTAGACAGTGTAGCTTTGTTGA
Organism: Charadrius vociferus; assembly: GCF_000708025.1. NCBI lineage: Eukaryota > Metazoa > Chordata > Aves > Charadriiformes > Charadriidae > Charadrius > Charadrius vociferus. The sequence goes on from NW_009647739.1 coordinate 2,097,224, forward strand.
TAAGTAGGATATTCATGTCAAGAGAGTGATGAACTGTAGGCCTGCTCAGCAAATTGAGAAAACCACCTGCAAGTGCCAAGATTAGAGGAGAAGTAGGTAAAAGGTAATTTTCGCAGGGGGAGATCGTGACCACCGACTCATTGACCACCTGCCCAAATGATACCACCTACTCAAAAGAGAACAATGGGAGACAACGACAGAGTCTGTGCGCTAATTTACATCAGAAGCAAAGAAATTTCAGCCAGTTATTAAAGAGGATAACAATGAATATTATTAATTGTTTGAATATGTAATAATTGATGTATAAAAGTGGGGATTTTTGAAACTAAGGGGTGCTCCCGTTTTGGGATGAACGGCACATGGAATGAACTCGGAAATACCTCTGCTCTGTATGTTTTTGGCTTGCATGCCGGATAAAGAACCTAGATTTGGGACAACATCACGGCCAAGGGGTACAAGCCCCGCACAGTGCAAGGGTGAAGCGAGCCCTCCTGGGCAAGGTCCCCTTCTCCAGCCTCTGCTCTTGGCACGGCTACGTTATTTAATGAATTGCAATCATTGTTTGGGCACCACCATCAAAACTAGGGACACAAGGGGAAGTGAGAGCTCTTCTAGGACTATCCCAAGCACTCCTTACCTGTGCAGGTGCCACTTTTTGCTCAGTTTTTGCACCAAACATGGCTCTCCATCCTCCCCCGTTGCTTTCAGGGTGCTGCTTTCCAGCAGCAGCTGGTGGGATCGTGGAGGTCTGTGCCCTCAGCCCCCACCATGCAGCCTCAGGTGGGCTTGGGGACCACCACGGCCAGGGAAGCCACGTGATGGAGAACCCGGTGGCTGCTCAGCCAGCGACAGGAGCTGTGCCGAGAGATGGGGATGGAGCGCTGTCCTCTGGAAAAAGGAGAGAGGAAGAGCCCATAGGGAAACGCAGAAATAATATTAGCATTTAAACAGCGAGCAGCTGTTTCGGCACACAACCTTTTACGCTGCCAGGAGAAGGAACAGCTTGCTTAAAAACCTTTTGGATTTATCAAGCTGCAATGAAAGTCCCGAAGTGCTGGGAGCTGGGTTTGTCTTCTGTTCCCAGCTCTGCTTCGGCATTAAACTGTCATCGGTGAAACAGCCGCTCCACGAGTCCCAGCTCGCGGGGGGAGTCGGGGTCTTGGATAAATAAACCTTGGGGCTGAGCCAGTCCAGCAATTTTATGTCCCTGTGTCGGCAGAAACCTGCGATCTCAGCAGCAGAATTAAGTGTCACTCTATTAAAAGGGCAGGGCAGCTGGTTTAGGTTCAATACGTCTAAAAATAGGTTTGTGACAAGGAAAAGTTTGGAGGGGAAGTGATGGAGGGGCTTCAGGCTGGCGATGGGGCACAGCCAGAGCAGTGCAAGAAGCAGGAGATCATGGTAGGATGAGGGGGAACGGTTTTGGACTGGAAGAGGGGAGATTTAGATGAGATGTCAGGAAGAAATTCTTGCCTGTGCGGGTGGTGATCCCCTGGGGCAGGTTGCCCCGAGAAGCTGTGGCCGCCCCATCCCTGGAGGTGGTCAAGGCCAGGTTGGACGGGGCTTGGAGCAACTTGGGCTGGGGGGAGGTGTCCCTGCCCAGGGCAGGGGGTGGGACTGGATGGTCTTTAAGGTCCCTTCCAACCCAAACCATTCTGTGGCTCTATAATGACTGGGGTGGCACTGGGCACAGCTGAGGTGGCAGAAGATTTTGTGACCCAAGTAACCCATTACCTGCAGACAGGTGGGTGACAGTGCCCAGAGGGGGACTGGCACTGCCCAGTCCTCCCACGGGACCCTGGCTCTCCAGAAAACCAACAGGATCCCAGCAGCCAGCTTCACCGCCCGGCAGGAACGCTGACCAGACCAAGCCGGGTACGATTGCAAGGAAAAAACAAGGGACAGCAGGGACATGCCTCATCTGGCAAGAACCCCTCTCTTGTAACTACCTTTTTCTATTGCAAAAACACACTCAAGTGTGAAATTGAGCCGAGGGGAAGCTATCCCTCCTCCACGAATTCAGCGTTGCTCCTGGCAGCTGCCGGCGCCGTGGCTGTGCCCCCTGCCTCTGTCTGCAGCGTACGGCGGATGTGGGGAGACCTCGTCACCTCTCTGCTGTTGAAGCAAAAGCTATTGCACTGCAGATATGGTGGGATTTGGGGAATTATCCTCCTCCCCGGGTTAGGTAATGAGGATCTCTGGCTCCCTGGACAAGTGATAGATTGTTTTCTGGGCAGCCTGGGCGCCTTCGTGAGCCGTTAAGCTGTTGGAAGATCTCTGGTCACATCAGGAAAAAAAAACCCAATACCCTCATGATGGGGATGGCTGTGCCTCTTTACGAACAGAGGTGATATGTACATCCAGAAATCTCTCTTTACCGCAGCTCCAGAAAATACATCACTTGTCCAGTGAACCCGGGACCCGGCTTCAGGATTCATTAACCAAAAGAGAAGTGAATACCCCCTCAAAACCCGGTGCAAAGCCTACCGAATCACGGGAGGATGGCCTCCAGGGTGGGCAGGCTGCAGAGCAGGGGTCTGGGGTCATGCCTGCCTGCACCTCATCACTAGATGGGTCTGCTGACCTCCCGTCACTACACATGGGTGCTCTGCTGCGGGCAGCACCCTCCGAGCAGGTCCTGCCATGCCCAGCAGAAAGGAGCCCAGCTGATATCAGAGATCTAAAAAAAAAAATCTTCACTGTTCTGCTATGGGGAAGCAAAGCTCCTTGGAGACAGAAATTGCCCAGGCAGAAGGTGTGGAGTCCATACTGCTGCTCCCAGAGACCCTCCCTGCTACGGCAGAAATGGGAACGAGTGGGGAAGGGGCAATAACCAGGGGACTACACAGCCTGGACTCTATATAGTGATTAATTAGCCCTTCTGTCACCTGTGGGAAAGTCACACACAAGCAGCCCTGGACAACATGTAGAAGTCCAAGGGGTTGTTTTCAGCCCAGCTCATGGCATTGATCGATACACCCAGCCCCAAACCCCGCATTTTTGTGAAGATTTCATACGTAACGCAGCAATCCGATGCCAGAGAGAGCCCAGAACAGCAGCGCATGCCGAGCGGCCCAGGCTCTTCGTGGTCGAGCCTCAAAGGAGATCCGTGTGTGAGCAGAGGAGCCATCTCCCTGCAAACAGCCAAAGAAGATCATCCGCATCTGCTGCTCCACTAACCCCCACCATAGCCCAGCCTCAGCGCCACCCGCTGATTGGGAAGCTCATGCGGCAACACGTGCACGGAACCACTACAAAGCCAGCAAAGCACTTTCTTACTTTATTTTCCCCAAAGTGAGGAGAAGAGGAGGGTGAGTTCCCAGCAGGTTAAACAGCTGAGTGTGCTGCCATAGAGCACCTTCAGGCAGGATGCTGGAGGAGATGCATCCTGACATCTCAACTGGTAGCTAGGCTTCCAAGGTCCAGCAGCCCCACCTCAAGTCACCTGGCCTATCATAGAATGGTTTGGGTTGGAAGGGACCTTGAAGATCATCCAGTCCCACCCCCTGCCCTGGGCAGGGACACCTCCCACCAGCCCAGGTTGCTCCAAGCCGCATCCAACCTGGCCTTGACCACCTCCAGGGATGGGGCAGCCACAGCTTCTCGGGGCAACCTGCCCCAGGGGATCACCACCCTCGGAGTGAAAAATTTCTTCCCAATATCTAACTTAAATCTTCTCTTTTCCAGTTTGAAGCCAATAACCCTCTTCCTACTACTACATGCCCTTGTAAGAACCTCCAGCTTTCTTGTAGGTGCCCTTCAGATACTGGAAAGCTGCTATAAGGTTTCCCCAGAGTCCTCTCTTCTCCACGCTATGACACAACACAGCTTCTACAGGCTCTGTGCCTCTGTTTCCCCAGCTGCAAACAGTCTCACATATCACAGGTAGGGTTGGCAGCCTCATGTTATGTTTTTCAAGCCCCTTCAGATCTGCTGGCAAGAGAGAAATGCAGAGCATGCCTCACCCTGCAGGTCCGAGTGACCTGAACCCTTGTCTGAGCATAACAGAGTCATACAGATTACTGCTTTACCCAGTCCTGGGTAAAAATACATTTTCTGCCATCTCACTACACCATAAGGTGGCAACAACCCAATGCCTGGGACAGCCGGAAGGCTGCAAAGGACCCAGGACATGTTATGAGACAGAGCAGTTTAAGCCCCTGGTTATTTGTCCCTGCTTTGCAAAATAGGATGTCAAAGCTATGGGAAACATCTCTGTCCTCAAAGCAACTGAGGGCCAGCACCGCTGTTGGGGCACGCACGGGTTCCCCTGCTGCAACAGCCCATGCAGCGTACCCACCTTCGCTCCTTGGCCTGCATAGACAGGTTTGGGAGATGTCCCTGGGCCGGGGGTGGCAGCAGCCTGCATGCCTTCATGGGCAGGATCCATCTGCTGTTCCTCAGAGCAACAGCAAACACACATTTTGGCAAGCAACAAAGAATATACTCCAGGCTACCCCTTCAACATCTTGGAGAACAACCCATCTCCTGCCCTGGTCTGGTGCTTAAGTAGTCATTGGGAAGCTCTGCTGAAGATGCCCTTAAGAGGTTACACCTGGGCTTAGCTCAGACCCCACCCATCTTAATGGCAATTAAGCTTAATGACATTTAGCAGTGGTTTCACCTGGAGCAGGGTCAATAGGGATGGAGGGTGAAGACACAGGTCATGGCTACGCCCAGGAGGGTGAAAAGGAGACGCTGCTTTCCCTGGATGTGGCTACACCACAAAAAAAGACCAAGCAAGTGATAGATCAGGCATGATTCTGCTTAGATAGGTGGGAAGAGAAGAAGTCGCACCCAGGCAGCTAACAGGCAGGGAGGACATAAAAGATACAGCCTCTTATCTGCTCCTGGAATTCCCGATGCCGGGGGTTACAGCGACCCTGCCGCGGAATATGGATGCTGCGCTGCCTGCCGAGGCTTTACATATGGAGGAGGGCAAGCCGTGCCCTTCAGCAGAGGACGGGTACAAAAAGTCCAGCTCCGGGGCAGGATGTGAATATAGATGATTTTCAGAGAAGTTCTTGATCTTATCATTTAAACCTTCCCGCTTGAGTAAGGCGAGAGATGTGACGGAAACTAAAGGGGCTTGGTCAGCTTTGAATACACACCCAACAACCCACACGCCCGGAGGCTCTCTTGAAGGACGGCATCTGCTGAGGGTTTCTCTGAGTAAGTGCCAAATTCAATAGTGCCTTTACGAGCTGGGAACAGTCATTTATCATGAGCATGTGGCACCCCGGCGCTGAAGCGCCGGCTTGGAAGTGACCTTTAGTGTGGAACAGTGAGGATGGAGTGAGATCCCCTGGCTGGTGCTGCCCGAGGGGATGGAAACGGGGTGGAAATGGGATGGAAACGCTGTGCAAAACCCCGATCTCAGAGCTCCAGGTCCTGTACAACCCCTGCAAGGTGCTAGATTCCTCCAAGGCGTCTTTTGGGACGTGACTTGCAAGCTTCTTCCTTCTCTGCTCAAAAGAGCATCTCTCCCTGTCCCTCCAAAGTTCCGTGTCCCCCAGTAGCTCTTGAAACCAGCATTTATCAGAAAGAAATGTCCAAGCAGCTGGTGCTCTACAAAATCCCCTAACTGGTCCTAAATGGGTGGGATGGCAGCGGCGTTGGGCTGATTTCTGGCTATGGACAGGTTGACATATTATCTCTTTATAATCATATTGCAACAGAGACCGTAGCCACCAGGCAAATGCTCAGGCACATAATATAGTATTAAATGTTACGTTTCTTGTGGTGTTTGCAAGAATAAACCCCAAAGCAGCGAATCTCCCAGAGGTGAGGTGTGATGGTCCGGCCCGGTGAAGTCAGTGGTGATGTCCTCATCGGCTGGAGCGACTCGATGTCTCCCAGAAGGTAATTAAGCTGTTGCTCTGTACGAGGGGGCAGAGCCACCCCATACCATTGCCCGTCAGAAAGAAGCAGCGCTCTCTGGGCAAAACTCGGGATCGTTTCTCTCCCACATCAGAGAGGTTCCAGCAAGAAGCAGCTTTTGCTCGGAATCGGGGGCAAGAGCTTCCGAAAAGAGCAAAGCCCAGGGCTCCACGCTCACGTGGGTCTGCCTCCACGTCTGGTCGGGCTGCGCTTTCGCAGCTATCTTTAATAGCACCATCTGCTGATATTAAAAATACTTTGCTTTTTAGTATATACAAAAAAGCCTTGGGTGTGCCCGAGCGTGCGTGACAGCCTCCCGAGCCCAGCCGCAAGCGGTGAGTAATGTTCTCCCCGGCTTCTGCCGTCTCTCCCTCCTCACGTGGGTCCGTGGGTATTCACATGCTGATGAATTTCTCTCCCCGGTAACGGGCCGGCAGGTTTTTCTGAGAAGTTCACCGAATAATTGCAATTCGGGATGTGTTGATGAGCGTTTCTCTTCTGCGAATTACTTCTGTATGGGAAGGAAAGCAGCATGATGAGTGAAGTCTACGGTAATGTATACGTATGAATTTCCCCATCAATAACGGGAGAGATAACATGAAACCTGCTCTCGGGAGGTGTCTCTGCTGGTACGTCTCGTAACGGTGCTTGGAGGAAGGGACGTAGCCCTGCGCGGTTGTCTGGTTTGGTGTCTAGCCCGTAGTGACACTGGCGGAGGACGCTGGAGGATGCTCTCCTCTTCCCGAGTGTCGTGGGACTGAACAGAAAATTGTCCCTGTTTTAGCTCAAACCAGGACACCGAACCCCCCCTGAAGCTCTCAGGTTGCCTGAGGGGTACCAACACCTTCAACGCAGGAGATGCTTCAGGGGCAATTTTCCCCATCTCTAATGGTAAACCCTGCCATTAATGTACACATTTATCAACTGTGTCTCCTTGGTGACAGCCAGCATTCCACAACCCACCCCAGCAGGACGGGGTGGTGGTCTCCCAGGGTCTTACCCGTTGCAGGAGGAGTTGCGAAGGCATTTCAAGCGGCCGTGTCTCTTGCAGAGCTGCTGGGACCTGGCCGAGCACAGCTCGAGGTGCTAAAATCACCGTCATGCGCTGATGGGCTGCCAGGACCACAGCCAAGAGGAGGACGCAGATACATCCCCCCACCCCAGTGCAGAGCAGTGGTGATGGGTTGTCCCTGAGCAGGGACAGCAGGGGGACAAGGGCTGTCCTGAGAGTGGGCAGCTCAGCCCTTGGGGGATGGAGCACTGGGCTCCGGCACCGTATCCGTCCCAGTGATGCTCGGACCTGGATGCTGTCAGGGTCAGGATGCAGCCTCAGCCGAGCCATGAGCGCCGCAGTCGCTATGGAGACCCTGCCTGAAATGCATCAATATGGAGAGGAACAGCTTGTTCCTCACGTCCCCATTCAAAGGACCAGCGAGCAAATCCCCTCCAGATGGATTCTCCGCTCCGGTGTGGTCCCCGCCGACCCCGCAGAGCCCAAAGGGTCGGCGAGGACCGCACCGGGCGACGATGCCGGGAAGTTTGTGGTCCTTCTCTGGGGAATTGCAGTTCTGGCTCGTGCACCTCCATGCTGGACCCCCAAATTGAGCATTGCTGCGGGATGAGTCCACTGCCATTTGATGGATTCCCATGGGAAGGTCTTCAGGGCAGCACGGCAAAGCCATGGGGTGCCCAGGTCTGGGGACATGGCTGGAAGAAGCCTCCATAGGTATCCCAGAACCACGTTATGGTTGCGTGGGGCAGGATGGGGACCCTGGGAGAGCCGGCACCGGCTCCAGCCCCATGGCAGGGTGAGCAGCAGGGAGCCCCTCGCACAATTTGCACCCCAAGATAAGAGTCCCAATCCCTTCAGGAGACCTTGTACAGGAGTTTTCTGACCCGCTGAGCATCCTCCTCGCTCCACATCCATTTGCAGCAAGAGGACGAGGCCAGAGCACAGAAGCCCTCCCCGCTTTCCCCGGCCACACCAAAGCCACCGCATGGCAACGTTGGCCCGTAGTGAGAGGGACAAAGCCAGGACACAGCCAGCCGCAGCCTGGTGAGCGATGCCTTCCACCTGCCCCGGAGGAGAACAAGTAGGAGGAGAAAGAGGAGAATTGGTTCTTTACCTGGAGCGAGACGCAGCCATGGGGGGGAGAGAGGAGCCAGGCTGCCAGCAGCAGCGAGACGGCGGCTCCCCGGGGCAAGGGGGGAGATGGGGGGACACCATCTGGAGCTCAGTCTGCAAAATGAGCCACCGAGCTGCGGTGAGTCACGCTCGGCTGCCGATGGTAATGGGGGGCGGGAAAAAAAAAAAACAACCCAAACAAAAATCATAGCAAAAAAAAAAAAGCAAAGTTTAAGTGCCACCATCTGCGAGGGGCAGCCCTGGCCAGCCCGTACGGTGGGATCACGCAGGGCTCGGGTCCTCGTCCCTCTTCGCTGCCACAGGTGCTGCGGGAGATTCCAAATCTTCAGGCAAGGTGACTTTTCAGTGGCCGTTTGGGTATTAGGTGCTTGTGCAGAAAGCACTTGTCACCCTGAGGAAAAGTTAACTGCCCACCGAGAGGGAAAACCACAAAAATCTCCAAAAAATACTGCTTCGGCAGCATGGCTGGGGTGACATCTCCTTCTTGTCCGCATCCTTCTCTGCTCCTTGGCCATCGTTGGGGATACTGAGTGATGCCAACCGTTCTCCGTCTTAATCCTTGTTACGTCTTCTTCCAGCAAGGCTGTTATGGGGGGAGAACACTTCTGTCCCCATCAGCTAAAGCTGCCTGCAGGTACACGTACTTTTTTTTTCCATCACCTTTCGTGGCTCACGGGTTTCCTTGGTGGCCAGCCCTGGGCTGTGCCCCGTCCCACGCACTCGGTGATGCTTGTTGCAGAGAAACCCCATGGGAAACCCTCTTCTTTCAGGTTATCTGCTGTCTGGAGGCTTTAGAGATTTCGGTTGTGGTCCATCTTCCATCTCCGTCCTTGGGGCTTGTCAAGACCAGACTGGGTAAAGCCCTGAGCCGGGGCTGACCTCAGAGCTGACCCTACTGCAACCAAGTCTGGTCTAGAGACCTTCTGAGGTCCCTCCTAGCCGGGATTACCCTGCGATCCCATCATCTCCACCTCCAGCGGTGTTGCTCTGTCCTAATCTCGGTGGCATCACTCCCGT
>NW_009647739.1:2106280-2109189 GCF_000708025.1 Charadrius vociferus
CGCTCTTCCCCCACCTTACACTGAGGCTTGGGCCAGCCAGACCTTCCCACAGCCCCTGTCCTTCAGCCAGACCTCACCGACTCTCCATCTTCAGTGACACGCACAAACACCCTCCCGCAAGCTCTGCCAGCACCTCCTCATCCCCGGTACCCGGACGGGGCTCTTGTCCCTTCTGCCCACCAGTCTGCCGTGCCTCAAGCCCCCGAGCAGGGACCCAGACGCATGGGTCCACCTAGAAATGTCCTGCAAAGGGTTAATGCAGGTCCCTGGGGCTTTTCCTTAGGAGTTACCAGTTCTGGAGCATTAATCAGCCTGGATCCTGCAGCAGGAGCTGGCAGCCATGTCTGAGGACTGTGCTACCTTCTGCCCAGGTGTTTCCATAACCCGCTGGGGTCACACCAGCCTTGGGGTCACACGGGCCTCGTGCTGGGACTCAGCAGGTTTTGGCCTTCCCCTGTAGGAACCGTATCAATAGGTGCTGATGGAAACATTGCCACCCTTGGTGTCTCCCCAGCACCCACCCCTGTCTCCAAAGCCCTCGATGTCTCACCCCGTCGCTGCTGTCCCAGGTTCCCGGTAAATTTTGGTGGGAGGAGGTTACCTTCTGCCCGCGTACGGATGGACGCAGCCCCGGGGAATGCAGTAGCTGGGGACAGATGGCCCCAAAAGAGGGGGGGACACGAGGGGCTGCACCCACACAGCCTGAGAGTTCATCGCCCACAGCTCCTGGACCCCCGGTGGCATGAGTTCTGCCCACCCTGGGAGGACACTAGAGGGGTCCCCAGTGAGCGCAGCAGCATCCCCGCTGGCCCGGGCACAGGGGAGGTGATGGCTCAGCCGCGGGTGTCACCCTGGGAGCAGCAGGACAGGTTTGGGCTGCGTCACAGCCGTGCTGTGGCCGCTGTGTACCGGGGAACACGGGCGCGCTCCCGCAGAGGAACTGGCTGCTGGCACTCGTGCGTCACGCGCCTCCTCACTGCTCGAATCCTGCCAGAAAACTGATTTATTCTCCTCAGCCCCCTCAGAAATGCCCGGGAGGTGCGTTCCCCACCTGCCAGCGATGGGGACACTCGGTGCTGTAGCAGCAGGTCGGTGGCCGAGCTGTGGCTCCCGACCCCACCGCACTGGAGAGCAGCCGGTGCTGGGTTTGCAGGGGAGATGCAACCCAGCGTGGCATCACCCTAGCACCTGCTTCCCAGTACAAACCAGTGCCGCTGAGAGCGCACCAGTGCCCCGGTGGGGTGCAGACACCCGCGGCTCTCCAATGCGCCCGGGAGAGCCCTCAGAGGTGGGTGAAGAACCACAGGAGCTCACGGCTGCTCTCCAGCTCAGCTTCCCCGGTGGGAAGGGCCGCGGAGGTGCTCTCCCCACACGTGAGACCAGAGCCCTCACACCACCGCGATGCTCAGAGGGGTGGAAGGGGACAACTCACCCTCCAGCACTGCCCTCTCTTCCCTAACGGGGCTCTGGGACCCCGCAGATGGACCCACACCTCACCTGGGGACCCTGCAGCGTCGCAGCAGGCACATCTGGCCAAAACCCACCCGGGCTCCGCTCTTTAAATCTCAAGTGCATTATTTTTAGCTTTCCATCCACACACGTTGAGCAGACTCACAAAAGCGCTATAATCGACTTATAAGCAATCGCACGGGGTGGAGAGGCCCCGGAAAGAGCCCGGTGTCAGCTCACGGTGCTGAGAAAGGCACCCGAGGGCTCGGCTTCCCCCCCAAAACGGCAAAACATTACCACGGGCTGCTCCGCTAACGTGTTAATTTTCGCTTGGGATAACCAGACACCGCCGGCTTCGCGGCAACTCCTCATCCGTTTGAATCGCTGTAGCTGCTCTGAGCCCACCGGCACCATTTCGGGGTAAACACCCTTCCCCCCCCCCTCAAAATAAATTCATTTTCTGATGCGTTCAGCCAGCAGCAGCTTTAGGGCATAAATAGGATGTCCTGCTGTGGGGCAGGGCCTGCCCCAGCCTCGCCAGCCGGGGCGGAGGGAGGCACGGCTGTGCCAGGAGGGAGTTGGGAGCCCGGAGGAGCTCCGCTGCTGGTTTTTGGAGGGTCCCCAGGGGCTTTCAGGGAGGGCTCAGCCATCCTTTAAATCTCCTCCACCCGCTCCACTGATGGGAAAACCACCTCCACCTGCCCCTCACTGGGCTGCGCTCAGGCCGGACCACGTGAGGACATGGGGCAACTGGGAAGGCAGCGTGACCAGGGCCACCGGGCTTGTCCCACCGCTTGTCCATGCCTTTGTGGTTTCCCCGGTGTTGGGACTGGACGATGTGACCCGCGTCATGGGCTGTGTCCCTGTGCCAGATCCAGCATCGTCCCCAGGGCCACCCGCTCCTTGTCCCCAGGGGAGCGTGGCCCCCGGCAGCCCCCCCCAGCCTGCAGAGGGCTCTGCACGGCGAGGGGCTGCCACCGTGCCAGTGCCCCACAGCACCCAGCGCAGGGGACGGCCATCGGGATGCCAAACCTGGGAGGCGAAAGGCTCCTGCGACTCTCCCTGGGGCTGCACAGGGGTTCTCTGGGGGAGAGCGAGGGGGGCTGGACCCATGTTGCCCACCCTGTGACCCCCAGTTTGAGGGCTGGACCCTCTTCCCTGTCCCCATGTGATGCAACCAGGGACACTCAACATGGCTGGACCCTCATCCCCATCCCTGTGTGACGTGACCAGGGACCACTGGTGGGGCTGGACCTCCATTGCTGTCCCCGTGTAACCCAGCCAGGGACCCCTGGCAGGGCTGGACCCCATCCGCATCCTCCTGTGAGCCAACTGGGGACCCCCAGTGGGGCTGGACCCCCCTCCCTGTCCCAGTGTGACCCAACCGGGGACCCCCAGCAGGGCTGGACCCCCCTCCCTGTCCCAGTGTGACCCAACCCGGGACCCCTGGCGGGGCTGGA
>NW_009647739.1:2110090-2111060 GCF_000708025.1 Charadrius vociferus
GGTGGCAGGCGGCGGGGCGGGGGGAGGCATGGTGGGTCCCAGGGGAGCCCCCGCAGAGATCTCCCTGCCTTCCCCTGGGGTTGTCCCTGCAGCCCTGGTCCCTTCCCAAGGGGCTTGATGACAACAGGCCACCCATGGGGTGCCGGCCGGGGTGAGCAGCGGTGGCACGGCGGATGCCACATCGCTTACCGGGGTGGCTTTTGCTCCCCTCCGGCTTCAGCGTCACGGTCCCCTCGCTTGCCAGCTGCCCCGGGGGCTGCAGCGGTGGCGTGGAAGCTGGCAAGGTTCGGCCAAGAGGTGCGATCCCATTACGTCCCCGCTCCCGGCTGCTCTGCCTGATGCTCCCCAAGGTTTTGGCTCCAGCAGGGAAGTGACCCAGGGCTGTGGCAGCCCAGGACGTGCCTGCGGCTGGCACTCGCAACCCGGTTCTCCTCTGTTGCCTCGAGGAGCGCATCTCCTCGTCCACACCGGCGTGGGGGGCTTGGGGTGCCCATACAGCCAGTGGGCGAGCTTTTGGGGTGCCTGCGCTGCCCCTGCACCCAGTGGGCGAGCTTTTGGGGTGCCTGCGCACGTGATGGGTGAGCTCTGTGCCTGTGCAGCACCATGTGCCCCGTGGGTGAGCTCTTGGGGTGCCCATGTGCCATGTGGGTGAGCTCTTGGGGCGCCTGTGCATTCGGTGGGTGAGCTCTTGGGCTACCCTCGCACCCCATGGTGATGTGTTGGGGTGCCCGTGTTGCCTGCGCGCCCTCCGGGCCCATCTTGCCTGGATGTGCCTGTTCTCCTCCGTGCCGGTAAGGGGCAAACCGGGGCCGGCCCATGGGGCGGCGAGGCTGGTGCTACTGGGCTTTGACCCATTGTGAAGGGGCTCTGTCCCGGCTCCGTCGCGTGTTCCTGCCCATCTCGAGATGCCGGGGATGCAGGCAGCCGGCTTGGGGAGACGCGGGGGCCGCAGCGGGGGAGGGGGGGCCAC
>NW_009647739.1:2111337-2112793 GCF_000708025.1 Charadrius vociferus
CACCGCCAGCATCTGACCATTGGCATTTCCCCCCCCTCGCTGCCATTGGAAGGGCTTTTCTGCAACCGGACATTTGACATGTACGCCTGCTGGCCGGACGGGAGCCCCGGCACCGCCGTCAACGTCTCCTGCCCCTTCTACCTGCCCTGGTTTGAGAAAGGTGACAATGACCCTCTGCCACCCCGGAGCTGGAGGGGAGCCAGGGCTGAGCCATGCTGCAGGGGGGAGATGCTCTTGGGGTTTCCCCTTCTGCCCGCTGCTGGGGGGAGAGGGACCCACAAGCAGCCCTGGGGGTAAGGGGACACGTGGGGCACAGAGAGGTGCCAGCCTGTACCCCGCTAACGCCGGCCCTGGACGAGGCTCTTTGGGGCTGAGCAGAGTCCGACCCGCGGTGCCGGGAGAGGGGCTTGGGAGAGCCGGAGGGGAACGCACCGGTGCTTCGTGTCCGCAGTGAAACACGGGCTGGTGAGTCGCCGGTGCGGCGCCGACGGGCAGTGGGTGACAGTGAACGGCAGCCAGGCCTGGCGGGACCACTCGCCGTGGGAGGGGAAGGGGTCCAGCCGAGGGGTGCCACGCCGCCCACCCGGCCCCCCGACACCCTCACTCCCCTCAGGAAGCTCCACTGCACCAGGAATTACATCCACGCCAACCTCTTCGCCTCCTTCGGGCTGCGGGCGACCTCGGTGATGGTGAAGGACGCGCTGCTGGAGAAGCGCTGGGGCATGGAGGTGGTGCAGGTGGCCGACTGGGAGGCTCTGCTGAGCCATGAGGCAAGTGCTGCCGCCCCCGGGGGGGCCCTGCTCCATGCAGGGCTGGAATCGGGCTGGGGACCCTCGCCCCGGGGGGGCGCAGCGGGATGTCGGTGCCCACGCGGCCCCTGGCGCCCGGTGGGCGAGCTCTTGGGGTGCCCGTGCAGTACCACGCAGCCGATGGATGAGCTCTTGGGGTGTCCGTGCTGCCCATGCACCCAGTGGGTGAGCTCTTGGGGTGCCCGTGCGTCCTGTGGGTGAGCTCTTGGGGTGCCCATACAGCACCACGCAGCTGATGGATGAGCTCTTGGGGTGCCTGTGCTGCCCACGTACCCGGGGGGTGAGATCTTGGGATAGCTGCGCACCTGGTGGGCAAGTTCTTGGGGTGCCCATACAGCCAGTGGGCGAGCTTTTGGGGTGCCTGCGCTGCCCCTGCACCCAGTGGGCAAGCTTTTGGGGTGCCTGCACACGTGATGGGTGAGCTCTGTGCCTGTGCAGCACCATGTGCCCCGTGGGTGAGCTCTTGGGGTGCCCATGTGCCATGTGGGTGAGCTCTTGGGGCGCCCGTGCATTCGGTGGGTGAGCTCTTGGGCTACCCTCGCACCCCATGGTGATGTGTTGGGGTGCCCGTGTTGCCTGCGCGCCCTCCGGGCGAGCTCTCGGGGTGCCCGTGGCCCCCCAGGGCGAGCTGCCTGCCCCACGGCGGG
>NW_009647739.1:2113264-2114485 GCF_000708025.1 Charadrius vociferus
GATTTTGGGATGGTGGGAGAGGATGAAGAGCAACCCCGGGGACACGGCACCACGGGGCTTGTCGTCTCCTGTGGTCCCCAAGGGCAGGTACCGCAGCCGGGGTGGGCTGCAAAGGGGTGGGGGTGCCGGACTACGCGTGCCCCACGCTGTCTTCTCCCCCCGCCCCAGATCAACCTGCTGATCTTCATGAGGATTCTCAAGGTGATCCTGGCCAAGCTCCGCGCCAACCAGAAGGGCTACGCAGACTACAAGCTGCGGTGAGCAGGGGGGGAAGGTGGGGGCAGCCGGTCATGGGTCCTCCCTGGTCCTGCTCCTGGTCCTATGCCACCTCCACCTTGTACATCATTAAATGACCACCCTGAGGTTAACCAGGAGCTTGTCCCAGCTTGCACGTGTGCCCCCAGTACCCACTGCCGCAGGGGACCCCTTACGCTCTTTCAGGCTGGCCAAAGCCACACTCACCCTCATCCCGCTCTTCGGGATCCACGAGGTCGTCTTCATCTTTGCCACCGACGAGCAAACCACCGGCATCCTGCGCTACGTCAAGGTGTTCTTCACCCTCTTCCTCAACTCCTTCCAGGTGAGGTGGGAGGGGGACGTGTCCTTGCTCTGCCCTGGGCACCACGGAGCTAGAATTAGGGGGTCCCTCTTCCAAGTCCTTCTCCCCACGGTGTCCCAGTCTGCGTCTGGGCTCAGGGAGGGGGACACCAGCTCTCCCCCAGCCCTGTTGTTGGGTACATGATGGTGCCTCCTGTGCGGTGGGTGCTCTCCAGGGCAGTGGTGGCAGGGGGACCTCAGCCCTAAAAGCAGCCTGGGGAGACACTATGCCCACCCCAGTCCCGGGAGAGGGGGTGGCGGGGGGGGCTCCCTGCCCCGCTCTCCCTCCAGGGCTTCCTGGTGGCTGTGCTGTACTGCTTCGCCAATAAAGAGGTACGGACCCCTCTGCGGCTTCTCCAGCCCGGCCATGGGCTGGTGGCTTTGGCATCCCCCCGCTGTTGCCTTGCATGGTCCGCAGGGGGGGGAACACGGCCAGGGAAAAGCCCCCGCTCTCTCCCCCCACCACGGCAGGTGAAGTCGGAGATGAAGAAGAAGTGGCAGCTCTGGAAACTCGACCACCCAGCGCTCTGCTGTGCCCAGTGATGTGGTGACCGGCCCCGCCGAGCCAGAGGAGAGGAGCTGCTGGCCACCATGGCCCGGCTGGGGGGGCGGGGGGCACGGGGG
>NW_009647739.1:2114609-2125109 GCF_000708025.1 Charadrius vociferus
GGCTGCCGGGGGAGAAGGCTCCTCCTGCTTTCTGCGGCTGCCTGGACACCATCAGCTACCTCTGTTGGCATCCACCAGACACACTCATGGGAAACCATCTGCCCATCCGCACCAACCCGGGAACGAGGAGGGGGTGAGGGTGGCTGGAGAGGGAGCCTGGCCAGCACCGGCAGCAGAGGGCCAGCGGCGGAGAACGGGAGACACTGCCCAGACCTGCTGCCCCGATGAACAAACCCCTCCTTGTCGCACCCTGGGCCACCACCTTCCTGCTCTCCTTGCCCTGAGCGAGGACCACCTCACCGACACCCTGAGACATCATCCATCCCAGACTCATCCCGCATCCTCGTAGCGCGGTGCTGGTCCTCCAGCCGCACGGAACCCCAGCTTTCCTCCTCTCCACGCTCCTCCCGCAGCAGGTCCCCTCTTTGCGGAGAGCAGAGCCAGGGCAGCAGGCGCGAAAAAAACCCCGCCGCGCTCGAGCACTTTTTGCCTGCTGTATCCACCCCAGGCGCTCAGGGCAGCGCTGCTCCTCCTCCGGTGGCCGCGGGACTGAAGGACATCAGCTCGCCGGGAGAGCTGAGCCCGACCACCTCCCGCTTTGCGGAGGGGAGAGCCGTGAAGTCCCAGGAGGGAACTGTTTCGCTGCCAAAAAGTTGGGCTTTTCTGGGCCCTGCTGTGCAACAGCTGGGGTTCAAGATGTTTGCTACCACACACAGCTGCATGCATCTGGCTTACGGCTCCTTTCCCGGTGCTTTCCTGCAAGAGCCGAGAGCAGTGGTAGATGCCACCCTCAACCCTCTCGCTCTTACCTTAGAAGGACAGATGTGCTGCCGCGTCCGTTGTTCCCGCTGCACGATGCTTTTACCTTGCTAAAAAGGCCACTCCAAGAGGGAGAAAGCAGCTCTTAACTCTCCACTGGAGGCAAACTGTTCTCCATCTCCGGCCCCCTTCGCTCGCAGGCGCGGTGTCCCAAGGAGGGCTGCCTCGAGCACGGGAAGGACAGAGGCTGCTCCAGGGTCAAGGCTGGAGAGTCACGCAGGACCCATGTAACCCCTGTGAGGCCATTTTATACATTAACTCTCTTTTCAGATGTAAATAAACATTTTATTTTTCAGCAGGCGGAGCCACGCTGCTTCTGTCTGCTCTGCGGGAGGGACGCAGCGCGTGGGCACCGCGCTGAACGCAGCCGTATATGCGAAGGCGGCGACGCACACACGCTCCCGGTCACGGGGGTGCTAAACATGTACCCAGAGCCCCTGGCTCGAGGTGGCACCGTGTTCCCCTCCCGAGGATTCCATTACAGCTCACTTGAGGAGGCCAGTAGCAAGATAAGATGCTTAATGTGACAGGGATAATACAACCAGCGATCCAAATCGCATCCCAGCCGCCCCGCGCAGACCGAGGGAGCGGGCGGTTTCTCCCAGACGAGACTCGGAGTGCTGGCCGGGTTCTCCTCTGCTCCTTGCCGGGTGCTGCGGGCTCCAGCAGCCCAGCGCTGGTGCGGGGGAGCTGATGCCACAGCGCCTCAGGAGGAGAAAGCTGAGATGGAAGCGGGTCTCCCCCCTGAATCAGTGCTCTGGAGTTTCAAAGTTGGGCAGGGGGAGAGAAAGCCCTGCTGCGCACTGCATGGTAGGGACCCGCGAGCGCCTCTGCTCCGCTCCCCACCAGTCCAAACCCCGAGTCAGCTTAATTTGTATCGAGATACGCCAAAAGCTTTAGTTTTGACCAGAAAAAAAGATTTTTATCTTGCCCTATTTAAAACTTTTTGTGATAGCTGCTCAGCGGCATCCTCTTGACTGCCCGGCTGTGGTGACAGCAGAGGTTGGCTGAAGGTTTAGATCAGTCACACCAACAGCTCACGACAGCTCAGACCAGAGCTGGACACAACATCAGCACCAGTACACAACTCAACAAGGCCTAAATTAATTTCTGAATTAGCAAAGAGACAACTTTTAACGTGCAACTGGGACCTTTTAGGGGCAAAAGTAGCAACCCCCAGCCAGGAAGGAGAGCGCTTTTGCCCTTTCCCCAGAAATCTTGCCTTAAATTCACGTCTGGGCTTCCTTTGTCCCCTGTGCACGCTCCGGCGCTGCCTGACCACAGGAATTCTCCCAGCATGTACCCAGGGGAGGCGCGAGGGTGTCCCCGCCGACAGGAGCCGGGCAGGGCTGGGCAGCCAGGGATGAGGCAGCCCAAAACTCCTCAGCCTATAACCACCTGGGAGGGGAAGCTGTACCTCTTCCCGATCACCCTGAAATAAATCAGTGAGGTTATTTGTGATTCTACAACTCCAGCTCCCTCCACAGAAACCCACACACCAGAAAGAGGTTTTTCAGGTTTGGTTTTTTTTTATTATTATTTTATCCAAGTCAGCAAATACTATTTTATTCGGACAGCTTGCCTCAGGGTAGCACCAGACTCCCCGCCGCCCGCACAGCCACCCTTTCAGCAACAAATGCTGTTTAACGTCCCCCGTTTAAGGGACTGCCTCCTCAAAGAATCGCTGTTCTATAAAATCCCCTCCCTGGTGTTCCCCTCGGGCTACTCCAGCACCCCTTTAAACTTTTACATCGGGGCTCCTGCAGCACCTTTGCTCTGGGGCTCTCCTTTTCCTTCATACGGACGCTGCTGCATCTCACCCACCCCTTTTCCCAGCCCCCAAGCATAGTGATCTACCAGATGTACCACCTACCCCCCCCCCCCCCCAAACAAAACCCTTTCTTCTTTCCCACCCTACGACCCAGCAAAGCCAGCCCCAAGCCTGTGTCGTCTCTCCTTCCAGCCACCCACTTCCCCGCAGAGCCTACCCAGCTCTGAAGGTACTGCTGAGCCAGGGCTTCCCTGGCTCTCCGGATGCTCCCAGCCCCTTTCACTTGGGTTTTGGGTTCTTTTTTTTTTTTTTTTGCTTCTATGAAAGCTTTTGCCCTTTCCCCACAGAAATCTTGCCTTAAATTCATGTCTGGCCTTCCGAGGGACACAGCACTGACAACCCTGTACTTGTGCGGCCAGAGACACCGCCAAGGCTGGGGAGAGGGCAGAGCAAACCGCCTTGGCGCTCCCCACCGTTCCTCCAGCAACAGGGAATGAAGGGCAAAGCCCAAAATAACTCTTCCCAGCACAGCCTCAATCCTCCGAGAAGCTTTCGGGGATGCTCCACCTCACCAAAACTAATTTTTCAGGGTGAAATCTCCTGCAGCCTTGTCCCATTCCGGCTGCGCATCTGGTGCTAGCTGCCAGTGTGCGTACGCCCACGTTATCTGCTAAAGGTGACAAAAATAAGCGTGGCACATGAAGTTTAAGAGTTAAACACGAGTAGAAAGCAGCACCCCCCAGCTGAGCACGCTGCCAAGCACAGGTGAGCTGCCAGAGTGGGCCATACCGGCCCGGGTGCCCCAGGACTGTCCCCCGGCCGCAGAGACACCAGTTCAGTGGGACAGTCAAGCCTTTACCAAGCACAGAGCAGCTTTCAACTCCACCTAAATGGTCCCGGGCAGCCGATCAGAAGGGGGGGACTAGCTCAAAGGATGGAGCCCGAGTGGATTTTTATATTTGGGCATCTACAATCAAGGTCCAAAAAATGAAAATCAAGAGGAAAACCCAGTTTCTTCTCCTTCCTAAAGAGAAAAACACTTTTCCAGGCTCATCAAGGCCACTGCTCACAGACTTCAGGTTTTGTTGTTTGTGTTTCCCCCCCACACACACTCCAGAGAGTCACTGGAAACCATTTTACATCAACATAACTGTCACCAGAGCCCCTGTGGCTGCTCGCCCAGCTCCAAGAGATGGAGCAGTCTCTCCGGGGAGGCAGCCTTGTCCTGCGCCACGTGTCTCCACTTTGAAAACACCCACGCCACCAACACAAGAATCCCTCAGCAGAACTATTTCCAACCACTAAAGCCTGGAAACCAAAGGCAGGCAGTGGCTGAGCACCAAAGCTTTGCACCGCAGTTACATTTGGGCTGTGATTTCTTTTGCCCATCTCCCATGTGGGGCAGATGTATCCCTCGGTTCCGGTTCTGCCCGCCTCGGCACTCTGCCGCCTGCCAGAGGCGCAGGAGACTGAACAGTCTCGAGCTCTTCCTTCTCTCTCATCTCCTTCCAGGGGAACATCTGCCTTGCGACCAGTGTCAGCATCGGGATCTTGGCACTGACAAGCCAGACCGAGAGTCTCTGCCATAAAGCATTTGCCACAAAAAACAAGAGTTCTTTGGGAGTGAATAACATGTTCACAAACAACCCCCGAGGGGGGGCAAGCCGCTGAACGGAACCAGGGTGGGCTGGTTGGAGGGAGAGGTTTTGAAGCCCAGATTTGGGGTGGCAGTAGGGCAGACGTTCCTGCTAGACACGCGGGCTGCGCGAGTTTCGCTGCAGCTTGATAAGCCAAACATTATAAACTCCACTCACTTTGCCCATCGGCAGCAAACCTGCCTTCCTCATCGCCTCCGATACATTTTCTGGGTCAGCTCCTGAGCGATCTACACGGCACAGAAGGGGCCAGGACAAGTGTCAGAGGTCTCGGGGAAGATAGAGTGTGGAAAACAATAATTGATTGCTGTGGGTAACTGTCAGCTTTTTAACACCGCACAGCCCTGAACGACAAAGGCTGCAGGAAGCTTAAGGCAGATAAACCTTTTGGGCTCGGTGCTTCTCCTCCTTAACCTAACCTTTTGGTATGAACAACAATGATCCCGGGAACCCAGAAAACAGTCAGGCTCAAAGAGCTGCCGGGTTGTTGTCTTCTGCTGTCCCTCGTTCTCCCAGGCACGTTCTCCGATGGCCGAGACCTTCTTCCCCGCATCCACCAGCTGCTGCGGCACTCTCAGCAGAGCTGCGGTGCTGCCAGCACGGCCCTCGCGCTCATTCTCCCAGGCACACTCAGCTTCCGGGTGGAACAGTCACCCGACGTCAGTATTCTGGGAAAGAAAAAAAGGAAAAAAAAAAAAGAGGACAGTCACCCTTCCAGTGGGGCAGAGGGACAAGGCGACTAAGAGTTTTCCAAAGGGAAAACCAACCAGAGGGCACAGAAGGAGCAGAGTAGAGCCTCAGTGAGAGAGCACTGGGCACAAGCAGCATCTGGCTGTTACTTGCTGGGAGGAATGATGTCCCCCCTGAATGTCACAGCCCTGCGGTTGTCATTAGTTCCCACTCACCCTCCTGCTTCGTTACGGCTCTAGCCAGCTCTGCCCGCTCTGCCCCGGGGCTTGGAGCCTTTGGAGGTTTTGAGTCACAGTTTGCAGAGCTTTTCCTGAGGACAAACCAAAAGGAAAATATCAGTGTTAGCAAGAGGCCAGCAAGCGGTAAAGACCGCAGTCTGCACTGAGCCTCCGCTTTCCTGCCTCCGTGCTGCCTTCTCCCCTGCAGCTGGGACCAGGAGCGTCTCTACTCTCTGACTGTTGCCTGGAGAAGTTCCTGTCATCAGAGGACCAGGACAGAGGCTTTGGGAACCACTTCACAAGCAGCTCTGACCACTGAGCAGGAGAGATGCGGAGAGGGCACGTACCCCCTGCTCTCAGCCTGGGCCCCTTGGCAGAGGATGAGGCAGAGCCCAGGATCTGGAGTGAGATTAAGCGCAAGAAAATGCCAGCACCAGCTTCAGAGCCTGGAAACTTCCCTGAATGAGGGGGAAATCGTTCAGTCTCTCCAGCCTACCACTGCCAAATCATCAAAAACCTGCCCAGCCATACCTCCCCCCTCCAGCACAACAGCCACTTTGTGTGACCAGCGTCCTCCCCCACCTTACCCATTTCTCCCACACACTCCTCTAGGACAGCTGACAGCTCGGGCAAGCTCAGAGACTTCAAGGAAGGCGGCCATCCTTCCAGCACTGCAAGAAAGAGGAACCACACATTTAACCAACCTGATTGCTCTCTGTGACGGAGCAGAGACAAGGGTTTGGTGTTGCTGTGAAGCATCCACACCCAAACGGCTCCAGTTAGGGGTTCTGAGTCACTGGGGGAGAGAGCTACAAGTGCCTGTGACAAACTGAGGGGGTTTTCTGGCAATCCTACCACTTAGGAGCTATATTTTTTTTTTTTTTTTTTTATACTGGCTGGGTCATATATTAAGAGAATCTCAAAGAGACTAAGTGTAGTGGATAGAAATCCACAGGATCTCTCCTTGTCTCACTTTGCAAACATGAGCAGCAAAGAGCACATCTCTGGAAGAGCGAAAAAGCAGGATCATTTGCTAACTCCTCACGGTAAGGAGCCCGTGGGCCAAACCTGCCCAGCTACATACAGCCGTTTGCCCCACGGACCAACCAGCATGATCCCCCAGACTGGGTTAGGGAACCAACCACGGCTTCTAACTGAGACCTCGCTCTTGCGCGCAGTGCGGTAACACGCCCGGAGCGCCCACACGCTGCAGCGTAGGAAGGCAAAGCCACAGGCCCGCGAAGCAGGGCTGCCGCTTTGCATTTTTTAGCCACAAACACCTGCCAGACCCCAAAACTTCCCACTTGCCAAGAATAAAAGCCGCCGAGAAACTCCGCTGCAGTCCAAACGCCTCAAGTGCTTTAAATGCTTTCCCTCAGCAAAAATTTTTATGTTGAATTTAAGAGTTTGGCTGCTCATCTGTATCCAAATCACTTTTAACTTCATCCTTTCAGCAATGGATGAGAAGCACGTGGCTTGCTCTGGGGTCTCCCGCTGTTTACCCACCCCCTGCACCCATTTGTGTGGTTTAATAAGCTCTTCCTCACCCGGACGCTCACCAGGCCGCCTGCTCTCACCGGTTCCCGGCTGCACCGTTGTGTCCAGCACTCTGCTGACCGCCACCTGCTCTTGGGTTAGCCGGGAGGACAGCTCTGCTTGACAGGATCTGCCAAACAAGACAAAGCCCATCAGAAGTGCACAGGGACACTTCTTGGAACAACACGCCGGTCTGTGCACTCCTACATCCTGCAAGTACCTGCTTGGGGTGCCGAGGGACCGCATCTAACGCCCTGGGTTACAAACTGCTCCTTGTTCCTTCCCAAGAAGAGGAAGACGTGCCCCAGACAAAGCTCAGGGGCGCTCTCCACTGTGCCCCATCTCCACAGCAATCTCTGCCCCTGTCCACAGAGGAGCTGCGGGGGGAGAAGAGAAGGAGGGGGTGGGGTGAGCAGGAGGAAGCCCAAGCCAGGGGCTGTGCCTGGTTTATACCAGAATCAAGCCTGATCCAAGGTTTGTAATGGGCAAACGAAGCTCCCTCAGGACAGGCATCAGGTTAAAGCACGAGAGGCACACAAAGTTTTCTGGCTAACATCATCACACCGTCAGTTCTAACAGCGTAGCCTCCGAGCATGGCAGGGCCCTTCTACCAGACAGCCTCAGCTCCTCAGTCAGGGGGGAAAGACAAGTGCTCTGCCCCTCGCAGCCGGGAGTACTGCTCGGCCGTCCTTCTGGAAGCCAATCCCAGTTCACCCTGCCTTGGTAGTGAGCAAGCCAGGAACTATAGCAGTAGGATTCATGCCACCTTCAAGGACGTGTCTGTTATTAGTGGACAGAACAGGACCCGTGAGAGGAGCCCAACTGGGACAGGGAGAAAAGCACCACAAAGACAACAAAAGATATACTAGAAGGTGGAGGAAGACTGAACTCAAAGGCAGCGGTGTGAACAAAAAGGGCAGGTTTTCCTGTGAGGTATCAGAGTTGCAAGAAAAGTATTCTTCACTAGTCAGGGCAAGACATTGCAAGTCCTTTGATATGGTTTGGAAGTTAGAAACTCGTTCCTGCATTCACCTCATCACCAAGTCATACCCACATAAGCACAAACAAAGCACTTAGCCTTTTGGCTCCAACGGAGCTGAGCGCCTTCACCTTCTACTTGAAACAGGAGCACTCAGCATCTTTGAAAAGTCAGGCCATTTACAGCTCATGCCTCTGATTAAGGCTTCACATCTGCTTACGTGGCTGTGGCTTTCCACTAAAGAAAGTCAGGCAGGATGCAAAACGGGTTCAGATGCCTGCGGAGCTCTCCTGCCTTGCCCTAAGCATCCCCTCTAAGACTGCCAATATGACCTCTGATCTCTCTACGGCCCAAATTCCGTTTCCCAGTAGCCTCAGTGCCATTTCCTGGGAATGACTTACTTGATGTGATCCAGTAGGACTCCAGCATCCTTGGTGATGGCCTGCACCTCTCTGAGCTGGCACTGGAGAGCATTCCAGGTCTCATCCCGCTCCATCAAACAGCTCTCGGCCACCGCACGTAGCTTCTGCTCCTGGCATACCTGGCCCTTCATCACCTCCACCTCTTCACATCTCTACAGCAGAGCAGAACAGAGGATACGGCTGGGAGTACTGTACGTCACTCTGGTATGTGTCTGCTCTGACGCATCCCTGAGTCCCTGCCATTTTAATGGCTTAGGCAGTCACAGGGTTCCTGCAAAAGCGCACCCAACCCAGTGGGAAAGTAAGGTGGACAAGGCTTGTACACAGAATACAGTTTCTCTCCACACCAAGACCAGACCCATAGTTACAATTCCCCCCTCCTCTCCATTTGCAAAGATACTCAGCAGGCCCAATTTCCTAAATCAACAGAATTCTGTTCACTAATGGCTGCACAACTTCACCGTAAAAGTGACACTACTGAAAAAGAATAGGCATTCAATTCCTCCCACTCACCCTTTTAGTTCCCAGGTGGACGGGAAACAGCGACATAAAAGATTCACAAGCAAGCAGCACAGATGATGATGAGTGGATAAGCTGCAGTTGTGGTGTTACCTGATCTACTCGACACAAGTGTGTCCACTGAAAGTTATGTCTTTTCCTTTACCCCAGGACAATTAGAGGCACAACATAAAAATATGCTACCTATCACTTATTGCAGTGCGATACGGCATTGAGCAGCTCATGGCAGACTTCTTACCTTGTGTAGCTGAATGGCCAACTCCTGCATCTCAGCCTCCAGCCGATCTGCGTAGGCCAGCTCCAGGGCATCACTGGGCGGCCGAGCGTTGCTGTGCCATCGGGCAATGGCAGAAGTCATCTTCCTCTTGGGACCAAACAGACTGGTGGGAGAAGAGCAAATTGTCAGGGACCAAACACTGCACCACGTGTCCCCATTCCCAATGGGATGCCACGAGGACCTCTGCAGTTTCCTGGTTCCTCCAAGGCACCTCCAAAAAAACAGGAGCCTGTTACAGCCAAGAACTAGAGGATATCAAAACTGTGTGGGAGACGGCCAGAACAGAAAAGCACTCACTAGCTATACTTTCCTGACCTGGTTGTGCACGTGGTTTGTAAGGGCAAAGATAAACACTGCATTACAGACACTCACGTGATGCCTATTTCCTTCAGATCACTCTCTGTGAGGGTGAGGAAGATCCGGAGGTCGACGTCTTGCTCCTCAAACACTTGCAGATACTTCAGGCACCCAATCTGCTCAAGGAACGTTGCCAGGTCCTGCAGCCCATCCAGAACAAACTTATTTACACCCTCACAAACAAAAGCATTGCCATGCCTCTTCATCATAAACATGTTTCCTCATGTTGCTGTTATGCCTTCCTGGGTTCTAGCCGCAATCATGACCTCCCCTGGTTAACTGCCTTTCTTCAGAGTCACACAACACAACAGGACTGGCTTGTCTGCTGCAGCCATCGCCTCTTGTAATAAATGCAGAGCAGACAGACACCTTAACATCTACCACAGACACGTTTGGTAGCACACCCACAGGCCCGAGGGTCTAGAATAACCCCCCACACCCCAAGCAACAGCAACACCTAAGCAGACAGTTCTTTGAACGAAATTGCTGTTTCACAAGTATTTAAGTTTGGGCAGAGGTTTGGAATCAAGGGTGTTTTGGTAACAAATCCCCTTTTATCTGAGAAGGCCAAGAAAGCAGCTTAGGTAACCCTGGAAAGGCCTCCCAAGCTTGATACGGTGACGTGGTCTGCGTTAGAAGACAACTTTCTGTGCATAGTTACCTGGGGCCCTGTGTAGGCAGGGGGCTCAGGAAGGATTAGGTGCTGACTAGAGCCCCCAGCTTTCCCTGGGCAGTGGGTCCACTGGCTGTCGCTGTTGCTGTAGCGATTCTTGATCTTGAAGCTCTTGGCTTGTTTCCGACTAGGAGGACTGTTGGCATGGTCAGAATCCTGAAAAAGAAAGAAAAAAAACCCCACAAAACGTGAAGGTCAATGATGATCACGCAAAGATGCCAGGATCACTACGGCTAACAAGCACAGACTCCAAGTCCCAAGCTCTAAATCCAGGCAGGTGTCCACAAACACAGGCAAAGACTAACGAAGCCCTTATTAGGAAGGGCTGAGTCAAGTCACTCCCAAGATGGCAGCTTGGTACCATGGAATGGTATCGGGCTCTTGCAATTCCAGCTTAGGAAGCAACATGCCAGAGCAAAGAGCAAGGCTGAATCCTCCCTGAGCCAGTACAAGGCACTGAGATTCCATCTGTTAGAAGCTCCTCAAGATAGAGGACTTCTGGTCACATTCAGCTATATCACCCTTGTGTAGATGAGCCCCAGAGCTGTGACTGGAACCACTGAGTAACCTCCAACCTCTTCTCC
>NW_009647739.1:2125153-2135640 GCF_000708025.1 Charadrius vociferus
ACTATACTGCCTGCTATCACGCCAAGCTCAAGGACTGACCCAGCTCTAGCAAGTCACATTCTTTCTTGACTGCCACCTAGCTGGAAAGAACTTAAAAATGACTAACTAGCCATCAACAACCTGTTCTGGAGTGATTGTACTCAGAGTTAGCTACTAGCTGGGGATCAAACAAGCCAATCCACAACCTTCAAATATGGAAATAGGTTTTCTTGTCCCTATAATACTACTTTCCTCACCCAACCTGGTACTACAGCCTCCTGTGGAGGTAGAGTCATAGCAGGCTGTGGAAGGGTGATAGCACTGGCCATGCTGAAGGCAGAGAAAGGAAAATTGAAAACCCAACCTCGTTGCTTTCCAAGGAGCCTTCACTGCTGACCCCCAGGGCTTTGATCAGGCATTCGCTGCTGCTGCTGCTGCTCCTGACAGTCGCTAAGTTGTTGGTGAAGAAAACGTTATCCTCTGGAAAGGAATATGGAAAAGTTTGAGGTTAAGCTTCCTTACATTCAATGCTGGTTTTGCTACACAATTACCAGCAAAACCTACTGGAGGTATAAAGGGAGGAGAAACCCAGAGCAAGGCTTCATACGCAGCACTCATGACACAAGACGATTCTGAGACAGAAATATCATGTGTCTGATCCCAGGCACTAATCTTTCTCCAAGCCTGTTTAGTACCACAGAGAGCAGGAAGGCTGTGCGTGTTTCTGTGAGGTTCTTGGTTATGGGGTGGAAAAGTGGGTTATTACTACCAACCCTGCACTCCCATTAGTAAAGTTCAGGAAAAGCTTTTCCTTGAGCCCAGAGCCAATGCAGAGCCATATTATCCTTTATTAACTTAGGAATTGCCCATAGATCCTTCCTTTGCGCTGCTTCACAGAATGGTGAGGCTGGAAGGGAACTCTGGAGGTCATCTTGTCCAAACCCTTGCTCAAGCAGCATCATTTACAGCAGGTTGCCCAGGACCATGTCCAAGGATGGAGACTCCACAACCTCTGACACCCTGCCTCAGTCTGCAGTCCCCCTCAAAGTGGGAAAAAAAAAAACCAACCCACACCACAAACCCCCAAACTAGCACTTCCTTATGCTCAGAGGGAACCTTCTGTCTTTCAGTTTGTGCCCATCGCCTCTTGTCCTGTCACTGGACACCACTGAAAACAGCCTTGCTCCATCTTCTTTACACCCTCCCTTCAGATTATTTGTACAAATTGGTGAGATCCCCACTAAGCTTTCTCTTCTGTAGGCTAAACCACCCCAGCTCTCTCAGCCTGTCCGCATGAGAGATACTCCAATCCTCAACATCTCAGTGGGAAAGGAACGTGAAAGCCAAAGGGTTGGTCTCACATCCAGGTGCGCGCTGCAAGCCAGACTACTTTCTGAGACAGTGACTTACCCCTGCTGCTGCTGCTCTCCACATCCTGCTCATTAATTGGAGAGGTAACGTCCCGGTTCCGGATATCATCTGCTTCACAGCTGCCATCATCATTGAAGGTAACATAGCCCTGAGGAGGGACTTGCTCTGCGTGCAAAAGGAAGGGAGAACCAATAAAGACTAGGATGCAAGTTACCAGAGAGGCTCCAGCAGGAAAAACAACCACTCAGGAATTTGAAAATAATCAAAAGGAGAGACTTGCCTTCTCAACTATTCTCAAAGCTCCATTCTAAAATGCGCACAGAAAAACTGAAATACATATGCCTACAGCCTCCCTCACACAAACGCACATCAGCTGTACTTGATTGGTTGCATTGAAAAAAGTCAAAGGAAACAGCTTCATAGCAGAGATGCACCTTAAATAGCAGCTTTCAGCATTTCCTCTCCTCTTCATACCCAAGCTCTCAAAGGGGAAAAACGTCTGCTTAAGAGAGCAAGGTGCCAGCTACGTCCCATCGGCAGACAAGCACACCCTGTAAAACCCAACCCCTCGGCATCTGTTTTGAAACACTAGTAGCATCCCACTACCATTTCAGAAGCTGACAGTATCATTGTGATACAGCTACTGCCCATGGCATAGCACGCATCTGTGTTAAGAGAAGGAACTGAACTTTGAACATGCTTTTAAGACCCCATTCTTGGCTATTCTAGACAACTAGGTAACCAGCCTGAGAAATACTCGCGGTTACGACGCACACAAGAAAACAAAACTCATAACCCTGCATCCAGTGGTTGATGTCTGAACTGGGATGATCCTTCTCTACTGCAAAGGTTTTATAATCCCATTTTCAGTAGTATTTCAAGCATCAGGCATAACAAAACGGAGAGGTCTAGGAGCACCAAGATCACTCTTATGATCAATGATTTCTTGGCCTGTGTAACCACTTCCTCTGCCATCAGCTCGAGAAGGGTTCTCAAACTTTTGAGCCTACCTCAAAAAGGGAAGCTGGACTGTTCTCAAGAGTCAGGGGAACAGTAATTGAGGCAAGAGCAGTGTTTGTTCCACAGAAATGTTCCACTCATCAATAACCAGCCCTGACAAGAGAGTTCAAAGGGGTCTCTTTTTAAACCAGAGATTGGATAGCTTTGTATGATGGTGTTTGCTACCTTTGTTTCTGTATAAGCCACACATGAATCCCAAATCAAAAGAAAAAAACATGTTGGCACAGAAGTAGCTGCAAAGCATTTGAGGGACTTCAAAGGATGCTCAGTTAGGCTTCTAACTATTCTCACCATAGCGAGACTGCTTCTTTCCCCCGATTCCAACTGCTGTTATTTTAGCCAAAGCCTGGGGCCCATCATGGATGCTGGGACCTTTGGTTCTACGAACAGGTCTCTGTCTCTGGGGAGCAGAACATGATTCATCTGAGGAACTCAGCTCTTCATATTTTCCTGTAGTTCAAACAAAGATTGTTAACAGCATAGGAATTCATTTACCTACTTTATTTGCTACTGGTCCTATAAATGCAGTAGAAAATAAAAAGGAACTGTTAAATGAGGGAGTGCGTAGCAGTTTAACTAGGCCAGAAAGGGCCAGCAGACAAAAAAAAAAATAAAAGTTGTTCAATCCATGCCTCTTCCATCTGCAGAAATGCTGGAATTTCCAGGACAGACCAGCTCATACCACCCCATACACACAGTAACATACTTTCAAAATATCAAGCACCTCTCTCCAGGTTCTGTCTTACAATGAAGCAGCTCACACATCTGTTACCTGGACCCCTGCAGAAGACCTTGGGCACTGGGGCTGCATGCAAATCTATCAGCCCCACAATCTTCGTATGTCCATACTTCATGGCCAGTGTCCGTGCTGTGGCTCCAGTGTTATCTCTGACATCTGCCTTCACTCCCTACAGAAAAAAAAACCCCATGTTTAAAATGTACAGAGCAGCGGGCGCTATACACAAAAATTCAAGCGAGCCAAAGAATCGTCTTAGTTCCTCCAAGCCCATCAGAAATCGAGTCTCACCTTTGATAGACAGTTCAAGCTCCGCTAACACCTTGTTGCCTTTCTAGTTATCCACAGGATCTCCAACCCCTGAATGCCAAGTAGCCCAGGTATATGGCTCTTGTGCATTGCCACGGGGAACTAGTTTGTTTTATCTGAAAAATGTTTTGTGTTGCTGCCTCCTTCTGGAAGTAAGCTGGACCAGTTAAATGGGATATTAAAACCGACTTGTTTAACATCAAGAGACATGCACGCTCATAGCTTTTGGAGGCAGAAGGTGCCCCCTAGCCCAAGCATGCAAGCCTGTAAATAATATGGAGATAACTGCACTGTTTTCCAATTCAGTCATTATTCAGTTAAATCTGGACAGTTGGACCTCACTCCTGTTCATGCAAGGCCAGTATAAAATCAGAGTACTAGCCTTCAGAAAGGAGACACTTAGAGAACAGTCCTGGAAGTCTGGGACTTCAGAGGTGACTGTCATCAAGGATCAAACACAAGACTGTAAAAAAATCTGCTGTCAAATTTGTGGTTCTTCCTCTCTAACAGCTGGAACCACAGAGTTTCAGCTTTACAGAGACCTGTCTAGACACTTACATGATTGAGAAGGTACTGAACAATTATCTCATGGCCAGAAGCAGCTGCTTCCATCAGAGGCGTATATCCATACACAGGCTCCCTAGAGAGAGAACAAACACGCACACACGGACTAGAATAATCAAAGCTGAAATATGCTGCAGCCTTTGCCATAGCCTAATAGGGCATTTCTAGCCTCTGCCCTCAGCTGTTTACAAACTGTATCATGTATTGGCTGTTCTACTGCACTCTGGTCTATCTCCCTAAAACTCCCAGCAGAGATTCAGCAAGCGTTACTCTATTGGCTGGTTACTCTTCCAGTTGCAGATTTGCCTTTCGGTAGCAAAATCAGTTTTGCAGGAGCTAACAAAGCAAGAACCTCTTGTTGACCTCAGGCAATTCAATATGCATAAATGTACAGGCAGTTCCCAAGGCACGGGAATGCACTGAACACTTCAAAAAAAACCAAACTGAACTCCAAGTACACAGAAAATTCAATAGAAAGGCTTGTGAAGTGCACTTGAGTTCAGAAGGTGTTGTGCTTGTTTGCTTTCAGAGTTTAGCCCATAATTAAACAAGCAGTAAATCTAATTTCCCTCGATCCTAGCTAAATGAACAGTGACAACACAGGCAGACTTCACTGTTCAGTTTGCAGGTCACCTGCCCTTGTGTTAGCTAATAGAGGGTGCCATACTTCCTAAGGTACAGGAGGAAAGACAAAAGCAAGTGTCTTCTCCCTGTCCGTGTTTGAACCCGTTTATATGCCAACTGCCGCTTCTGCATCTGAAATATATTTTGAGAAATGAAATGACAGATTCCTCCTTACTTGCAGTTGGCATTTGCCCCATTGTCCAGTAAGAACTTGACCATCTGCTGATGTCCGGCACTGGTGCAGTGAAATAAGGCAGTCCAACCGTGAATGTCCTTCATCTCCAGCTCTGCGCCTTGCTTCAAGAGAACAGAGAATGTTCTTTACTGCACCCCCTCCGCCGGGCCGCTTAGCCACTGCCCCTCCGCACTGTGATACCCAGAGAGTTTAAACCCCTGTCAGGAACCTGAACTTGCAACAGAATATAAATTGCACACTTTGGTTGCAGCTGATGAAGAATTCTGCCCTGTGTATTTAAACCACGTGCTGTGGCTTTACCTATTTATTACGGGATACACACCTGTAGAAGAAAGTAAGCAACACTTTCATTTCCGCAGCTGGAGGCCAGCATGAGCGGTGTCTGCCCTTCTGGTGTTGGGATGTTCACGTTCACTCCCGCTTCCAGCAGCAGGTGCACAATGGTGTCGTGGCCAATGTAGGAGGCATACATCAGTGGAGTCCAGCCACCACAATTCCTCTTATTTAAATCCAGATCTCCACTAAACAGAGAAAGAATTCAGCTGAACTACTGTCCTGGAGCTGTAGATCACAACAGGCTCCTGCAGCATTGTTGTATTGAAAGAAGGCTGAAAAAAATTCTAGCCCTGAAGCCTGCATGGGACTTCCTGCCAGCTCCAGCACAACTTCCACCAAATCACTAAGGAGACAGCGTTTTTTAATCGGCAGATTTGCCCCTTGAAACTCTGTGCCTAAGAACCCTTTGGGAGTTCCAGTGATGTGCCCCCGTTGCAATGACAGACCAACCTGTACAGCAGCCAGTGCAAAAACCGTAACTGGCAGAGAGTAACCACAGATGCGTGCCCTCCCCAGCCCCTCCTTACCGCTGAATACACTCCTGCACCACTTCATACTGCCCGATGGAGGAGGCCGTATGCAAGTCCAGGGGAACGTCCAGCTCTTCCCGACAGATCATCTGACCAACCCCATGCCACATGGAAAGACTGCGGCTCAGCAGCTCCGACTCACTGGCTTCATCACTCAGCTCCGACATCCCCCTGAGCAACCAAAGCAAAGCAGAACGTTTAACTGCTGATCTCCATTTTCTACAGAACATGGCATCACTCCGTGGTGCTACAGCTCCAAGGTGCCATGGGCTTGGAAGGTGAGGTCATCTCAGAGGTATAGCATTTCAAATTCCTACCTCTACTTTGCTCGCTTCCTTAGCCTGAAGCAATAAGACTTGCTGAGGAGTTTTTGCTAGCAGTTCTTTCTCGCTGCAGTAGACTCTGGGATTTGAATACACTGGAAAAATAAAACCCAGTAATGCTAAAAACCATCTTTCAAATCTCATTTTAAGACTTCAGAAGCACTGGCTTTATTTCCTCCCCTTCTAATCAGAATACGCCTAAGGCAGCTTTGGATACCGTCATCAAGAGAAGACTAAATGCCTATTTAAGTGCTGATGGCATGCTTAGTGTTATACAAAAGGATGTAGTTCTTGGTCTGCATGTTTTATAATTCAGAAAGAGAATTAAGAATTCATGTGTCAGATGTTCCTGGTCTTTGTCCTTATCTGTCTTACATTACAGGATGGCCCTGCTTCAATTAAGACACAGTCATTAATAACAACAACTGTCTACCGCTCTCAAAAGTAGTTAATATCATCTGAATAGGGGGCACACTTCATTATGTCATCAGGTTGTAAGTAGATTGTTTCTACCACTTATTGTTTCAGCACTCCAGAAGCAGCCCAGTCCTGTCTCTGCGAATCCTGGAAATTGCTGAAACACCTCGAGCAGCCGTCCACCTGCCCATTCATTATCTGAGCATGTCCGCCGTCCTGCAGACAGTAACTTAATTACAAAGCTAGTACAGTTTCATGACTGCCTGAAAGGTTTATTTCCCCATCCCTAGCCTTAGGGAGCAATTGCATATTAATCATTTTAACCACTCACAGGAGAGTGTTCTTGTTTGGCACTTCATAAAAAAAGCTGCTCAACACAGCTGCATCTATCATCCAAGGTCTTCAGCTGCAGTTTCAGGCTGCATCCACGTGAATCCAACGCGAATCACGTTCCCCTGCCTGTCGTCTCCCCACCCCTCATACAGCACCTTCTGGGGTTTGCCTGGTCCCACTACATATTATGTTGGGCAGCTAAGCCAACATAAAGTACTCTTCCTTTTTCTTGATAATTTCTTGGCAGTTTAACTCCTCAGACTGATTCATTCTGGGGTCACACAAATGCCAAATTTGGCACTGGTGAAGGATCGTGATTCTGCCCCCTCTACTCTGGTGAGACCCCACCTGCAGGGCTGCATCCAGCTCTGGAGCCCCCAACACGGACCTGTTGGAGAGGGGCCAGAGGAGGGCCATGAAGATGCTCCAAGGGCTGGAGCACCTCTCCTATGAGGACAGGCTGAGCAAGTTGGGGTTGTTCAGCCTGGAGGAGAGACAGCTCCAGGGAGACCTTATAGCAGCCTTCCAGTATCAGGAAGAAATTTTTCCCTGTGAAGGTGGTGAGCCCCTGGGGCAGGTTGCCCCGAGAAGCTGTGGCTGCCCCATCCCTGGAGGTGTTCAAGGCCAGGTTGGACGGGGCTTGGAGCAACCTGGGCTGGTGGGAGGTGTCCCTGCCCAGGGCAGGGGGTGGGAACTGGATGGTCTTCAAGGTCCCTTCCAACCCAAACCATTCTACAATTCTATGAAGAATGAAGGAGAGCAGGTACAAGCATTTCAGCAGCAGTTGCTCTTTAGATTGCACCAGCTGAAACGTTTCAAAACCAAAGAATTGAGAGTCTTTGTCTTGCAAACACCAGCCCCTTTTCTTACAGCATAAGCAAAGCACCTTTAATTCCTACCTCTTCCCTCCCCATGTGGATCCTTTCTCCCACACCTTGCTTTTTTTCCCCCTCCTCCTTCTTCTTCAGTTTGTTAAGACTACAAAAGCACCATCCATTCTGCCTAATCAGCGTGTGCTGGTAATAAATGATTCCTTTCTTAAGATATCTGCACAAGCACCTATTTTACCTACTAGCAGCAATTTGTATTACACTGGCAACGCAGAGGCCTCAGGCAACAATATGCAGGGCTGAACACAAACGGAAGACCGGAACACCTCACAATCAAAATACAAGAGAATAAGTGGACTTAAGTGGATCATAAGGGGGAAAAGTAGGAGCTATATAGTTCCTCACTATAACAGATTAAAGCTGCTCCTGTAAGGCAAAAAGGCGTGTTCATATTTAGTTAAAGGAGGTGAAATCCAGGACAGTTTGTAGAAACACATTCAGATCAAAGCAAAGCTCATTGTTCTCTCTGCAGACCACCTTGTTAATTGGATACATTAACTACAAAAACCCACAGATGTTTGGTTTTTGTCAGAATCAGCCCCACATCAGGTACTAGTTACCAACACAACTCTGGCGGGCTGAGCTACAGTCAAGAGGGCAATACTGACATGACAGAAAGGTTATGCTTCACTCCAGAACATTCAAGACCCTCAGCCTCATTCCTATCACCTCTACTGTGCTCTAACTTTCTACATCTTTGCTTTGTTTTTTATTCTGAGATTTCACCCCAGCCTGAACTGGAGCACGATGTCAGCTGTGCAAGCACCTGAGAAAATACAGGGGACAGCTGAACAGAATCTACAGGAGAACAACAAAAGTGATCCGAGCCCTAAGGATTGAAATGAAAAGACTGGGTGAAATGAAATCAGGGTTGTCTGGACTAAAGAAGAGATACCTAGAGGGGATGTGTGATAACAGCCTTCAAATAGATAAATGGTTGCTGCAGAGAGGAGAGAAATAACATGTTCCTTGTGGCCACGGTCAATACGACAGGACATAACAGGCTAAGCTGTAGCACGGAAGATTTTGGTTAAAGACCACAAAAATCCTTGTAAAAGAGAAAACAAAAGCACTGGGATGGTTTAGCGGCAGAAGTTTGGTTGCTAAGAATAAGCTAGACCAACACCTCCTGAACATTTACAGGCTGTTCTTGCTTTTGGGCTTAGCAATTAAGTTAACATTTGTTAGATACCTTGCCCAGCCCCACGAGGCTGTTGTTATTAATTATATTTAATGTATCCACACCTAGCTATTTATCAGGGTCAGAACTCTACGGTGCTGAGACTCAGAGCAGGTGGGAAACACCACACTGTCCTGGATTCACAGTTTGCTGCCTGAGCAGATGAGAAAACCAGAAGGCAGAAAAAAAGAAACACACCATAAAAACTTAGTATGAAAACTGCAGCAAAAAGCACCTTAGTAAGTCTTTATGGAGGATAAGCCGAAGGAACAAATGACAGTAAATGAAAGAGTGGCAGAAGAGCTGTACTAAAATACATTGGAGGCAATTTGAGAAGCAACTGAGGCAACCAGTCCCCAACAGAACAAATCCAACACTGCTCGTTAATCACCACTCGTCAGGCACCATTAAGCTGCACTGGTTCTCCTAATTTAATTCTCTCACATCCTCTTCCACAAGCACAGGTAACATCCACACAGGTCCTTCTGTCCCAAAGGACACAAGACGCCCAAGACAGCACACGTGTGGAGGCTGTTGGAGTTTCCAGCTAAGCCATCAAGCTGATAACAGGCTTCACTTCGTCTCCTGACTTAGTTCTATCTCCACTAAATTCAGCAACAACCTACTGGAAGAAATAAGAAGCCTTATTACATCCTTGTATGTAATAGTTATATAGTTATAGCAAATAAAGTTATAGTTATAACAAATAGTTATCACCAGCTCAGTCACAGCAACAAGTGTTCCCAGAGCCAGAACATCTCATCATAGAATTGTCTAGGTTGGAAGGGTCCTTTAAGACCATTGAGTCCAACCATCAACCTAACCCTGCAAAACCCACCACTAAACCATGCCCCTCAGCACCATGCCTACCCATCTTTTAAGTACCTTCAGGGATAGTGATTGCACCACTTCCCTGGGCAGCCTGTTCCAGTGCTTGACGACCCTTTCAGTGAAGAATTCTTTCCTAATATTTAATCTAAACCTCTCCTGGCACAACTTGAGGCCATTTCCACGTCCTATCGCTTGTTACTTGGGAGAAGAGACTGACCTCCTCCTTGCTAAAAATCTCCTTTTCATCTTTGCACTATCGTTGCCTGCTGACAGACCAGAGCTGGGCACACACACCACAGCTGTAGGAACTGCGTTAGGTTTCACAGGATACTGTGGTGTGCGAGAGAAGACATTCCTGCAGCACGAGCTCCAGCTGAAGAGCCACAACGCTTAAGTTTAATCCTACACATCCCTGTTATAAAGACACCAAGCTCTTCACCTGTACCACAAACCTGGCACTCTCAGGCACGTCAAAGCACAGAATATGTTCCCAAAAAGACAAGAGGCGAGGCAGAAAAGCACTTCAACAGCCACATTAGGGAGCGCATTTCCCAGGACAGGGGCTATGCCAGTTGAGAAGCGCTCCGGGGCAGACAGACCCCCACAGCCCCCGGGGCTCGGTGCCGGGCAGGCTCCAGTTGCACAACGACACACCTGAAGAGGAGCAAGGCCGTGTCGCTGTCAAAACCAGTAACTATGAGGCTGTTACCAGAAGGCTCACAGCAAAACGGTTTCCAGGCACGTTATCCTCATACCTCGCCGGGTCACGGTTCCCCGATACCCTCTTAGGAGCTCGGTCTCAACCCAGCGGCGGGGTAGGCCGGGGCACCCCAGCGGCGCGGGCCCGC
>NW_009647739.1:2136163-2137217 GCF_000708025.1 Charadrius vociferus
GGCGACGGGGGCCGCAGGCGCAGCGGCGCAGGCGCCGGCCCGGCCGCCATTTTGGTGGTTGTGAGGGAGTTCGCTCAGCGGGTCCGCTCGGGGGCTCCGCCTCGCACTGGGGGTCCTCACGGTCCTCAGAGCTGGCGGTGTGCTGTGACAAGTGCTGAGGGCAGGGGTTAGCTCATCCCCTGGTCTACAGGGGGCTGCGTGCTCGTGAGCATCGCCTCAAAGTGAAGGTTTGTTTCCCGCCATTGCCTTCGCCTTCTTGGCTTCTCCCTCGTTGCCATCGCGCCCGGACAGCGAGGCTCCCGAGGTGGACCTGACAGGAAATGTCAGTTCTAGTGACACGGAGAAGCTCAGGATTTCATATCGCAGTTGGCCCAAGGTCTCCAGAAAGCGCCTATTGTGTTACAGCTGTCTGACAAGTCTGCGCTTCGTTTTAAACATGAGTCCTGCTTGCTCCCAGAGAACATGCTGGATTAGATGACTGATAAGTCAGATCCAGTATAACACCCTTAGCCCTGGGAGACTGACTTTCTGTCAAGCTGGCAGAAGGAGCCACAGTAGGCTGTTTGTTTTTAGCAACAACTTCTGCTTAACGGACAGGGCGTAGTACTTCAACCTTGGGGATTTCCCTCCATTTTACCTAAATTGGATTCAGGGGTTGTTTTGCATGAGCAAAGCTGCTACTGTATGGATATGGCATATGAAGTATTTGCAAAGGCATTTTTTGAGTTGTAAACTCCCAGGGCATAAGATGAGTTTCACTTTACATTTTGAGGAGTGTTACTGGTCTATGCCAATGCAAACAATAGCCACAGTGGAATCATATGAACGGTTATTTCAGTACTGACCAACATAGTCACAAACCTCTTAACCTTTCTTGACAAACAGAAATTATTTACTCCTACATTTGATTCCCCAGGAAACCATGCAATTGTAGCATAAGATTCAAAAAGCAAAGGTTTTCCTTGAAGATTAATTATTTGACCTGTTAGTACAGCAATGGTCCCTACTGTGTTGTCTCAAGTCCTCATGTAAATCAAGGAAAACATGAGGAAAG
>NW_009647739.1:2137240-2139405 GCF_000708025.1 Charadrius vociferus
GAAAGAGTGCTTTATAAACACTTTTGAGAGGTCAGAATCCAAGACCGTGCCTACTCTCTACTATTTTTGTACAAATCTAGTGACGAAAAGCAAACATAAATAATTTTATCTATCATTTGAGCAGTGAGGAGGGGAACATGAGACAAATAGGCAGAAGGAGAAAAGACCAGCTAAGAGCACGGATGTCAGCCTTGCCTTCGCTGAGTACCTTCCCTCTCCCTGCAGGCAGTATGAACGTGCTTTTCAGAGAACACAAGTACAAGTCAGTCTGGCTAAGAATCCCCAAAATGCTTTATAACTGAAGGGCTAAACTGCCCCTTCACATGGCTGCAATTATGAGTGTATCTGGTGAGCAGGGCAGAAAGCTCTCAGCCCTCTGAACTCAGGTGAGAAGGAACGGCTCCAAAAATGCAGATTTTATCCTTCACTGCTGACAGTGAAAACTCTGGGAGTGCTGAGAATTATGCTGACCCTGAATGCACATGCTTTGTTCTTGCTTTGTACTGATGTTATCCCTTGTGTTCTTTTGTGAGG
Source organism: Charadrius vociferus (assembly GCF_000708025.1). Classification (NCBI taxonomy): domain Eukaryota; kingdom Metazoa; phylum Chordata; class Aves; order Charadriiformes; family Charadriidae; genus Charadrius; species Charadrius vociferus. Next base: position 2,137,775 of record NW_009647739.1, read on the forward strand.
TGTACTTAAGCTCATCTTTCATTTGATTGAAGGGAAGCTGTTCGAATGGCCTCCAAAGGGCAAAGTGAGGATACAGAGCATCCATCTGAGCCTCCTGCAGCTCCTGTTCAGAGGGACAGAACATTTCAATGGGGAGCCATACTCGCTGCAGTGAAAGATCAGCTCCCGTCTTTGGACTCTGACACCTCCACAGTAAGCACTGGAACCTGCCTTTCTTTCTCACTGTCTTTTAGAAAAATCTCTCAAAAGCAAGAGAAGGTCACCTTAGCCAGCTGTTTTGGAATAGCTAGTACGCTATCCTTGATGGACTACTTGTTCTGACTGTTGTAACACTGTGCATTAATCCACAGCCTTCTGGATTATCTCTAATTGTCAAAGAGTAATTGCCATCTCCTCTCGCTGTTTTCTTTGGAACCTGAAAATGGGACTGATTTTTCCAGATGATAATTATTCCTAGGTTGGGAAGAGGAGGGTAGCGAACATCTTGCAGAATGAGCCCACATTTCTTCTTAGTTTGCTCAGTGAAAAATACAGTATGAAAGAAGCATACTGCTGATTTAAAATTAAATTATAAGGTTTTATCTTTGAGAGTGTTTTGCTATTTGTTCCGATAATGTACTTGCCAGACGGTAGGCCTGTCAATATGTTTTTCTATGTATGATGATGACAGGAAAGTGATATTCCTGAAGATGTTGTGGTCCACTGGAAAAAAGCATTTGACAGATATTTCAATCCTGAATTCTGTTTTTTTTTTCCCTGCCTTTAATTCTCTGAAAACCGTGTTGCCTTTTTGTGATTCAGTTCTACCTGCAAAGAAACATAATGCCACTAACCTTTTCATATAAAGCATAAGACTGATAAATGTGGTGCAGAATTCTTCACTGTTACAGGTTTTTTACTTGCTTAGTCTTAGTGTCTGGGACAGGCTGCCTCTTGGCTGCTGAAGACCTCTCTTCACAGGACAACACCAATCTGATTAAAAGAATAAAAATGCCTGCCTCTGTAGCCCAAGATGGCATTGACTGGCATTGACTTTGCCAAGGTCATAGTGTGTCTCAAGACTCGATTATTAGTGGCCTTTTGTGCAAATCAGAATATTTTTTTTTAATTTTCAAACATGTATACACTTGAAAAAATATTTTTGGACACTTAAAGGACATATTTTATTCTAGCTTAGTGTGGCCTGTAATGATACAAAGGGGGTCTTGTGAGCAGTGAAGGAGCCAGAAATGACTCCATGGGTTGTTTAATACTTATTATTAATCAGTCATCAGAAACAGCGTGACCTAGTGGATAAAGTGTTGATACAGATTCCGTGACTTGGTTTCTGCACCTGGCTCTCGCTAACATGTTGGAGAAGTTATATTGCTTCACTGTTTCCCAGTTCCCCTCTACCTACATACTATTTCAGTTACTTGAAGCAACCGTTGCATTTTAATAGGAATCTATAAAGTATAGATTAAGGCCCAACACTCAGAAGTTATTTTCAGGCATTCTTGTTGTAGAAGTGTACAGTAAGGTTACGACAGAGAGGTAGCTTTGTGCTTTGGTGCCAAATACCATTCTATAACTAAATCACACTGAACATTTTTTTACTTATAATCTCCAAATTCTCTGTTTCTATTACATGT
>NW_009647739.1:2139434-2195382 GCF_000708025.1 Charadrius vociferus
GGCATTTATGTGCTACCCTTAATTTGCATTCAAAAGATTGGGCTGTATAATCCTTCTCCTGCTTAATATGAAACAGTAGCCTGCTGAGCCTGCAGTTTCAGTGCTGCACCATTGTCCGAGCGGTTTCCACTTGCGTGAAGATACATTTATGCGTCTGAGTTCTATAACCTCAATGGGCTGTGCTCCTGCATTTGAAAAGGGCACCGACAAGTGTTTTTTACGCCCTGAAGTACTTTCTTTACCCTGATATGAAATTTATTAAGAGGAAAGAAGTTCTGTTGCAGTTTGCTTCGTTTTAGCAGAAATTAATTATACCAGACAGAGAGAATTTTCCAAAGTGTCAGTTACTGAAAATGTACGCTTGCAAAACAAAGGGACAAGCAGGAAATCTGGGTCCTGACTGCTGAGGAGGTGCTTAATCTCACTTTGGTGTCTATGCATAAGGATTAATCTCAAATGTGTATTTTATGTTCAGAAAAGAGATTTTCCAAGCTATTTAAACTCTGTCCAACCAAATATAGATACTGCTTTGCATTCTGAATGGTGGATGTCAGGGTCTTGATTGCAATAATGAGCCTTCAAGGCCGTGACCAGACTCACCTGGGGCTCCCACCCACATGCCCAGCAGCTCTATTTAAGCTCAGCTCTGGGCCTTCAGTCTTTATCTGAACAATGTTGGGGGAGGACTGGTTTCTAGTTACAGTCCTGTTTGAGCCAGGCTCTGTGAATTGACTTTCAGGCTTGATCTCTGACCATCACCACTGCAATATTGTCTTATGATCTGGGTTCTTGACTCAACCTGGTCACTATTTCTGGTCTGTCCTGGTTATTCCTCTGGGTGCTGTGGGGCTGGACTTTAGCTGCTGAGGCCATTGCCCTTCCAGTTACATGCTTCCCTTCCCTTAGGGAGCAGCCCTGTTCTAAGAATTGCTTGGGAGTTACAGAACTTGCCTACTCTTGTCATCACTTTGCTCAGAGGGATGTTAGTCATCAACCTGCATAGTAATTCAATGTTTTATGTGGTTTTTACAATTGTTGCTTGCTCAAGTGTTAGGTTACTGTAAGACAGTCTAGGTTGCCGAGTGTTGGGCTATTGGACTGTCTAGTGAAGGTGCAACTACAGAGAAAATTCTGGTCTCCCAACTTCAGTCAAGTGGTGACAACATAGGATTCTTCACTGCAAAACAGGCATTTAGGTGAGCATTAGAGTCTCTCATCTAATTTCTATTTTTTTTTGTTTGCAGTCTGATTGTGAGAGTGATGGGGAGCTTTTCATCTTCCAGCGGGAACAGCCGAACTTAATTCCTGACCTGTCAGAAGAACTGATGGAGTTTTCCCTGGATGACTCAAATGTGCAGGTTGTTGACTGTTGTGTGCAGGCTGTGCTACTGTAACCCCACTCTTCTAGTTGTCTCCAGTGTGGGTACCTGCTGTTGTCTGTCTTACTTGACTGTGATAGAAGAGCATAGTCCCCAGTATTTTCTCCCTCTAGAGACTAGATCTTTCTTTCTCTTTATATAACGACACTTTTAAGCTCTCTGCTCTTAAGACCTTTTTTGTCTCATCTCCTTTCAGTTTTTATTATTGTCCTTTCACTGTTGTTTTTTTCTTTTCCTGTACACTAACAGTAACACTGCAATGACTCCTAAATTTTTCAGGGTTTGAAATAGTTTAAGCCACCATTTTATATATCAAGAAAATGTAGAATTATGTAGTGGGTCCTGACTAAGGAGGATAAGTACAAACTTTATCCCTTGAACAGCTTTTCCGAGATAAAATGATTACCTTGCTTCTGCAGTGAAGGGTATTCATCATAGGAAGTTGAAAGAGGAGCCAGCTGACCCTGCTCTCCCATCACAGGAAGACTAACATTGTGCTGGTTTTTCCCAGTTGTTTATCTTGGTGTAAGAGATGTCATCTGATGAGCATGTGTAAGGAAAATTAATTTCAAGGATGTTTAGCATTTCCTGGAGTTACAGTCTCTGGAAAGTACTTAGTGTTTTCCATGGTGGGTATGGTGTGTGCTGTTACCAGATGGTGTCTGAGTTGGGGCTGCTATCTGCCAATCACTTCATTTTGGCTTACTGTCAGCTTCTAAAGCTTTGGGAGATGTGACTTTCTGCATGCCTGTATTTTCTTTACCTGTAGCAAACCCAGGAAACAGAAAAACACCCATGGAACATCTGGAATGGAGATGTGGAAAGTTTTGGCTTTCAGAAAAAAACAGAGGGTGCCCAAATCATTGCAAAAGAAGACGTACAAATGACTAAAGATGAGGCTTCCAATCTTGCCAGCCATACTGAAGAAATACCAAGCCAAAAAGAAGCTGTTCTTAAAGAGTCTCCTGCAGATTCCACAGATCACCTTGAAGAGAAAGAACTGGGCAGGAGACAGACCATGGAAAGAGAGAACCCTTGGCTTAATACAGCATTGTCTGTGGAAGAGCTGGGCAGTCAAAAAGAGAGAAGACAGCTGATAAAGACAAAGATACTCTCCAAAATAATTCTGGAGCCGTCAACAGGCCACCCAGAGCTAGATGTCAAGCCTCCAACACATGGCATTAGCAACACTTTAGAAAGAATTACTAAGGAAGAAACCTGCTCAGACAATCATCTTCAAGAACTAACCCATTTGTCGTTGCAGGTAAGTGGCCCAGACAAAAAAAAAGTTTTGGGGAGTGCTGCTTGTAGGGTAGAGGGCACAGTGCTTTGCTTGCAAAATCCTACTAAAATAAAGAACTGAAACGCCAATCTGCACTCAACACAGTGTTCTGTGTTGCTTTCATTGTTGTCTTGAATTTGGGTTTTGTTGGATCACTTGCTATACAACCTACAAACAAGCTATCTTTGTCTCAGAGCTGTGATTAAAAGCCCATAACAGTAGCAAAAGCCATGGGTCAGCAGCATGGCTGATGGTCTTATTCAGGAAAGCCAACCACAACAACATCTGCCCCTAGAAAGGCAGGGATCTTTTCTGCTCCTAGACAGACTTTGTGTTAAAACAGTGACCTTTCTGGCCTTCCAGCGTCTTGTCTTTTCTGTAGCACTGTGGTCATACTGCAGGTGAGAGGAGAAGGTGGTGAGGGTTGTTCCTGAAATCTTGGATCTCTTCTAGCTAAGGCAGGTGCTTAGGTCTGTTACTTGCTTGTTACTTCCCATCTCAGCAAGGTAATGTCCAGTAAAGTTGTTAAAACTACATACAGGTTCTTCTTTAATTATATCAGTTCATTTGAAAATGATTTTTTTTTCTAAAAGTATATTTAAGTCCCTTTCCACATTAGAAATGAAATTGTGCAAATCTTAATTTCTTTTTCTTTTGGACCCTGCATAGTATCTTACAATAGTACTGTTTCAGTTAAGGTTTAGGAGGTTAAAACCTTAATAGAGTAGGTTAGATGGTAGTTTGTGGGTGGTTTGGGTTTTTTTGTTACAATGTTTTTTTAAGCACTCTTGTTGAAAAAGAGGCTTAACACATGCATTTGCTTTAATTATGAAGCAGTTGGTGTCTTTCCTTCAGGCCTGTGACATGGTCTTGTTGTTGTTAGTCATTCTTCATTCTTCCAGACCAATACATCTCAATGACATTGTTGAACCAGCATTAGCTTGGTGTTGGTGTGAGAGACTTCAGGTGTGAGAGAGCTTCAGGCTCTCATCAGGCTTTTTTACCTTCATGGCATTAGCTTGGTGTCGGTGTGAGAGACTTCAGCTGGTGGCTCTCATCAGGCTTTTTTACCTTCATCAGCTGCAGCATGTAATATTAGAATAGATCTAATCATGGTTCAGGGGTGTGTGAAGACTTATTTCTCAGGAGAGAGTGAGAATCTTCTCTTAAATGGGAAGGGCAGATGACAGGTTTTTACAAGGTGAAAATACTTGTTTTGAAGGCTGCTTCTGCTTTTCTAAAGCCCTGGAGTGGTCATATGAAATGCACGTTAGTTGTAGTTGTGACATAATTGTAATTGACAGTCACCTTCCTTTTAAAAAAAAAAAAAAATAGTCACGAGTACTTCTAAGTTTTGGTGATGATATTTCAGACGGATGTGGATATTTTAATTAAAACTCTAATTTCCATTAATGTTCAGAGGGAAAAGCAATCAGTGTTTTAAATGCACGTGAACTTTTGTCATTGCAGACTGGTTCTCATAACTAAATTAGCAGTGTGCAGTGCGAGCATACCCTCAGTCAGTGTATGTGTGATTCAGAGCCATGAAATTGATGATCCTGTCTTCAGTGTGGGATAAGCAGCTAAGAGATTGCAGCGGATGCTGACTGTACCTAGAGGAATGGGAATTTGCCCTGGTTGGAAATTGGAGGGGGAGGGAAAGGTTGCAGGCCTCATCTTAAAGAACTGGAAAGCCAAAACACCTTCTTATGTTAGTGGCAGCGAGAAGTTCTCAGCATTATTCAGGATCAGAATATGTATGCTTGGTCTTGTATCAGGCCACCTTTGAGTCTGTTTTACTCTCTCCAGTGGTTTCTGTAGTCTATATCAAAAGGGTTCATGATTTTCAGAGGGAAAAAGCCTCAGCAGAGGTGGGTGAAGCAGCTGGATAGATGCACTGTCCAAAGAGATATAGTATATGCATTCCTTTCACTACAGCACTTCCTTGTGGAACTGCTTAAAGCAAGCTGTCAGCATAGTTAGGGGCATCATCTTTTGGAGATGGTGAAAGGGTGAGGAAAGGTACCTGGAGGGTTGGACAGAGGGAAATAAAATCTGGTGTCTGGTACTGTTAGTGGGTTTGAGGGATGATGGGGAGTACTTCCTGTTGGAAGGACTCCACCGTGGCAACGCATGTGGCGGACATAACAGGAGTTATGTCCCAGCCAATGGTGAGATGGGTTGGGTGGATATTTAGGATGGACTTGTGTTTCTCCTTTTAAGGAGCTCTCGGTTCAGTCCATTCTAGAAACCTCTTCTAGACCTTGCAGTTTTAAGCGCGGAAGGAGAAGGTACTCCACCTTTGTTATATTTGAATGAACATCGGTTGATCCTTCACTGGTTTCTCTTAGTAATTATACTGCACTTGCCTGTGCTAGATGTGCAGAGCCTTGGCAATGACATGAGGCAAGCCATGTTCAAACAGTAAATATCCTTTTGTTAGTTGTGCCAATCGTTGGACACGGTTGCTTCACACAAAGTGACACACTGGTTCATCTACTGGCAAGTGACAGTGGCCTAGTGCTGGAGATAAGTAAGGTGAACTTCAATGCCATTTGTGTATTTATATGTGGTGGAAAAATCTGATGGAGTTACTACAAAGAATGTGAGTCAAAGGAACTTTCATTTTGTAGCAGTCTTTTGGGAGTAATTTTCCGTTACTTTTTGGCTGTCTTCTTTCAGAATATTGAGAAATGTGATCTAGACAAGATTCTTGAGGAGTGGAAGCAGCAGAAAGATAACGCTCATGCAGAAGGTGCTTTCTCCTCAGCAGATCATGGTAACGTTGCTAAATTAATACCAATTTTGCTGAAAGTGTAGAAAAATAAATAAAATTCAGGTTCCTGTGTTTAAGTAATTCCCTGCAGCATCATCTTGAATGTTGAAATCGTAGTGGCTTTTCTAATGCCTCTGTAAAACATATTGAATTAGCTTCCCTTAAGATTTTGTCTGCTTTCATAGCTTGAAACCAATGCTTTGTTGCCTGTCATGGCTTAAGAGCGAATCAGACAAAATGGATGAAGGTTTGAAATGAGTTAGAGCCAGACGACAATAGTATCTTTATCCTTCCCCTTCTGACAGGCTGTAGAGAAAGAGACTATGTGAAAATGGGGAAAGGGTATGTTGGGTGATCCCATGGCAGAAGACCGCAACTGGTGATTCTTTGTGTTCCTTTTCCATAGAGACCTTCAGGAGTAGGTCTGAAAATCAGCTCATGGAAAAGCTAGAAGAGCTGTGTGCCAGGCAGTCCAGGACAGTGTCTGCAGGCTGCAGGTGGCGATCAGCCAAGCTCTCCTCCTTTCAAGAACAGCAAGAGAATAAGTAGGTTCTTTTCTGTCATATACACTGAGTAATTACGACTGCCAGGAGGGATGCCTGGAAACTTGTGGTGTTCTATAGGTACTCTTCTCTGTAACCTCTGCGGAAAGATAGTGTTGTAGTTGGAATGTGTTACAAGGATGTTAAAGGGAAGAAAAACTAAGACTCAGTCATTCATGTACATTGGATGATAAACAGTCAGCGTCCTGCCACCTTGGCATTCTCCAACCACCACCTTTGTTTGGACCTTACCAGACACTTGGGACAAATGGGAATGGCAGGAAAACAAGATGAAGCAAGTTATCATGGCCACACTTTTTTTATCATCTAGGGTACCAGTTTCTTACTTCAGCTAAATTGAGGTACTAGTATACAGGATGATTTTTTTTTTTTTTTTGGTAGGTATCAGTGGAGATGTCAGTGCATTTTGGAGGGGTCTGTGTGAAGGAAGTGGATTTCCTGACTGTTCGAAGGGAAAACAACAATGGTGGCAGCACAGAGGAAACAGTAGTGAAACAAGCCTGTAGAGGGGAAAGTGAAAAGTATCCTCATTGCCAGAGCAGGGAGAGCTATGAAGATGATTTGTACCTTGTATGGTCTGAAGAACAAAATAGAATTGGCAAAGGAGGCAGAAAGGAAAAAGGGACCTGTTTTTACTGATTGACACTGGGCTCTTAAAACTTGTAAGCCCTTTGATCCCATGACTGCCTGCCTTTGTTCTACAGAACGATTTGACGCTGTCAGTTTTTAAGAACTAAATATCCCTCCTCATGCTGCCTGTGATTTGTATTCCTTGGGGGAAGCTGAATCTTTGAATTCAGCTTTGAAAGGTGGTGGATAGTAGGCAGAAGCAGAGTTTGAATCTGTACAGTAGCCAAGCACAAAGCTCCTTTCACAATCCAATTTTGATCACGGTCCACACCCTGCAGGACTTCTTGTCTGGATAAGGCGGAGAACATGCTGAAACAGTTGTTTTTTTTTTTTCTATACTTAGGGATGTTGCCTTGATATCTTCTTCACAAAGTTCTCTAAGGATGGACATGAGATTACTGTGCCTGCCAGAGCCTGTAACTGTGTACTTAGATTTAAGAGATGCTAAACCACAGAAGTCAGTAAAATCTCCTGATGAGAAGCAAAGGTAAATTCTGGCTTTATTGTTAGTGAGAAGTAAGTAACAAAAAATAGGAAACTGAAACCACCTCTCTACATCTCATACTTGTGAAATATAAATTTAAAAGTGTTCTCTTGTTCCACACCTCTGTGACCTAGTAGGAAGGCATAGCCCCTGTTGGAGCACAGATGTGTTCTCAGGAGAGAATAACTCGTCTCAGAAAAAGCAAATGTGTGGGGATGCAGCACAGAAAGGACACGCAAATCATCCAGGGAAATAACATTTAGAAAGTTTCCGTGTATAAAGGAGTGGGCAGTGAGTGACTGTAAAGCAATGCTTGCAGCTGTCTGAGTTGGGCTAACATTCTGACAGCACCGTGTATGACATGGACGTCCTGGACTACGTTTCTGGCAAGCAACTGTAGGAGCTGATTTCTGTCTCCTGTGTGATAAGAGGGCCTTATATAGTCAGTTATGGGAGGCCAAATCCTTCTAAATCTGCAATAGATTCTGACAAATGTGTCCTACCACTAGAGCGGATGGTGTCTGAGGTAGCTGTTTGCTCCCTTCTCAGGATGTTATTTGCTGCAGCAAGGGGTAGAAGAAAACAGTCACCAGAAAAAACCCTTGTAGTTAATAAACAGCTAACACGTTTTGTTGTAGCTGCTTGAATATTTTTTTCTAGAGTAATAGTGTGAAGAACTATCCATAACACCTGGAAGTATCTCTTTCTTTTCATAATGGCTCTGAATTTGCATCCTAGAAATGACGACAAGCCAACACCCAGCTGGAACAGAGTTAACTAATATGCTCTAATTTGTTTCATAGTGCAAGTGACAGCTCCACTGAAGAAGAGGAGACTATGACAATTAAGGACCAAGCAGAGAGGAGAAAGTAAGAGCCTTTACGAGGTCCCTAGTTCAAATTATGTGATGTTCATTTTTTTCCGAAACTAAAATAATTGCCCTAACAATGATTAGAGTGAGAGCTCATGTATTGAAAGTCCTGGTCTTCACAGCGAAAAAGGCCAATAATGAAGGTGCTTCAATCTGGCCCCAGGAGATAACTCTTTTCCGTTGCATGGTAAAGATACTGAAGCTAGAAAATAGTTGTTGATCCTTGAGGCAGTATAGCACCTTGCTCCTGTACAGCTGCATGGAAATGGCTCCAAAGACAAATAGAGTAGACCTGGGTGGCCGGGAAACCTAACTCTTTCTCCAGACGCGTTTGAGTGACATGAGAACTGGTTTTAAATGACTCAGAACCAAACTTTGAAAATGTTGTAGGGAGTTGACTCAGACAAACCTTTATTTTTAGAAATAATAAAATAGGCCAGAATGGATGTTGATTTTAAAGAGAATATTGAATACATTGTGTGGGCAGGGATGCTCTCAATTCTCCTTAACTGGGGGGAGAGGAAGAGGGGAAAGGGGAGAGTGTGTGATGGATGGAATCTTAAACTGTAAATTCTTCAATGTGCACAGATGCCAGCCTTTTCCTGTTGCTAAACTCAGGGCTTGATTCATACCCATAGGTTGTTAGACATTTGTTTAATATGAAGCAGATATGTCAAGCTTTAAACATCTTACTGCATTTATGCTCTGGATTACATTTGGAAGTCTGATGCATGTAAGTTCACATTACAGCAGCGCAGAGGACAAGTAGAACATTTATATTGTTGTGCCAGCCAATTACTCTTACTCTTTTTTTTTTGCTTTTAATAGTTTGAAAGAATAAATGCTTCGGCAAGGAATGGAGCCTGAACACTCAATATAATTTAGAACATCTAATACAAAGCCAGCATAAAGCAGTGACAAGATGATGCTTGGGGAACTCTCACTGGCACTGATGCAAATGCAGAAGTCGCATCAGTGTAAATCTGGAGTGATGGAGGGTAGAGCTTAGCTGATTGGATTTTGATTCATTTTAATGTTGCTAAAGAACATACACAAATGAAATGCCTGGCAAACCTTATTCAGTTCTATTTCTAAATAAGAAAGCCTTATAGTTTCAGCAGGGCAAGATTCTGATCTAATTCACAAGGGGTCAATGCTGATTTCAGTCTTATCTGGATGGAATTATTACAGGGCTACACATTCTGTGGTACAATATACCTACATATTAGGGCCTTGGGAGGGTTTGTCTTCTTGATCTCCAGGCACTTCACCTAAAAAATACACCATTGGATTATTCCTGGAGTGGTCAGGTAGTTAGTGCCGCCTCTAGCACTATGCCATGAGGCTGCTCTCCAATACATGGCACTCTCCTAAAATTCCCACTGCTTAGGCGTACTCCTTAGTAGCTCAGCCATCAATGTGAAATGTTGATATAATGGTTCTGGATATGATGGCAGGACATGTGAGATCCTTAAGGAGAAAGAATCCCCTCTATCTGTTTTTTCTTCTGAGAAGAATAGGTTTAGCTTAGGTAAGTACAGCAGTATGATGCTGTGTACTCAGACACACCACCTAACATCATCATCAATATCCAACTCAATCTGTTACTCAGTCCGTATGTTTTCAGCTACCACTAAAATAAGGTATATTATTTGTTTTTAATCACCAGATGAGCTACAAATTCATGGTGTGGTTAGAGTTGGAAAGGACATTGTAGATCATTTAGTTCCAGCTGCCCTGTCCTGGGCAGGGACACCTTCTACCAGACCAGGTTGCTCAAAGCCCCAGCTCATTCAACAGAACTTCAAAACAAAATAACCGTATCTGCCCATTGAGGTTGCTACAGTTCAGCAGTCTCATTAAATTGAAGGAGACGCAGATGAAGTGAGGCCAAACACTCAAAAATCCTATGAATTAGTAGAAGAACTTTTCTCCTGTATGTATTTGAATCCCAATCTCTGTATCCAAAGGGGACGAAAATCTGTAGATTCTAATTTCCATGCCAACATTACATTTGTTCAGGGCTCTACTAGCACGTGTGTGTTTGCACCTCAAATCCAGAACAGGTAGGTAAATTGCCAGTATGATTGGTTTCCTGTGCTGTCACTGTAGTGTTTTACATGTTGTTTGTGTGCTGGTGCTGCTGTTATCAGTAGCTACCATTTGTGTAGATGCCCAGTCCTAGTTTTGAGCTGTCACTCATATAACTTCCTCAGAGTTTGTATTTATTCACATAATGCTCTATCTTGATTAAATCAGTTTTTTTATTTTCTTTGTAGGAGGAATTGCTCAGGGAAAAGCCTGCTACTGCAACAACTCCGTACAGCTCGAAGCCGTACAGCCTCAGAGCTTCTTCATAAAACACCTACCCCAGCTGAAAAACTTGAAGCCCTAAAACAGGATCCAGGAAGTCTGGAAGAGATAGGTTCCTCCATAATAAGTCACAAGCAATATTTTAAAGTGAAGCAAGAGACAAATAAAGCAATTCCCAGGAAACTGATGAGATTGAAACCAGAGAAAAGAAATGGCACCTTGTCCATCCATGAGGACAATGGAGCTGATGTAGAAAAAGAAAACAAAATGGAAGCTGAGAAAGTTCAAAATTTAGCAAATGCTCCAGAATCTCCTCTAACTGCAACAGAATGGCCAAGGTATCACAACAAAAGTCATCAGTGGTTTTGATTATAGTTTATCTTATTGCCTAAGAGTAAAGAACATTACTTATCTGGTCTGTAAGTTGGAGGAAAAGAGTATCTGGTTTTCTTACCTAGAAAGATAGCCAATCTGGGCAGCTGTTGCTTAAAGGTTTAGACACAGCCAGATTTAACAGATAGTGAACTGGCCTGGGATCAGACATGCTATGGCACTTCTGACATAGTAAATTTACCCGTTTCCTTTAGTTTCTATTCTATGTAAGAGGAGGATAACATGGTATTGACCTCCTTTATGAAGAACAGTACTGAGATTTACTAAGCGTAGCATCATACAAGATAGGTCTGGTCTGGAAGGGTCTGTCTCCTTGTACCAATATAGCGAGGTAAAATCTAAGCTTGTCCCGGCAGATCTTTATAGAACTTGGTCTTGAACTCCTCAATGGTCAGAATTTCTTGACTTCCCAGGTTGTATATTTTGCTGCTTAATTGTCCTTACAATTGTAAATCTTTTCCTTAAGTCTAATTTAAATCACCCTATCTCCAGTTTAAGCTTATTTTTTGTCGTGTTCCCAGGAGGTATGGAAAATGGTTTATTCTGTTTCTCAGCACAAAAAGCCTTTTACAAACTGGAAGATGATCATGTCTCCCTCTGTAACTTTTTTTTCCCCAAACAAAGCAATTGGGACTCTGACATCAAGAAAAGTGCAAGAGCTTAGAGAGACAAAGTATACCCATGAGGAATGGGTCATACCACAGGAATATCTTGGAAAGCGTAGAAAAAAACCAAAGAGGACTAATAAGAATGGTATCAATTGAGGAAATAGTAGAGTTACGTGGGCCTCCGCCTCCTTGGGTTTAGTTTAAGGTAGTGTATTCTGCATAAGGTCTAATTTTAAAGTGAAATCAGGTGGCTGCCTTATGCACCTGCCCAGCTATTTGAGAGAGCTCCATTATACTGACTTTTCAAAGGTTATATTCTGCCTGCTATTTTCAGAGTGAAATTTAACATTTTGACTTTGACATATGAGCCCTTGAAAGAAATAGAATCTGCCTGCTCTAGAGACTATTACTTCTGCGGTGTTAAACAGTTGCCTACCCTGCCACTTAGACACTTCAGCTACTGTGTACTTGGTTTAAATGGCAGATGGTTGGTTGTAGGGTTTTTTTCTCTATGGGATTCCTGACATTAAAGCTCATTGCTTCCATCAGTTCTATAAAACTCCATTTTGTCTACCTGCTAGCCTGCCACATAGATGGCAGACCATGGCTTGGCAAGAATCTGGGTTATTTGTTCTTGCTGAGTAATAGCTCACAATGATTTTAATGAATGTAAGGTTTCTTTGTTGCTATTCTATTTATTGTTGAGGCACCTGGGGCTTGAAGAATTCAGAAGAAACTGAACTTAATATGGAAATGGTAGATGGAATCTGTCTGCAGACATCAAAATAGAGAAAGATGGAAGGCCTTGGTTCAGGGGAAACTTGTCACTGTTTTATAGCAGATAGGAAAGGAAACGGAGTTGGAGACTGAGAATTTTGGTGTGGAAATGGGGAGTGAAGCATCACAAACACGCCTCTGCTTAACGGAGTTCCGGGCTCCAAATAGATTGTCACCGCTTATCAGAGGTTTGAGGTTTGCTCCTTTTTTTTTTTTTTTTTTTGAGAGATGAATTCATCTAATGACAAGTTCTTGTGTGTTCTCCCCCAACCACCATAAGCACTTTCTAAATCTATTTTAGTCTTTCGTGTCATGATTCACCCTCAAGTGTGTGGTATAAATATAAGAAAAAAGAAATGCAAACAGATGAACAAGGGTGCTTTTTCTCCCAAGTGAAAAGCTTAAGCGAAGCAGAATCTGTGTATTTTTCAGGACAGAAGAAAGTAAAAGACAGCTATCCCAAAAGGAAGAACAGATGAAAGAGAGACACAGGAGACACAGATTCCAGGAGCAGCTGGAGAGATTGCAGCCTCAGCAGTCAGTTACTGGAAAGCAGCCCATGGCAGAGAATACCCCTGTTTTGTTCCACATGGTTAGTAGTTCAGCGTAGGATGGGCCCTTTCACAACGGCTTCCTGGCCAAATGCAAGTGTGATCCTAGGAGCAAAAAGTAATTGTCATTGCATTATTTAAAATCTGTTTGTTATGGAGCACCATTACCTGATGAGATGAGTGGTCCTACAGCTCTTCTTATGCTAATAATATTTTTCTCACCTTTCCTGGGGGGGGGAATGCTCCCCTTACAGCTGCCCACCAGTTTGGATGTGTTGAGGTATGGCAGGAGTCCTGGCTTGCTGAGGTTGGTGGGCTCAGTGTCACCTACTTCACGGGAGCCAGGCTTTCACACATGATTTTTCATAACTTTTTCTAAAAAGTGAAATATTTTTACTGATGTACTTCTAAAGCAAAGCCTATGCTGAGTCCTGCCTGGTTGTCTGCCCCTGGCAGCTTTCTATTTCAGGTTTGTGGGTAGGTTTTGACAATTGTGGTTTTAGTAATAGGTTTTACTTTTGGCTGATGTCCTAATTAAGAGAGTATGAAATTATCCCGATTTTTCCCAGAGCCTAAAATATAGCTCAGAAGACAGGGCTGGTTTTCCTCCTGAGAAGATTTGTATATGTAGTCCTAATTCATCCTTGCACTAATTTCACTGAATGCGAGGCCAGCTGAGAAGGTAAGAGGAGATGGGAAACTCCAGAATTTGTCCATGAGTCCACCATAATGACTTATTTGGGCTAATAGCAATAACAAAGCTCTTCTGAGTACACAAGTTGAAAGACCTTACAGCCCTAAATTGACCAGTCAGATTTGTTTGTTTTGTAAGCAGTTGACTACTGTCTTTCTGCAGATATAAAGCTCATTTTTTAAACACTGGATTGATCACTGATAAGAAGTGACTAACAAACTGAGAGGTGAATTTCCCTCTGTCAGCCTGCTCTGGCGAGGACAATGCACTGCACAGAGCTCTAGTTTGAAGATTGTAAAAGTGGTGAATCCAGTCTGCAGACTTGCTCCTTTCTCAGTCTGCTGGGAGGTACCACCAAATTCCAGTTAGCCCTTGAGAAGATGTGGGCACTTACTTGCTCATCAGAACTATACTTGAGCCTTGGTAGCTCATTCCTGACAACGCACCAAGCGATTGCTAGATTGTTCTGTATCTCAGTCGTTTCCCATATTTGCTGCGCTGAAGCCAATAAAATGGCTTGGTAGTGTGGTTTCTCTCAAGTACGGCTCAGGGTATATCTACGCTGTAGTTTTGCTGTAGCTGAATCGCAGCGTAAGTATGCCTGTAATAGCTTTAATGGTATTGCTGCCAGCTCATCATAGCAGCACGGGCATTGCCATAAGCTAACCAGCCCAGGATTTACGCCGCTTCCGATGCGTCGGAGCAGCTAACTGGTACCTAGACTAACTGACAGCCTGCTTGAGGGAAACCTGCCTGAACTCACAAGGCACTGTTGGTGGAAACAAAATCAGCACAACCCATAATAACTGTGTTCTATGGGCAACTTTGCTCTTAGTTCTTCTTCGGAAATATTCATTATTAAAATTAAGAATGAAAAATGTATCAGTATCATCTATCAAATACAACAGTCATTTATAAGATTACTTGAAATGCATCTTGACAGCAGCATTTTCTCTTTGAATTAGAACAGGTTTTTCTTTTGTTTTTCTTTTTTTCCTTTGCTGCACATTGGAAGACAGGAAAAGTTGAATGTTTTGACATCTAAAACTAAAGTAATTTGGCAGCTGTGTCTCTCAGTGAAAATATCTAGTATCTATATATAAACATGTATATTCAAAGAACAAGTCACAGTGTTTGACAGAGTAGCACACTTTCAAATTTGTTTTTAAGTCCTTTGTTTTGGCAATGATAGATGTTCAAATCTGGAACGCTTGTCATGGTTTCCAGTATTCCTCTGACCATTTATAATGTACATAAATAATTGAATTGAATAATAATCAGAGGGAAAGTTTAGTAACTCTGCAATTACTGTAACTGAGGTACTGGGAAAGAAACACAAAGGAAATTAAGGAAGCTGCATTAGGGTTGCATTAGAGTTCTTGTCTAAAATTTAAAAGCAGTGGAATTCAGATTTAATGCTGCTGTCTTTTTTTTCTTTTTCTTAACCTAGTTCAGTCAAACTCTGTTCTCAGCTTCACTGTGGTAAGCACTAATGTAAATGAGAATCAGGTTTGGGAAGAATGCTTTCAAAACACAGGTAGCTTAGGAGACTAGGAACAAACTTTCAGAGGTATTTCAGCATCTAAAGAAGGGGCTGATATCCAATAGTGTTTTCAAGATATGCAAGTACCAAGTTCTCCTGCAAATCGGCGGGTTCGTTCTAAGAATTCTGGCTGTCAAGTCTCTGTCTTTAGGTGTCTGAATACTTTTGCAATCTGGGCCACCTCTTTCTTTTTAAAAATGCATGGAAGCACCTGCTGCTTTTTTAATGATTTTTCCTTTCCTGCTCCCCTCCACCACCCAAATTTTCAGTGAAACTTAAGACTGACCTGAGTTGATCTCTTATGAAAACGGGCCCCTTAACCACGTTTTAACCTTTGGGTCTAATTCAGAGCTGATTCGAGCATCTATAGTTCTGCTGAAAGCCGGCAGGGTGGTGATGTGATCCATGCTGTAAGGTCAGGTGGAATTAATAGTTTAGAATAACACGCGTAGGGTTCGTTTCAGTGTTTGAACAGAGTAAGTGTTATTGACAAAGGAGACAGAGAAGGAATGCTGTGCAGTACGTAAAACAGTTAAGTGGAGGATGTAAAATGAAATGGGCTTGATCCGTCATTTCGTTCATCTTGCATATTATGATAGATTAACTTGGTACTAATGTAGATTTCTGTATTACATTCCCATCAGATGGGATCCAGATAATACTTGTTGCTTTTGCCAGGCTCATATCTGAGTTTCATGCTGGGGAGCAGCACAAGCAGTTTCCTCTGTACGGGAAGCTGAGCTGGAGCTGACAGCAAAGCAGGCAGGGGCAGAGACCTCACCAGCAAGGAGCGCTGTCCCACAGAACCCAAACATGAAAAGCAGAGCTGGTCCCTTGAGGGTAACCGGATGGCAAGTCTGTGGTAATGACGTAGGTCCAAGATCAAGGCCAGGACTGTGTCCAGTGACAGCACAGTGGGTCAGCCAGCAGCCAGCGATCACCCAGGAAGTCTGTAGCCATGAAGCAGGTCTGAGATCGAGTCATAAAGTCCTATCTGTTAAGGACAGGGCTCAGATGAATGAGGTGAGGCCAGGCAGAGGTGTAGCTCAGTCAAGGACCAAGGACAAGTGTCTCAGCTTAAATGCAGCTCCCAGGCAGCAGGGGGAGGGCTCAGCAGAGGCTTCACACAGGTCTTCTCACAGCGCTCTCATCTGAAGACGCTGAGCTTGTGTCAGAACTGGCCTTGAACACGGGCAGCTAAACCCCTGCAGGGGGTGGTGCTCATGCCCCTGATGCTTTACATCAAGCTATGGAATTAATTTAACATGGCAAATAGCACTTAGCTTCTGTTAAGCGCTTTTATTATTGGGACAAAATAGGCGTTTTCCACAAGGTTTCAGCTTGCTTCTCTCTTTACCTTTATTGCTATATCATGACAATGGCAGAAAAAGATAATGTAGTTTGAAAGTTATTTGGAACCACCTTATTACCAGTACTTCATAAACACTGTTTTATCTACCTTGAACAGCCAAACTGTTTGGAAAATGAATGTGTTGACTCATACTGAGGCATCTAATTTTTCTTGGCTACACAATCACTTTGGCTAACCTTGTATTAGTAATTATATTACCACGATCATCATATTGCAGCTTAGCCTTACAGCGGGCTTGCAAAACAAAAACATTCAGGCATGCAACCGAGCCATTCTATCCTAACAAATATATTATGTGGATACTTTCCTTTTTATCTTGTAAACATAGACTCTGTAACCTTTCTGTCAAAATTGGTAGGGTTTTTTATATTAATATGCTGATGACTCAGCTTACTGATGTCAGGTAAAATTCCCAACTGAAAGACTTCTGCTTGCATTCCCACAAAGTGAAAATGAACAATATGCTACGGTCAAAGTCTTCCTTGCCCTTTTGCTGCCTGATTTTCACTTTGATCTCATATCAATTCTATAGGAAAAATCCCTGACAAAATTCCTGGGTCGTCCTTACCTTCAGGAGTAGTGCTGAAGCGTTGTATGTTCGGTTACTGTAATGGCTATTGTGGATTAGCACATTATGACTGAGTGTAGAGATTGATTTCCAAAACTTGCAGAAGTATTTTTAGTTCAATTACTGGTCCTGTATGGGGTTTTTTATGTACCGGGTGCCTTGATCTGCACAGTTGTCAGTGAAAGGCTCTTACTGAAATAGGTGTCTGTTACTTCCATTACTATTGTATGGGTGTCTTGATCTTTTTAAGGCAATAGTGCTGACATCAACACTGGAAATTGCCTTTTTCTTATATCTTACCTGAGCACAAAGGGTTGTTCAAAGACGGTGACTGCGGGTCACAGGAACCCAATGCAGCACTTTACCAGCTGGACCATGCTACTTGGGCATCTCACCAACTCTATTGTAGAGCTGCTTACATGAATGCACTTTGGTGATGTCCTAAGCAGTATTTAAAAAGTCTTCATTTTTATTGCTGCGTGGAAAGTGCATAAAGGAAAAGAACTGTAAGAAAGTGAAATTTATGTCTTGGTAGAAAGGATGTGCGAGGGCCTGATCCTGAGAGACCTAGGTTTTGTGCTAGTTCTGCACAGAAATGCCAATTTATCTCCAACAGAGCGGTGCCATATACATATTTGGAGAAGTCAAGGAAAATTGTTAATCTTCTTTCAGTTTTAATGATCTTGTGACACAGTAACTGAATTTTTTATGTGTGTATTACTCTAAAATTGATCTTATAGATCACTCAGTGACCAAATGCTCTCATTTACGTGGGGCCACGGCAACTGCTACATTTGCACCTGTGTGAGTGTAACTGAACCCAGCATTTAGCCCTTACTAGTATTTTTACTATAGCTTAAAAAAAAAAAAGTCCATTAATTGGAAATATTTTGCAATTCATACAACACTAAATCTTTTTCTGGCATCAGAGCTGAATTTGGCTTGTGCTTCGCTCTGGGTCTTCTCACTCTCTTAGACTGACTCTGTGGGGTTGTGGCCAGCAGTGATGTGCCAAACAGCCAGCAGATGGCCCCTGAATCCCTCTTTTTTTTTTTTTTTTTAACAGGGAGGTATTTAATGAGTTCCTGAAACAAGATTAAAATCTCTTGTACTTAATGAACCTGCTGCCTCAACTCAAAGGCTTAAAAATAAACTAAGGCAATTAGACATGTAGTTAAATTTAGCATGCAAAAACAGAAGGCCAAGATTCCTGTTTGTACCACCAGTCCAGCACACAGGATTCAGAATAGCATGGAAGTTCCCAAGAAAATTGTTTTTCTAGCACAGGCGACTGTTAGCTGGCACAGAGCCTGTGTTTCTGGCCTCCTCTTCATCTTCCCACTTGGTACCAGTGAAAGAGAATGGGGGGGATTTGCTGGCAGAGTATGTTATCCTTAGGTTGAGTTTAGCTGGTTGATGGTCTCCTTGGCTGTGGTCGGCAAGCCGGAGGAGCTGAGGCCGCTACAGCCTCTGCCACAGCCTGGGATGGTACAGATCTGTTCTAAGGATTTGCCTTAACGGGCAAAGGGGAGAATCTACGCCTTAAATGTTTGTTCTAAACAGCGTGCTTTACACAGGCAGAGCCTGCTTGCTTGCTCTTCGTGTCCTCTGAGTCAGAGATGGTATGGAATCGTGTGCTTTGGCACTCTTAGGGCACAGATTAAAGAGAGTCAGGAACTTTACAGACATATGACTCTTCTCAGTAGTTCTGCTCGCGCAACCAGAGCAGTTAAAAAATGGCATGCAGTAACTCTGCTTTAATAACCCGTTGTCTGCTTCAGTAGGTTTCTCAGCTAAATTGCTGCGTATGTGGTCAGAACCAGGAAACTCGCCTTCTGTGCTGAATGCAACAGGACCACCAAAAAGCCATAGAGAACCTTCCATTTAAACTTCTGCATGGAGACCCACTCTGATGGTCTCATGGGGGCTCCCACCTTTGCCTCTTGCACTTTCCAGCTATGGAACGAATTGAACAGTCAGGTCTTTAAAAAGAAATGACTGCTTTCAGGGCTGTTTCTCTGATTGGAGTTTGAAATGGCCCCAGGAAAATGTGAAATATTTAATCCTTTATATTCCTTGGCATATCTTGGAAGTGATTAAAATGAGTTTAGGCTTATTCTTGAATATACTTATGCATGATCTTGACAGATGGGAACATTCGTTGCTGTTGCTTAAGGGAAAGGTTAATATAAGTAAAAAGAATATAGTTTCTGGAATTACACGCATGAACTTGCTGCCAGTAGAGGTCCTAAATACTCCTCCATTCACATTGGCAGGATGGTTCAGATTAAACTTGAAGAGAAGACAATGTAAAATGTCCACAGGCTAAATTCTATTTCTCATTAGAAAGAGGGCAGAAAATCATTTCTGTACCTTTTGGTCTCTTCAGGTCTTGCTCTTTGACAGGGCCTGTGTTTGTTGGCAGAAGGAATAGCGACTGTAAGTTTGCCATGTGTATGAACAAGTGCCAGTCACATTTAATTATACAGAGAAATACTTTCTGCCCTGCATCTCTCTTGGAATCGGAATAGAATTCACAACTCCTGGCCTTGCCTCAGGGCTGTGATCAGTGATGCTATTTGTAGGTGAAAGGAGGCTGAACCTGTCCCTCTGTGTTTTTGAAGGGGCTGTACAGGCTTGTCTGACACAGCCACGCTTCTGTTACAGAAGCTCTATAGTTTAAACTGTATTCCTAGTTTTTCTCGTGCTTTCTTGTTTAGCATTATGATTTAGGTTGGACTACAATTCCAGATCTTAGCACGCTGGGGAATTAGGCTTGGCCACAACTTGTAAACACGTTATTACACAAATAATAATAATGGAAGCATTATTCTTAGTGGCAGGGAATGGAATTCAAGGCTTTATCTGAGATTATGGTGTGAAAGTATCATGCAGTTATTTTTATTTTGAAAACACAGACCTCTGGCCAGCTCTGTGCCGAGCACCAGGACTTCTCCCACCAGCTCCAGTGGACGTTGTAAGTGTTTCACAGTCCTCAGAATCACAACCCCCCCATATTTACTGCCTTGGAGAATTCATAGGTCTGAAGGGGTTTATGCATAGTATTTTGCAGCTAGATGCAAGATCACAGAGCCTGTATGACAGATTGGACACAATCCATTTCTAAACTGGAAGCTGGTGGTTTGAAAAGCAAGCCGCTTGAGCTCTAGTAAAACTTCCTGATAAAGCAGCTGAGCATAGTGTGCACCCCCACCCCCCCTTTTTTTTTTTGTTTCCCTTGGGGTATTTCCACAGATTATCAGGGGAACTACATGAAAAGATAAATAGATTAAAGACTAGAAAAAATAAGGCTTTACCCAAGTTGATAAGTGAATCTCCTGGAGCGTCAAACTAGAGCCATTTCCACTGTATTTAAAGCCAGCTAGGAGCATGTGCCAGATACCAGCCTGGTTTTCAGATGGCTGAGGACCAATTCCATTTCAAAGGGACCGTGTAGGATTTCCTTCCCTGCTGTGGGGCTGGAAATCATGGCACGTTGTGAGGCAGTTTGAAACCGTTTGAAGAGCAATGCTATGGAAGATGCAGATACTACTCTCTGGGTTTTGGAGGACATGATACTATTTCAGGAATGTCAAGAAAGGGAACGGAGATTAATATTGAAAGTTTCTTGATAATCTTACACTGTTCCTCTTCAGAGTGTTTTACAGGCTTTTGATAATTAATGCAGCTAGATAGGGACTAGGGTAAGGAAATGACATCCTCACTTCACAGTTTCACTGAGAAATACTCCGTTGCAGAGTCAGGACTGAGGCACAAGTTCCTGATTCCCAGTCTTGTGCTTACATGAAATGTGTAAGTAATTAAACTACTTCTACTTATTTCAGCTGCTTCTCCTTAACCAGGAGTGTAAACTCATTAGAGGAGGCACTTTTTGTTACATGTGCTCAGATACACCAGCACAATGAGGCTATGAATCCCTCTAAGTCTCTGTAAGTGTTACTGTAGCGTAAACACCAATCATGGAAAAGGCACTTCTCATTTTTAATGATTATGTCTCAGAAGGCAAACAAAATCAAATAGGATTCAATGTTACTTTAATTTAAATGTTAGCGCAATTTTCAGAGCAGTTCTTTGTTTACCTGAGGAGTTGAGCCTTTGTCAGAAAATTTTCCCACTTCTCACAAATAAAGAAGAAATTGTTCCCACTTCTAACAAATAAAGAAGCTGCTTGTTACCAGTTATTTGTGCCAGTTATTTGAATGGTTTTTAGCTGTGCTCAGATTTGCTGCTAAATTGCCTCAATTTACACTATTTTTCTTGAATATATTTGCGTGCAAATACCCATCTTCAACAATTTTTGGTTTGTTACTTCACGACCATGTGATTCTGTGTTCTAATGAACATTAGAATCACATTGGAATTGGTCCTTATTTCAACAATTTTTGGTTTGTTACTTCATGACCATGTGAACGTTCTGTGTTCTAATGAATATTAGAATCACATTGGAATTGGTCCTTAGTCTTCTGAAAGCCAGGCTGGTGTTTGACACGTGCTCCTACCTGGCTTTAAACGCTAATCAGGACATTCTATGTCCTAATGAAGTAATTGAAGAGCAATTCTATCAAGGAAGTCATCGTTGCTTGAACTGTGCTTGCTTATCAGTGCTGACTGATAGATACTCTTGTTTCATTCACAGTATTCTGGTCTAGTGAACTCGGGCTGACTGGAAAGATACAGTCCAAAAAAGAACATGAGCTGGTTGTGCAGGGCTCTCTAATAGGACAGGCCAAAGCAAGAGATCACGGTAAGACGCACCAGCGTATACAGGAGAGGCAGCGTGGCAGGGGCAGGGCTGTGTGCTGGCAGGACAGGCAGAAGGGAGCAGGTTAGGACAGGGAGCACGCTCTAGGGTACAAGATTCTTCTTATTCGGGAGAAAATGTTTGATGCCGTGGAGTTGTTTTCTTCGCTGCAGATAGCAGAATAAAGGTGTGTTGGATTTTGGGCCAAAAATACTTTCTGCCTGTGTGATCCTGAGTGATCACACAGTGTGTCTCTGCTGACATATCCGATGGGGCAGATCCTTGACTCTTGCCAGAGGGGTTATGCGTAGCTTTGATAGCAGAGATGAGCCATTAACTCTAGTGAAGCAGCTGAGAATTCCCTTACTGCAGGCTAATGCAGACTGCCCTAGAACAGCGTAATTCACACTACATCACATCTCTTTGTTGTCTTCCTTTGCGTTGAGAGGGATTATGGATAGGATGAAGAGGGATTTTTGTAGAACATTGATACGTCCTGAGCCAGAAATGTAACTGATCCTAGCTGTCATCGACTGTCTGCCACTGTTGTGGTGGCCGAAAAGTGACTTTAAATTGCACTTGGGCTTGACCACGCTCAGCTAGCAGCAACATGAAAAGGTATACAGAGTGAATTTTGCTCTCCTTGGTTCCTGTGCCGAGCAGAGCTCAGTTCCTTTCTGTGCGTCACATCTGAACTGCGCTCCTGTATCCAGTAATTTCTGGTGGCGAGCTGACGTTTCTCTTTGACACTTGCCCTCTTTATGCTCCAGCAGAGACGCTGTCTAGCTTTAGCATGCTCATGCTGCCAGAGGTAGAAAAGTGGTCTCTTCTGAATCGGGAGAGGTTATATTCTTCATGCACAAGACTAAGAATAACAGGAAGATAAATTTCAGCCAAGAAATTTTCGTTATTACTTTTTTTTTTGTTAACTTAAACTCACAGGATATGTAATGCCCTAACTGAATCGGAGAACTATGGGGTTCATAGGGAATAATGCTTCCATTATGCAGCTCTCTGAATGCCTGCAATCTTACTTTGGCAGAGTTGTCTGCTTTGGAGGATCATAACTCCTCCATTTTAGCAATCTGAAGCTCAGTTCAGATCAGAACATTTCAATAACATCTTGCCACTGTCATATTTTTCAGATCCATAACCTCAGGATGTTTGATACTCAGAAAGCCGTTGGTGCTATAGAGAGTGAGTCTAGTACAGAAATGCATTAACAGAAAGACCATTAACATCAATTGTACTCTCCTTTTTGTTATTAAATGTTGCCTTCCTAATTACAGTGTGTTCTGCCAGTTGCATGCAGGAAATGCAGATACTTTCCTCATTCTTACCCATCGCTCCCACTTTGCAATGATAAAGCAGTTCTTTGAATGGTTTCAGGGTTTATTCCACAATTTAATGTGGAATTTCAAATAATCTAACAGATGGCATTGTCATCATTTTTCCTTCCCCACAGAATGAAAATGAACAAACACTTGACATTTCCAATATGTCTTCATCTAATGCAAGAACTTTTAGAAGCTATGGAAGAGTGTTATCTGCTTTGCCTTAGATGGACAGAATTGTTAAATGTGTCCTAACTCTCTTCTCTCCTACATTAGCAACATGACCATGTGGAAAATAGATGTATAACCACATAATCAACACGCTTGCATTTTGTACCGTGAGCTTTGTCTGTAATGAAGCACGAACATGCAATGCTAGAGCTATTTCAGCACAAGAGTATAGAATTTTCATTAGAGAAATTAGCTGGAGCTGCTAAAGCACCTAGAAATCAGCTCACATTTACAAACGTACAGCACATGCATCATTTGGCAAAAGATTTCTGCAGTCGGTAATTTGCCGTTCATCAGGGATTGCCTCTTAAATCTGTGATCCAAGCTAGGGTGCAGATGACATAGGAGGATAAATTTAGACATGGCTGAAAACAATTATTTTGATTAAGCCTCCAGCCAATGAGAGTAAGATTCTTCCTATTCCTCCCCTTCCCCCTCACTCACCCCATCCAGTAAAGAAGGAGGAGACTGTGTGAGTATAACTTATCTTCATTTTACATGCAGTGGATGGTTTGATTTAGCTCTCGCTGTGGTAGACTCTGCTCAACGTAGTAGAGAGTGGTTTTTTAACAAATATGACACCTTGCTTCAGGTTTGGCGTTGCTTACTTAGTATTGGAAAAGCTGCTAGAAGGGAAATATCGAATTTTTGTTTACCTGCAAAAGAGAGACCATGTCTTTAAAATAAAGTCCCTTCTCCCTGACCTATCATTCCGTTGGAAGAAACCCTCTGACTGGGTGAGCTGATTCTGCTGCAAAATACTCACTACTTTCTTGGGTCTAGTGGTGAAACGGACTTCCCAAATGTGTAATGTAGTGGGGTTCCCAAACAGCAGTTGATAGCAACTGCTTTCACTTGCTGTCAGCCTTGGACTTCACTGGAAACCGGCAGCAAACTCATCACCTGGTCCTCTTGGTTGCCGGGCTGCTACTCGGTCATTCCAGCCTCTAACAGTTTTGATAGTTTTCCCCAGTTTTAGGGCAACAGAGCTGTTTATCCAATCTAGTGTGGAGGCGTAGGGTAAGCAACACCAACTAGTCTTTTAAAAAACCATCAACATGAGTATCTTTTAACCAATTAGAGCTCTTGTATTAGAAACAAAATTAATCTTGGCTGGTAAACTTGTATCTACTAAGCTTCAGTTTCCTGTGATCGTAAATAGCTCTGCTTTTGGTTTTGTTGGTTTGTTTTTTTTTTTTAAAGGAGGTAAAATGCCACTTTTTTAATTATTGTCTGGATGCCTTCACATTACAGACTTTTTTTTTTTATGAATAGTTGTTTCATTTGGGGCTGTGCCTCTGAGTATGTAACTTCAACACAGCTATAGCTAAAGGCTAGAAGATACGGGTGTGCTTAAGTGTCTTGCAATTCCTTTATCGTTATTTTTATCCTGATGTCTTTTTTGGTGTGGACTTAGAGGGAGGTTATTTCTTGGCTGGTTAGTGCTTCTACTTGCACTGTTGTTATGTTAGAGTGGAGAAAGATGGCCAGAGCTGGGGGTGGAGGGGCGGTTGGAAAATCGAGCTGAAAGGTTGTAAGTTGCAATATTGTAAACCATAATTGCAAAATGAAATAGCAAGCACTTCGGAAATAGGAAATTTTATCTTATTTACTCTGTGGTAATTGTTGGCACTTGACTACAATCAGCTGCAAGCCTGTCTGTGACTGACAGCACAGTTCTAGCCAGAGCAACCAAAAATAGCCCAGCATTTGAGTAATTCTAGTCTTTTTATAATCTAATACTGTCGCAAATAAAAGCCAGTGTAACATGTAGGCAAACTGAATTCTCTTCATAGGTAGACTAGGGTAAATTGGGCGATACCGTGGGAAGGCATGCTAAGAAAGCACTGAATGTATCTTTCTTCAGCAATTCTTGCCCAGGATTAAATAGGATTAGCTCCTTTTTTTGTTGTTGTTCATTAGCCGTAATATTTCTGAAATTCATTAAGTTCTTCTATTCCTGGATTCTTGTTGGGGTAAGGAGGCTGGCAGAGGGAGGAGAGGGAAGGACCAACATTGATCAAACCCTCACTCATTCTCAGAAAGAGCCTTAATAAGTAAAATTCTTAGCTGATCTTGGTCAGAAAGCCTATTGAGCCCTCCCCTGCTGCTCGGCCAAACAAATTTGAAATAGTTGGAAAGCATTAGTAGATACTGCTTTAATCTTTAGCTCTTGAGTTGCCTCCTGTCATTGATCCCCACGCTCTTGTTGAGGGATGAAGAAAGAATTATTTCTCTAGTACAGGATGTAGAAGGTGGTCATCTTTTCCTGAAAGTCTTCAAGTTTCTTTTAAGACCTCTTCCTCGGAGAATTGCAATGGTAGGGTCACAGCCCTGATGCGTTCCGTTAGCTCCCCAGCACTGCAGTGACATTAGTAATGCAGATCTGCAGCATCAGAAACTTCTGCATTACTGTTTTTCCTTTATTACTAATTGCAATTTTTATTTGGTACTTAAAGGCTGTGCCGTGGCAGATATTTCAACACCAAAACACTGGATGTCGTGATAGATCTGCTTGTGGCTCTTTATTAGTGTATTTTTTTGAAAACTGTTTTAAGGAATTGTCTATATTGAGGATAGGCGCAAAAGTCAAGCTACATTAACTTGTCAGGTGGATTAGTCATTAAACACCTTTGTGGACGTTTTAACTCAGAATTAAAGTGGCTTTAATTGGATTTAGCTTCCTTTGCTTCCAAAGTAAATTCAGGTAAATCAAATTAAGGTTAATTCAGTGTAAAGGCGTGGGCAGCCTTACGGGCTACGTGGAGCAACTGAAAACATAGCTGTTTAGCTGCTCCTCAGCACCCTCCTGCTCCCGTGGCGTTCCTATGGTGTTCCACAGCTCAGCTCACAGAAGGGGGTGCTCGCTAGTCTGGTACTACCGTAGGTTATTTCAGATTAATTCTGCTCACTTTAGTTAGCAGCTTAGTCCCTTGGCTGGTCATGTTGACATGTACAGGCAACGCAGTCGGGTTGTACTTCGCTGACTCTGCAGTGGGTAGTTGATGCTCTAACAAGTAGCTCGGAAAGGTTAACTGCATGAAGAGCTCCAGCTATTTGCAATATGATTGTATGTCCACACCTGTAGAATAGATGCCTTCAGGTTGCCTTGGGGGACCCTGAGGGTCCTCATCAAAGCATCATAACTGTTGAGGAGCGATACTCATGTATACCGGAGAATCTCTGCGATTTTAGGGACTAGCTTCCTAATTTACAGAAGAAATACCGGGGCAGCAAATTGAGTATACATGGGGAATAGAAAGCCAGCTAATGATTCCGCATCTTTGGAAGAACAAAAAGAGATCCCATAAACGATAACCCCATGGTTCAGGCTTGAGGTTGTTTCTTAAAGAACAAGTCTCTTAGAGGGAGTTTGCATCCTAAATAACCAAGTATCAATACTAAAGTAAAGGAAGGACATGAGTTCACAAAAATGTAACATCATCTATGAAATGAGGTACGTTAGACGAAGCAGAAAATAATTAAAGTTGTTTTGAAGGCATTTCACCGATTAAAAAAATAAAACCACAAACCCCAAATCACTGAATCTTAAAGAATACAGAATAAATTTGATCATACTATTTCCAGCTGTGATCATGTAATCTTCTATTCACCACGCAGCGTTTGACTAACTGAAGACCCAGGTGACAGCTCTCCAAGAAAAACTGAAGTGCTCAAGAAGGCGTCACTGATATAATGACCTAGCTTTTATGGCTCATGCTTCCTCTTTGATAAATGCTTGCTAGATATTAATTGCCCCTCCTGTGATGGCAATGAACGTAATTCATTCACGATGATGAACACAGTTCCAGTAATCCAAATCACCTCCATTTTCATACTTTTTTTTTTTTTACAGGAAGCCTCTTATTTGCCAGATATTGACACATTGCCTGGACCACACAGTATGAAAAATGAGGTGCTGCTTATGACCGTTTGCCTGTCAAGTTGCGGCCAAGTAGCTACAGATCAGCGCGGTGGGCAGGTGCCTGACGCGGTGTTGAGAGCAGCCAACATCTACCAGGCCCTTGTGACGTGGCTTCTCTCTCTGGTGAGTACAAGCAATGACAGTGTGCAAAAGAAGGTTCCGCATGATTAAGGCTGTGTTTTGCCCTCTGGTGAATATATAATCATTCTTAAAATCTCTTTCTTCTAACAGCTACAAAACAGTGGCTGGACAAAGGGGGAATTATGTTCTAACTCACCTTAAAGTCAGTAAATAAAAGTCTTGGTGAAGTCAGTGGGAGCAGGATTGTGCCCGTAGTTTACGAAGAACAGGGCACAGAAAATAAAAAATTGTTGAGACAAACTCGTAGTAGTCCAAAATGACTACTGGAAGTAGAAGGCTGTCTAACTATTATACTTTGTCCTTAGCAAAAGAAGCGAACGGACACAGGTGCCTATTTCTTACCATTTGTTCTAATTAAGAATAGATCCTTCTGATAGTCGAGGGCTACAAACAAGTGGTTGTCTGTTTCATCTTAATTATCCTTTGGATCATGTATTTTTCTCCTCTAAAGAAGCCACCTTTTCCTCACTCTTCCCATTAATCCCATGTTCACCTTTTCCACTAGGGAAAGCAGGCTATGTGTATTTTTCCTCCCCACCCTGCGTTGTTGGCCTTATTCTTTTCCCTGGTTAAAGACGTTGGCATAGCGATACCAATCCGCGAGCTCCAGGTAGACTTCACCCTGAGCAGACAGCCCGCACGAGGCTTTTAAATCACTTAATTAATACTGTTGAAGTGGAGTTTGTTAATGATGTTCACACTTCCATTAAAACATTGCTAACATTCTTTAATGTTAGTTCAATGCTAATGAAAATTGCCCCTTGAATAGTCCCAGAGTTTGAATCTTCCATTCAGAAACTAGTTAGTTCATGACCAGCTGCAGTGTGAGCTTTCTTCCATTGTGTTATTCCCATTTAAAAAAAAAAACAAACAAATAAAAAACCAACTGAGCTCTGACTTGTAGCAGCTCTCTCCAAGCCTGAAAGGGTATCTCAGCATCCAGGGCTCCGCGTCCCTCTGCTGAGACTGTAGAGTCAAATGTTGTGATGGAGTTTGTGCCCAAGAGAAACTGGGGTAAAAGCCACAGGTTTATTTCACAGAATCACAGAATGGTCAGGGTTGGAAGGCACCTCTGGAGATCATCTAGTCCAACACAGGTTCTCAAACAGCTGTTGGACAGCAATGAAAAGGTCTGCATTTCTTTAGTTAAAAAAGTGGAAATGTTGAGGCATTTTTAGACCAAATCCTCATCTGGTTGTAATCTATGTAATTCCAGTGATTCGCGGGCTTCCTGGCTTGTGTAAATCAGCATATCTTCCTTGATTTCATTGGACATATGCTGATTTCTACCAGTTGTGAACATGATCCTGCAGATGCCGTAGCTGCTCTGTCACTAGGGAATGCTCGCATTTCCCACGTGAAACCCAAGTTCAAAGCAGTCAAGAACTTGGTAGTGCTATTTTGAGTGATACAGCTGACCTATGCAACAGTTTGAAAATCCACTCAGGCCCTGTGTTGAGAACATATTTCTAAAGGCGTTTATCTCGCTCTAAATAGTTTTGGTTTATATATGCAGTAAATAGCAGAGCTGTTAATCCATCTAGAGATCACAGTGACGGTATAAACCATGAGAACAAGACTTCGTGGTTTCTGTATTCACCAGAGTCCTGGGAAGGAATTACAGTCCTGTAATTCAGACTTGCCTGTCTCTTTACCTAGCGTGAGATCTGGTTCAGGCATCTCTGCCTCGCATGGCTGCTGTTCCTTTCCCATGGCTTCTGGTTGCCTGTGTCTGACTTTCCCATAGCCTTCCACCCTCTTTCACCTGCTACCCAGGTTTCGGGATGCTTTGCAGTGCTACAGTGCCTTCCTGGTTTGTTTCAGGTATCTTTCCTGTCTCTTTTCTACACTTTAATACTTGTGTTCTTTATGATAAAGTACATCACATTTCAGCCTGAGGTTGAGCAGTCCTATGAGCCAATAAGTGGTCTATCTCTGGAAATGACCTGGTATTTATGATAAAAGATGCCCAGTGTTTGTCTTGGAGTTGGTAGAAGCTGCTTTTTACTCTTCTTGTTTTGGATCAGATATGTATATTGGAAAATGGAACGTCTGCCTCCCACACACACGTGCGCACAAAAAAAATCTATCAAAAAGAAATCGCCTCAGTTTAACTAAAAGGTGTATTCACTGGATAGGGATTGATGGGGGTTTTGCTATTAGTGATCACTAATAGGGAAGACAAAGGCTTCTTTAGGAAGCCTGCGCTAGCTCCTCGGAATGGCATAATCACTTAGCATTGATTTTTGAACTGAGATTGCATTGATCTCGTTATCATTAATAAAGGCAGCACACGGTGCCACTGTGACAAGAACATGCAGTGCAGCGTTCACAGGGACTCTGTTCTCCTTTCTTGCTAAATCAGGGAACCGATGCAAGTTCTTGCTTTCACATAGTGAAACTGGTGGAAATCGGAGCTTGCAAGTCCTCGTTGAGAAAATAAATCCTATGACTTATCAAAACCTACATGTTATTCCTATTTAATTTAGTCCTTATTGATTTTTCTACTGGCGAAACCACAGCTAATCCACTAATCAAGCAAGAGTGCTCCCTGTATTATTGTACATTATGGGGCTCTACTCAAAAGTGATCGAGCGAGATAACGGGTTTACAGTCTCTAAATACAGTCGTCTAAAAATGAAATTATGTTCAAATGGATTCGCAGGTGCCTCCTGTGAAAATGAAAGATGGACCCAAGGCTCCGTTTCAGGTGGTGGGGCTGCAGCAGGCCTGGCGAGAGGGTGGCTTGGCCCTATATGCTTGTCTAACGCCAGCAGAGGAGTCTTCAGCCCAGAACAGCACCAAGATCCAGAAGATAAAAGTGAGTAGCAACATTTACACTTGCTAGTCATGCACAACTGCCATAGGCACCTACCACTGTTTTTTACTGAGGACCATTGGATATGCCAATTCGAGCTCAAACTTCAGCGAGCCAGGATAGAGCAGCGTAAATGCTGCTCTAAATTAGAATGGGGGAGCAGCCCAGTACTGTGGGAACTGAAAGATTGCTTACAGCTAATTGCCAACTCAAGCTGTCCTCAGTTATGCTGAATTTAGATTATGTGCAGATGAGAAACCAGCTCTCTGTGGCGTAGTCTTTTGTCTCTGCTGCTCATTAGCTGTTAATATATTTTTGGTGGCTGTAACCCCACAGTGCAGAAATTTGACTGGATTCAGAGGAGACATATCTTGGGCAGGTATTATGGGGTTTGCATTTATATTTTAACTGTGTGAAGAGTGTGGCCCCTGAGAGGGAATATTGTCTTGCTGTTGGCTCCCAGGAGTCAGGGCCTGGAGACGGGACCTGAGAATCTGTTCCCTCAACTCTGGTAGACTACAGAATCTGTGCTGTGCGATAAAACGCCAAGCTGAAAGGTCTCACACGCGAACTGAAAATCTGACACATGTAGGTGGCACAGTGTAACGTAGGGCATGATATATATGAGCTTGTGTCCTGAAAACAGCAGAGCTATGAGATGGCAGCTCTGGGCCCTAGTTTGTTGGCTCTGTCTTTTCACAGAGCTAATGTGATACAGATTGGTGCTCTGAGCATCTTGTTCTGGTTTCATTTTTGGAGACAGCTTGTTAGGTATAATTGCTACTCTTGCCTGGTGTAAATGCCTATCCTACCTATGCAGTATAGCTGACTCTTGCTGGAAAATGGACCCAGGTATGGATGGGGAGCAGCGATCCTTGTGTACCCGAGATCTCCTGTGGGTCACTTGCTTGAATAACTATACTGTTACTGAATAACCTTTGAGATGTTGGCCCTGTGCGCTGGTGAGTTTCTCTCAGGTGGCTCAATGCTTGTGGCTTTAGTGAGCTGGTAGGGGATTTTCTACTCAATTTTTGCCTGCCTCACCCCTGGTAACGTTAACAGGAATGTGATGATATATGTGCTCATTATTGATGCTTCCTCTATGGAGAAAAGACCCCATAGGACCCAATAGCAAGTGATCTTAGGGGGACCGCAGGTATGTGAGTCGCACCTGCTGGACACATTGTGTGAAGTTTAAATGGAAGAGGAAGTGTAAACATGTTTTAAAAACACGCTTAAGCTTCCCCTACTCAGCTGCAGTAAGCATTCTTCGCTTGCAGCTGCCTGCCTGTGAGCAGTAAAGATTAAATTTCCCATGATGTATCATAAAGCCTGGAGTATGACAGCTGGGGCTCCAGTGCTCCTGCAAGTAAATGATTGATGCTGGCAACAAATGTCATTATTAAAACACTACCAAAAAAAACCCCAACCCAACCCCAAGACAATAAGCAACCTTTCTGGTAAGGTTGGAGCACCTGTCAGCAGAAGCAGCAGGGCTGAGACTAAGCAGTCTGCTAGACTGGACGAGGGCTTGATGTTGATTTCTGTCTAAGGCAACTGAATTCAAGATGTTCGCTTTATGGAGCAAAGAAAATGGAGGAACAGAGACTCACCTGCCTTCTGTCCCATTGCCTTGTTGCTCTCTGCTGATTTTGGCCGAGGAGTTGGCCAAAGCATCAAAATCATCTAGCACTGAGTATGATCAAAATACGTATCCCGTGTCATGTAACTGAGTGAACTTTTGAAGCTGTGGGCTCAAACTCCTCTGAACGTTTGGTTGGAGCTGGGAAGGGTTGTGTCACAAGTCGGTGGAAGGAACCAGAGTTTCCAGTCCGCGTATAAATTGGAAATGCTATTCTGCTGCCCCATTTATCGGTACTGACACTGCTGCTGAGTTCGGCTAGTATGTGCAGCAGCGAACACACGAGGCATTTGGACGGTGTTCCTCAAAGCAAGACTATGTGTAACTGAGGTTTCCTGTCATTACAGGCTCTACCGTATGTCTTTGTGGTAACAGTGACTTTTGTCAATTTTGCTTTCCTGAGGCATTTGTAAAGCTGCTGCTTTCCCCAACAGAGATCTAAGCTGATAGGCACAACAAAAGTCTTTCAGAAATGTCAGCCAGGGCAGAGACAAGGAAAACAACAGCGACTACTCCTGTATCCCCATTCCTCCCCTCGAGCAGCTTCAGCTTTTTGCTGGAGAGAAATTTAAATTTCACTCTTCATGCTTAAGTCTTCCGAGTCTCAATGTTAATGTACGGTTTTTTAATGGTTGAATCCGATAACAAAATTCTGTTGGGACACTTGGTTCTTGTTCCAGTTGTCTCCTATGGGCACAAAGAGAACCACTTCTGAGGGCTTACCTCCAAAATTTGACTGGCTTCCCAGGCATTTTTCTTGCATCTCTTTCCTGTAAGAATGTAGGGAAATCTTAGTTACTTTTTTTGGGTGATATAAAAAAGACACACCAAGTAGTGTAAAAGTTAACTGGAAGCAGTATGACAAATTGATATTTTGATGTTCTTAACATGTAGAGTCCATTTTCGGTGCCAAAGATAAGTATGTACAAGACTACGCAACCTATTAGGTACAGATCTGTGCCTGCTTCATGCTAAGAGGGAAATGCCCGTCTTTCTCTGTGTATCTGTACTCATACCTCATAATAGCAGCAAAATAACAGTTGTCCATGGATTTTCTTCAGATTGGAATACGATTTTCAGAGCAGATGTTGGATTGCTAGTCTGAGAGCCTCAGGACTGACCCGTTTCAAGGGGCAAGGCTTTACTTTCCCCAACTTGCTCCCCTGTCGATTCCCAACCCTGGTGTGATGGCACGTGCTGAGCGCGTTTACCAGTCTCATTTGCTTTGATGTTATTTGACCATCCTGTGGCTTGTTCCCTGCTGTAGGGTCACAGCTCCAATGATGGGGTACCCAGGTTTTTTGTTGTTTTAGTTTGGTTCCACCCCCTCCAGTTATCATTAACTGGAGCTGAGCTATATTGCAGACCTCTAAGAAATCAACTTTTTATTTACAGGCCACTTCACTGTCGTCTGTGTGTCTTTTATTGTTTGTCACATTTTATTTCTCCACCCCAAGGTCTAATGGTTACAAATACAAATATATTAGGGGTTTCTCAAGGCAAAAGCTCCTGTTCTTAGCAGATCAAAAAGCCTTTTGGGTTATTCAACCAGGATGGCATCTATTCCTGTATCTAGTGGTTCTGCTACATTTCCTCCCATTTTTGTCAGTTTTGGGGGTTTAGTTTGATTTTTGTTTCTGTCCTCCTACAAACAACTGACAGAAGTGAGGCAAATTTGAACATCCCTGCGTGGTTTTGGTTTCTTGACTTGCTGTCAGAGCAAACGCTTATACGCTCACCTCTTGTAATTGGTGCATGCTGATAGACAAGCTGCAGTTACGAGCATGTCTGATGGGAATTAGACTTGTACAGAGTATGCTTTCGAAGAATCTACTAAGCATTCCCAATTAGGCACACGAGCACTGTGCAGAGCAACATAGTTCTTGTCTGTACACTTCGATCACTTAACACTTCTGTGGTGGCTCAGAAGAGCTCACAATCTCTGTTATTACATTTGCTTTTTTGCAGACCTTTCTCACTTGAGCTCTAATTTCTAGATGCACTAATAGCTGGTGTAGAGAAGATGTTTTGCATAATTTTTGATTCTGTTTATTTCTAATTGGGTCTTATTGAGGTTACCAATTTTGTTCTCTGAAAGTCCTGCAAATTAAGAACCAACCTTGAAGAACAAAGGGACTTACAGGGGAGGTTAAATGATGGAAAACTGTAATTTTGCAGTGTTTATTCAATATTAATGTATCAATATTAGTATCAATCTTTTAAAAAATCTTTAAATTAATAAATCTTTTCATTTATATCCCTTATGAAACCCTTTGCAAATTAATGTTTCATTGTATTGGGCTGTTTTATGGTCCTGTTTATGGCATTTTATCCCTCTTTAAGTGTGGTGTGCAATCTGCTTCAGAGTGGGCTGATGGGTGTCATGAACCAGTTATTTTATACCAGTGTCTTGCAACCAACTGAAGATTGCTATTAACTCACCGGTCATCATCTGTGGTGGAGTTTTATAGCTGAGCAGTGTGAGTGCATCAAGAGCTCTGGTGGAAGGGCAACGCTGCTAATTTCCCCAGTGCCTTCATCTATGTGGAGGCATGTCTCCGAGTCATGGAGAGAGCCCTTCCACACAGCTGATGGGCGTAACTGCCTGTTGCAGACAGCAGCGGCTCTCAAGTCCCATCTCCTGGGTCAGGAGCCCTGACATCAATTCTGTCTTTGGACCTGGGGGTAGAGACTTTGTGGGATATTACCAGGATGGTGGGAGGAGTGGGCTTTCTGCGGGTGAGGGGACAATTTCAGCGCTCTGGTTGCAGGGATGTAGGGTGTGATGCTTTGGGAGTCTGAGGGCTGTTAGATTAGGGCTTTGGTTCGGAGAATCTGGAGTGCTGTCGTGTGGCAGATGCGTGAAGCATGAGGCTGGGATGGTTGCAGACAGAGAAAGAGCTGCTACAGGTGTATGGGACAGAGCAGAAAGCTCCTGAGGCCATCATCAATGCTTTTTAACCATTGACTCTTTGCAGACTGAAGAAGATCTACGAGGAACATCCACTTTTTGCCAGAAGGTTTCCGCATTTCTAGCCTGTACATGGCTTCCGGATGTTATCTGGTGGAGGGCAGAACTGGCCAATTGCTTCCAAAACCAGCTGTGTCCACTTCTTCCTGAAATCCCCTCTGTCCTGCTCAGTTACGTCACTGCTGTTAATCCGGATCCTCAGGTACTGTACAGAAATGCTTGGACTTCTGGTAATTTTTTTTCTCATTAGGTCCAGTAAAAGTTGTTTGTTTTTCCAGTGCTAACAGGTATTCTCTTTTGCTTTAGCTAAGGATTTAAACAGTTTGAAAACAACCGCTTCTACGCTGTGTAGATTTCCGCTGAAGTGTATGAGATTACAAGGACGTAGCACCCCTTAAAATCAAGGGCTTAAAATGACTCTGTCTGCCTAAAGACATCTGCGAGAACATTCACCTCATGCTGTCTATAAGTAGAATGATAATTAACTTTTTCCCTTCTGTCAAGTTAGCAAGTGCTCCCTAACAAATATTCACGTGAATGAAATATTACAAGAATTCATTATACTTATTGGGGCAGTTTATTCCTTGAGGGCATCCAATATTGCTTTTAGTCCTTTAACAGCCTATCCTACCTTGGTGTAAATATTTAGACTAAGTTTTCAAAGAAGTGCTGAATATGACCTGATTTCCATACCTTTTGAGGGAATATTTTACTTTTTTTTTTCCTGTGACATCAGGAGCTTTTGGACAACCGTGGTCTTTTCCCAATATTTCTAAATCGACAAAAACCTTGGGACGCAATTCCAGGCAACGGTGAAGACTGCAATTCTGGTTCACAGCAAAGTTTAGTTCTGAAAATAATGTAGCATGAGAACTTTTCTGCAATTTCAACCAGATTTGGGGATTACTATTACTCTGTGAGAATCCATGCCATGAAAGCTTAGGGGCTTAGCAGTGCACTTAGCAATTTGCCTAAAGGTTTATCCCACTTCTATGGAGGAAAAGGAGGCTTAATGCTGTTGATTTGCAGTCGCTGTAGCTTTCAAGTAGAAGCAAGTGCTATAAAGCAGTCTGACGTACTTGTAAAAGATAAATCTGCCGTACACTTTTAAGGCATAAAATAAGGCATCATTTAAAACAGCCAGGGCTTTTATGCAAATCCCTTATTAGGGGAATTATAAATCATTAGGCGTTGAACAGCAAGATAGCAGGCACTTTCTGGGGGTGGATCTTTCCCTTGATGCCATAGAAAAACTGGAGTCAATTTAAAGACCACGTTCTCTTCCGAAGTTCAAACGCTGTGTGCCACCCAGGTTCCCAGGCCTGAATTACACCGAGACCACTATGTATCATGGCTTTTGATAGATGTATCTTGTGGTTATAAAGAAAGGCTGGTTTCTCAAAGCAAGGCTCAATGAGCCAGACTCTCAGCAGGCAGCAGCTAACCCTGGTGTCTGCCCTGAAGCTTTACAAAGTGATACCGACTGAGAATGTTCCCAAGTGTCATTAAAATACCACCAAAAAGCGCTGCATAGAAAATTCAATATCATATTCTTTTAACTTCATTGGTTCGAATGTTTTGTACAAGGCCAGTGATCTGTGCTTGCTTTCTCTATATTTATATTTATTTTGAGGTGGTATATACAAAACTAAGTAGCCCAAGGAACTTGTTGGAAAAGCATGCAGGGAATACCTATTTTTGCTCCAAGTAGCTTCGAGTCAGAGACAAAAATCCTGACAGGTTGATGGTCAGGATGTCCTACCTGACAAATGGGTAGGAGTGAAAGGAGAGGGGACATCAGGTAAAATTGCTGTCTGCTTGTGTACTGACGAGCTCTGTGTATGATTTTATGAGCAATTGTTAGCAGTAATTGTAATAACCTTTCAGCACATTGTTTGTTAGTGTATGAGCCAATGGCTTGTTTTCAGTCAATTGTTGTAGTGGTTTTTTCAGTCTGTTCTGGACCCCAAACGGATTGCTTTTCTCTTGCTATTTTCCTTTGAGGCTTTCTTATTAATGCTATGCGCACAGCCTATTAACCTGCAGTAATTCACTTTTGATATGAAGAGTAAACTCACAGTGCAGTCATTAAAACCCCAGGTTAGGTTAGGAGTGACATAATCCCTGTGGAAGTTATTAACTGCAATGTCCCTTGTCAGCAAAAAGAGGATTGCTTCATTTTAACATAAAATAAAATGACTTTCTCCTGTTAAGCCTTAGGATTGCAGGCATTAACCTTAGAAATACAGACGACGCACGTAGCCAGTGTTGATGCTGCTTTTCCTGTTTGTTCCATTAGGGCACACTGGATTTCTCGCGCTCTCTCAGTTGTTCTGGGCACTGGGACGTTTGCCCAAAGGGTGCAACCCCTAACGCTCACCATCTTTTTGGTCACCTTCCAGAGCATCTCCTTGAACTCCCAACCTATCCAGGTGCCTGCCACGACAGAGGAGTGAGGGCACAGCAGTGTTGCGTGGCTGACTGTGTCAGTCAGGTTTTGAGGAAGGAGGGGAACCTCTGTCCCTAAGTCTCAGTGAATGAGATTATTTTTTTTTCTTTTAGTTAAAAAAAAAAAAGATTTTTTTGCACCTCCTGTTGATCAGCTCCCGACTTGCTATTCCTTTTAGTAGTTTCCCTGCTGACTTCCAGCACAAGTGTTGTGTTTTTTGAGACAACAGCACGGGCTAAGGGCAGGTTTACACAAAATTCCCTCCTTGCTTTTTTTTCTTTTTTTTTTTTAATGCAATTTTGCCTAAACATAGCTAAGAATTGCAGACCTGGGTCAGGGGAGCTACATTTGCCTCAATGTTGTAACTCAAAGCTGCCAAAAACTTCAGACCGCACAGACTGAACTACCAGGAAGTTTGACGGCTGGGGGGGAACTCGGGGAAAGTAGGGCAGCTCTTTAATGTGGTATTTCAGACTTTTGGGATTTCCCTGCTAGAGAGTTGATGGCAACTACGTTACCAGAGGAGCCCTACCCCTATACGCATGTACACAAAGTTTGAAAGTTGCAAACTTTTTTTCAAAGGCTGAAATAACCATGTAGCAGAAGAGCTAGGCGTTGCTGATGGGGTTAGAACTCACTGTTTCAGGCTGTGGATACCCCGCCGGGTGTATCACTTGTTACTCTGTGCACTTAAGGCACCTAATTTAGTTATGTGATGGCCCTGACTCTGTGTATAGTCTCGGAAAAGGGAGTAAGAAGCATTTCCGGAGGATATTTCAGATCTGTGAATCCGTGTTTTAGCGTGAGCTCAACGAGAAGACTGGGAGCTTTAGAGTTTGAGTGCTGTCATGTTATTTCTTTGACAAGCATCATGGCCTCAGCCCTGCCGAGTGGCTTCAGCGTCTTCCACTGTCTTTTACCATAACTTCTTCTAACCTCAGTGCTAATGAGAGGCTTGCGCTGGGAACTGCTGTTTACTGCCACATCAGCTCTTCACCCAACTCTCCTCAGGCCCTTGGCTGTGTGGGCATTGCTTTTTGCACATCCCAAATTGTAGTAGCTGGTGGTACGCTGTGGTTCAGGGCCTCGTGGTGTTGGCAATCATGATTGATTTCGGGTTATTGCCCCGTGTGTTCTCTTTCTCCTTTCATGCTGTGTGAGTAGCAGCAAACTAGTGGTTTTATGCAAAACCTAAGCTGGGCCGTGTGATGTTTTGTGGGTGGAGAGTGCAGATGGAGCCACCTGGAGTGCAGCACAATTTGGCCAGCTGCTCAACCTGATCCACATGTTACTGTGAGCTCTCGGATTTAGTGTATGGCTCAGGGCTGTGCTTTCCTCCTCTCAAGCTTCTGCTGAGCTTGATGCCGAAGCTTGAAAGACTTGATTGTTGTGCAACTGAAATGGGCGTTAGGGAGGGATAAAACACCCAGAACAGCACCTCTGCATCTGCTTCCCCAAACCAGACCCAGGATGGCAGGTGCCGGCCGCTAAGCCCAGCAGCTTGATGCTTTGAAATCCAGGCTAAAGTTGTAAAATGGGAGGTTCAAAAGGACGGGTTCATCCCGCCCTTTGCTTTCCAGATCTTGCTCCTGTCTTGTCTTTATCTATGTTGGTGCTAAGGGCCAGGTCTCAGGTGTCTGGCACCTTGAGTCTGCTGTGCAGCCTGATAAAGTTGTATCAACAGCTTTAGCGAGAACACGTCATCTGGCTGATGATTCCACATGGATATGACTTGTCTGTGGGTGAGACGTTTGTCCTGGGGCCTCGTCTGTATCCATACATAGAAATTAATCCATAGCTGCAGGCATAGAATAGCTGCACGGCTGTATCTTTGCGAGGCAGAAGGGAGAAGGTGGCATCCTGGCTCCAGCTGAGTCCCGCTGGAGTTTGTGATTGATTTTAGTGGGACCAGGAGTTCAGGCTGTCGCTGGTATTTGTAACTGAAAAACCCCGACCTTTAAAAGGAGAAAGGATTACAGTGATGTCTACCAGAGTTGGCACAAAGATGAAGGCATAGCTTCGGGAGGAATAAGCCATAATAGTTTTCCATTCTTCCTAAAATTTGAGAGCTCGCGTTTAAATTGTGGCCATTGCTTATTATTCCAGAAAAGAGCAGCTTAAAAGAACTATCAAGCTAACGTGCTTAGCTATTAGGATTGTGCATGAAGGGGTGGAAGTTATTGTCTCATCCTTTCTCTTCTATATTTTAAGAGATCCCTTTCCCTATCCAGAAGGGGGGCAAGGGAAAGTGAGATGCATCTTCAATTGTATGTCTTCAGTGGCAAAGCTCTTAATTAGCCCTGTCTATCCCCAGCTTTTTTGCTGCCTGGGATCTTCCTACTGTGCTTCCACATTTGCTGTACTAAATTCTGGAGCCGTCTGAAATGATGGGGAGGGAAGATGTGCAGGAAACAAATTCAAATTTGTGTTAATCTGGATTCCTCAAGGAATACTACACTGATGCACTGGGACTCATGACAGCGGGGAGAGGAGAGAGTTTGAGGATAATGCTGCCTAATTCAGGGCCACGATTCAGTGAATCACATCAGACACGAGCCTTGCCGGTGTGTTAGCATCGAGGCCTTTGCTAGAGTGAGAACAGTGATTCCTCTGCTGCCACCAATGTGGTCAGTGGAGTTGAAAGGGAGAGGCTATATACATGCAGAATTTAGACTCTGTCTCTGGAGGTAGTGGAGGATGCAGCTTCTTTCTCCAAGGAATTTGAGTGTTTTCTCATCATGAAAATGGCTGAGCAGATCTTTGCCTTGGAAAGTACCTTGCATGTGAGGAGATGAGATTGTGGAGTACATAGAAAATTCTTCCTGCAGTTTCTGTTTTCCTGCTGTGGCTGGGAAGCAGTCTAGAAGACTCATTGCAACTTAAAAGGCTCTCTTAGATCATCTGACAGCAAAAGCTCTTTCTTTGTTGTCGGGAATGAGAACAGAATACACTGTAAGCAAGAAGAAGAGAGATCGGATTTGGTCATATTTCTGTATGTCAGTTAAAGATTCATGGTTTTGCTGCACACAGCTCCAGTCCTTGTTCGTGTTTCTGCTCAGTATTTTACAACACATTTTTGTTCATTTGTGAATTTCCTTCCCGTAACTGCCTGGCTTCATCTGGGTAATATTGTTTGAAACGAAGCAGTAGCTCTAATTTTCTTTTTAACACTTTTTGAAAAAGTGGTACGCATTCAATCCTAGCTATGGTACAAATCTGTCTTTTCCAGTGTCTTAAGGTAGCAGAAATACGAATTTTTATCCCAAAACAAATAAGAAAAAGGATAGTTAATAAAAAAGAATAACTACAAATGGGAGGTTTTGGACATTGCCTCCCTTCCTGATCTCTCTGGTCATGACAGTACGGATGAAGAGGATGTCAGTGCTGTAAGAAACCCTGCTTTCTTACAGCAGAGGGTGAAGGAGACATGGTCCTACAAATGGTTATGGTTAAGTGATTCTGAGTTTTGAAGTCTGTCACAGCATCGGTCAAAGTATCCCTGGGGCTGCTGCTGTTGGCTGACTGGAGGCTACCTTTCCTCCCTGGTATAATGCCTTTACCTTGAGATGTGAGATTATCACAGTGCTCCGAGTCTGCAGAGCCTTAGAGAAGAGGAATTTTCAGGTAGGTATTGGCGGCTGGACTGCTTCTTCACCGTTCTGTGCAGTGCGTGGGGAGGGAGTCTCCTCTCCTCCCCGCCAAGAGACAGGTCAGCATTCAGAGATGATGTATCAGCTATCCTGGGAGAGACTTTCTGAACTGCTGTGTTTGCACAGAAGCTTTACAGGTACTGTAGTGTTGTTGGAGGCATAAGAGAGGAACCAGCCCTGAGGTGAAACCGATACAATTCTCATACCTACCCTCTCTCGTTGCGCAACTTTAAAAGTAGCACCAAAGTAGCGTGAAGATAAATAGTTTCAAAATCACCAAAATGGTTTCAGTAAGAGTGGAATCATACAACTGCCTGCGGAGGGTCCCTCTGCTTTATATGTCAAATACGGCTCACCTCAATATTGTAACAACTGCCTCCATGCAATTCATTCCTGCGTGCATGGGAAAGTTGTTTTCTTCCTATTTCTCCTGTGCATTGCATAGGAAGGCAGTGTCAGGAGTTGTCCTCCACTGGCCCGCTTTAGCTAGACTGGAAAAAGCAGGAGCTGTTGTACTGCAGCCATCTATGTTGTATTTTCTTACCCGTGAGGCAAAGGATTTTCTAGGAGAACTGAGACTTTTCAAGCTTCATTTTCCGTTGCTTTTTGAAACCGCATTCAGGTTGGCTGCTAGAAAACAGAATCTGGAGTAACAGTTTTCCACAGGTCTCGATTCCCTGATAGATGTGGCCAGATCCCTGCTGTGTTGGGGAGGGAGGCTGACTGTGCGGCAGCGTGCCGGTGACCACAGCTGATCTGCAGCTGACACAGTGGCGCTTCCTAAAGGTCAGCTTTTTACCTTGGGTTTCCCACTTTGCATCCTCTGCGTCCTAACTGAGGCTGGATGATTATAATGAAGGTTTCTGTGGAAATGCAGGCTGGAGTTGATTTTACCACATTTGTCCCTTCTCTTTTCCTTCTTGAAAGCTCACAGGCTTGAGGTTTGTTCGAGGCACAGCCTGAACCCCAGAAAACTGGGGTCTTGCTGCATTCCCATTTTTGTGGGGCTTCTCTGTGCTCACTGCATTGTGCCGGTGTTGCATGCAGAAGCTGGCAGCAAACACTGGCAACGGAGAACATCTTCTATTTCCTTAAATCAACAATTTCTTGCTTTTCGTCTGATGATACTTTCCACAGCAACCAAGTGTAATATCACAAGTGGAGGCTGGTGAACGATCGCTTGCAGGACAAAATGGACAAATCCATCGAGAGATGTCCAAGCTCTTGGTTTGGTGGTGTTGTGTTGACTGAGACAGGGTGAGAAGTGAAATCCCCAGTTCTGCTTTTAGGCAAATATCTCACAAAGCACAGGAAACAGAGGAAGGAGAAAAACCAAAAGGTTGCTGAAGCAGAAAGGCACATGTCGGAGGGTTTTCAATGTTATTCAAATTCATTTAATTTTCTGGTTATTGTTTTTAAACATTTGTGGAATGATATGAAGTGCTTACCTTTTCCCAAGCGGTGCAAAAAAAAAATAATCTCTCAGGTGATTACACAATTAAACAGCATTATATGTACCTCATAATCCAGGATGGATGCTTCATGCAGTGTTAGTCCATTTTCTGTCTGTAATAA
Source organism: Charadrius vociferus (assembly GCF_000708025.1). NCBI lineage: Eukaryota > Metazoa > Chordata > Aves > Charadriiformes > Charadriidae > Charadrius > Charadrius vociferus. Next base: position 2,181,737 of record NW_009647739.1, read on the forward strand.
AAGTCCCGATGTGACCATCTTGAAATTGAATTCCTTTTTTCTTTTTTGAAAAAGATCTATCCGCATGAGATGAAGCCAGATTAACGACTGCTGTGAATCAAAGTAGTCTTTAAAAATGGTGAAGCTACTGTCAGATATTCCACCTCAGCCTATGTCTCAAAAGTGACAGTTGGGGTTTGGGGGTGGTTTTTTTGTTGTTTTGGGTCGGTTTTTTTCAGTCTTGGAGTGAATCCTGCCCTGTATGAACTCTGCCTAAATGCATCCGTATTTCTGGAATGCTCAATTGTGGCATAGCTACGAACATCACTTCTTTCCAAACCAGAACTTGACAAACGTGACTTAAAAGCTGCATTTGTTCCTGGGTTGCGGCCTTGCTTACTGAGCGTGCAGGCACAGCAAATTCTCCTGAGTGACACATCCTTAAACTTGCACTTGTACAAGTTGCTTGCTTGGCTGCCCAGAAAATGTATGAGAAACAAAATAAGGTGCTGAGATTGGGAAATGCTACGCTTCTGTAAAGCTGTGACCTAAATGCCAGAGTCTTTTTGCCTATCCGTGAGTACGTGGCACAATAAGACTTACAGATAGGTGTCACTTGTGGTGACACGAGCACAGGAGAAATGTCCTATTTTGGTTACAGGCATTTAAAAAAAAAGCCCTTTTTGCTGGATGCTCAGCACGATCGTGGAGAATCAAGGTCTCGAGCCGCTCGGCCTGATCCTGCAGTGCCTTCTGCATGTGACTCCTGTTGGTGTCAGCGGGTACTCTGCGTGTTGGAGAGTCACTGGGTTGGACCCTGGGAACGTTCAGTCTCTCAGGAAGCAGAAGATTCGTATTCTTGGGATATCACTTGAATGGAGCTAGTGGTATGGTTGTAAGAAAGCAAACGATAGATTAACAACGCTAGACTAACGAGTTTAATCCATTAATGTACATCCTTATGTGCTCTCTAGCCATAAAATACTATTTTTTCCAAGCTCATTATTCCAAGCCCTTTATTTTTAGGGATCAAGATAACATACAGGTAAGAGATGTCCTTTGTGCATTTCAGGCTGTGGAGAAGGTGTTTGCGGTGCCAAATGGATTTCACTGGCAGACAGTTGAAACTGATGAAAAATACTTCCCTAACAGCAGCGACATGGAGGCTTGCAGAGATATAGACACTGAGGTAAAAAAAAAACCCAAAACGAACAAACTCCTCCTCTCTGACTTGTGGGAAGATGTGGGAAGTTGAGAGACGATTAAGTGACCTGGAATATTTCAATTTTGACGTTTGGTACAAATACTGATCTTGAAGTATTTCTTGCTCAGACCTAAATATATCGGCTGCGTATTTTGTGTCATCAGTATTGATGTGCTGATTGCTCTGAGCCACAGAAGATTAAACTATGAAATGTGCGGGTTGAAGAAATTGCTACCAACCAGGTGCAAATCAGTAACAGTAGACAAAATTTTGATAACCCAAACCCGCGTGACTGCAAGCCAATATACAACACAACTTTTTTTTTTTAAACTTGTGCTCAGAAACGTTCAAAAAAATTTTGGAAGCTTCTGGTACTATCTGCCTGACCTGCAGTAACTGTGTTTGTGTTGTATGAACAAGTAGGAAGTCATTCTGCTTGGTTGACCCCAGAAGAAGAGAAAGCTGAGGTAACTTAAATTAGCTGATAGTTGTTTAGGAGCGCCGTTTAGGATAGTTGTTTAGGAGCTGATAGCTGTTTAGGAGCGCATACCAAAACGTACTGCACCTCCAGCCATGTATGATAACTTGTTAACTATGGTAACTCGCCTTTCTTTCCACTTCTTTGCTCTGACAAGAGCTCAGTTCCCTATTAGCATTGATTCGGGGAGATGCAGATCTATTAAGTTCCTCCTGAACACGCAGCAATCCTCACCAGTTGCTGAGGGTGCACCACACTTGCTCCTGGAAGATGCTTGCAGTCCACAATTAGGAGCTGAAGCTACCTGGCACTTGGCGCAGTCAGGAAATGCCTCGTGTCTTCATTACAGTTTCCCGACATGCCTCAGGAGTGCTGTTCGAGGGTCTGTACAGACCTTCTCGCAGCAAGGGCAGGGTGCCCTGTAAGGGAAGGCAAGCCAGGAGCTGGGACTGAGGGCAGGGCTGGTGGCCTCAGGGCAGGGTGCCGTCCGCGCTCCCCAAGCAAGGAGAGCAGAGCAGGTCCAGCAGCAGCGACCAGGGACAGGCAAGAGGTCATGGTGACAAGACCAAGCCAGAAAGTGAAGTCAGCGGGTTAGGAGAACCACCAGAATCGGTGATGTGTGAGACTGGGCCAAGGCGTACCTGCAGCCAAGCTCAGACGGAGAGCAAAGCCGAGCGCCTGGCTCCTGAGCAAAGGGGAGACAGGCGGTTACTGAGGTTTTTCAATCCTGGACGGCTGCGTTGGAGAAGCTGGCCCTGAGCCCGGGCAGCCAAGCCCCAGGGACTCGTATACAGAATAATACTTCCTTAGTGGCTGCTGTGAACATTGGGTTAATATCAGGAGAGCTTGAGCTCGACGAACAGAAAGAAATAGAGCTTTTATTCCTAATTAGACCACTTTTTTATGATTTGAGTAAATTTATATCTTCATTTATCATGATGGTATAAGCCTCATAATGTGTTTATGGGGGAGTAGCATTTCATTTAAAGTGTCCGATAGTGATGAATTCCTTTGGCGTTCGCTGCAGCCATAAAGCTTGCTGCTGGGGATGGCATTGTGTTGCTTTACGTCCAGGAGAACCAGGCACAAATTTGAGGCCAGTACAATCGCGCTTGTCTGATCTACAGCTGGCCAATTTGTTACCCACCACATGACTTCCTGTCATAAAGCACCTGCTTTTTGAAACAATCTGTTTCTGCTGATGGGAAAGTGATAGTAATTTGCTTCCCTTTTGGGTATAGACATTCAGTATGTGTCGGTGTATATTGTCCTACGTGCAAGAATGGGCTGAGTTGGATTAATCTGGTAAAGAAGATTTCAAAATGTAAATTTGGGACAGTAGCAGTGATGTGTCTGCCTTTTAATATTTTTTTTTCATGTTGATTTTGGCACTTTTGTAGGTATAAAGAAACAACCAGTTGGTTTATTATTGTTTAACCATCTTTCTGTAGTACGTGAAGTTAAACAGCAGGAGTGATATGCTTCAGTCTCTGCCCTAGAGAACTTGGGGTTTTTTTACTGGTAGGCTTATGTGACAAAAGGCACAATTATATCAGCAGAAATAGATTCAATCATAATTATCATAGATAGTTATGATTCAATCTGAAACTAAGAGCCCACTGTGCTGAACTGCATGTAAATATAAAATAAAAGCAAGCCTCTTTGTAGCTCTTCCAAGAAAGATAAAGCATGGGAAACGAAAGGTGAGCAGAAGAGATACAGCTGTGTGGTCACTGAGGGCTTGGAAGCATTTGGCTCATTCCTCCAATGTGCTCTTGCTGTTCAGGTTGCCATGGTGCTGCTGTTTGAAACTCTCTTCCGAAGTCCCCTAGCTACCCATCACATGTTGCAGCTGGTACTCAGTTCTGGTCTGGATATCTGTGGCCTCCGCCTGCTCTATCCTCAGCAGGATGTGCTGCTCTCTAGCTCAGGTGAGGTCTAGTTTTCCTTCAGAGATTCCGTCGTGTGATGATACGGAGGTGAAAGCAAAGATCTGTAAATGTACTAAGGTGAAGAGTGATGTGGTGCTGTGGGCATGCGAGAGAGGGTTTCAGATTTACATGAGTCTTGCTTTATCAGTTCCTGTATCTTTCCCAAAAGAAATTATAAAAGATCTTGAGCTGTTTCTTTCCTTCTGTTCCCAATATTGAATATCCATGAGTTGAATTTTCAACCCTTGACACAAAAAGTGTCTCAAACCGCTTTAGTTGTTCCTTTGTGGTGATCTTTCTCAGATTGCAATGCCCTAAGCTCCAGGGATAGACTCGTGTAAGTTCAATTTACTAAACTAGTTCTCCCTGATTTTCCCGAAGGCTTTAGCTGCGGAAAATCCAGCCTCCCCCTTCCACAATTCCCCCCATCCCATTGCCTATGGGACTTCAGAAGCACGGGCAAAAGTCGTGATCTAGTCATCCTGTAATTGCGTTGCCTGATAAGTCACCACCAAAATGTCGCATTGGCTGACAGAAGGTGGTCTGAGATGAGAGACCAAGAAGGTGAGGTAAACAAAACTGCTGTGGGTCTCTGAACTCAGATCGCTAAGTCTTTAACATTAGACACCAATGCCATCAAACATTGGCATGTACCACTCAAGTGTTTGGATTTTTTCCATTTGTAAAATAGAGATAATGAAGCCTGTCTTAAAGCGTGTGTGGAATAGGATTAGTTGCTAACGCAATATAAGCCTAGAGGAACGGGCGTTACATTAGCTGCGAAGTACAGTGATTTTCTCTGCAGTACAGTATGGCTTGTACTGTCTTTAAAGCCAAGAAGTTCTCCTGGAAGGTTTGTACGTGACGCCATCACGAATACAGGCAATCCTTTTCTTTTGGGGGAAAGGTATAGGCAGGCTGAGAGTGAGAGAAATGGGTTTCCTTTTCCTCAGGCAGAAGGTCAGTGAAGACCGACTTAATTGGAGACAAATCCTTCGGCCTCCCTGCCCCCTTTTTCCGTTTGAAAACAAGAGGAGCAGACTGCCTTAGAAATGGGATTGCAGTTGGAGTTGCTCAGCGCTTTGCACGTAATGCATTCATAGTGATAGCTGGAGAAATGAAGAAGGACTCCAGAAATGAATAAGAAAACCATAAAATCACGAGTCATTAGGAGATGACAGGCAGCAGATCTGCTTCAATGCTCTGTACTGTGCACCATTATTTAGGAACATTTCGTATGAAGAGACAATTCATTTGAGCTGAAAACTGCTGTGTGAGTTTGTAAATTAGATTTTTACCCTTAGCTTGAAAACTTTAAAATGATTATTTTAAATATTTACAGCCAGTTTCTCCATTATCTACCTGCTCTGGAGACTTATGTTCTGGCTTCTGATTCTTATGCAACAAATGATGTAATCGAATATGTTTTTAAACCTCAGGGAAGAAAATGCCGCACCTTGCTGCTTTTTCTAACATCTGCAGTAAGAACTGCGGAGGAGCCAGACTTGCTCTTTTGCTGGGGTTATTTACGAGACCCCAACCATGCTGACAGTAGACATGGAGGAAGGTTTGCCAGAGGCGTAGGGAAGAGTTGTTGCAGGAAACAAGGGAAGCTACAGTTCAAGTCCTGGCAGAGAAATGAGGGTGGCTGATCAAATATTTGCCTGGATATGTCATCTTACAACAGAGCACAAAATCTGTATTTGATGTGGAAGGAAATAATGTGGAAAAGAAGCCCGCAAAATTCCAGTTTGTGAATCCCCTTCCCAGTTTTCCCGTATCTGATGAAAATTACAGAAAACATCGCTCTCCTCAGGCCCGTGTTCTTCTCCTGTCTCGCCTTCCATCCCTCAGCCTTCCTTGCGGGCACGGACAACATACTGCACAAGAAGTTAAAGTGCTGACTTCTTGTGGATCAGCCGCTCTCTAGTAACTAACGCTGGGCACACTTCTTTCCGCAGCAAATTTGAGGCAACCAGCTTCTCTTTCTTTAACAGACTACCTTGAATAATCTTAATTTATTCTTGGGTAAAGACGTGCAGCTGGTTGCCAGCGTATCCCCCACAGGATAGGTAACCAGTAGGTTACTTTGGCTACGTCTGAAAAAGGCACTTGTGTGGAATGAATGACCTTGGGGGGGGTTGTTTCATGTTTTAGTCACACATATGTTTGTCTTTCACAGAAAAGCTGCCTTCTTCCTATGTTTCAAAGACTGGCAAGGTGCCCCCAGTGCTGGCGTTAGGCGTGAGAGGGCCTAAAGCCCGTAGCGCCTTGCAGAATATCATCGGGCCGTCTGACCCACAGCTGGCGAGCGTGACCGACTGCAGTTCCATCAATGCCATCTACTGCAGGAACCAAGCGGAGCCTCTTGTCTACCTGCCCCACCTGGACAGCCGCGTGCATCGGGAGCTGTGCCTCTGGTTCGGAGGGAGGGCTGCTGGCGTCCCGCATCCGGCTCCCCTATGTAACAACACAGCAAGGTGACGGTGTTTGAACTGGGGCTGTTCTCCCAGGCAAAGTGGGACCTGGTAGCCAGGCAGGCACACAGCTTGCCTGCTTTGTCTTTACCTATCAGCCTTCTGCTAAAGGTCCCGGTGAACACGAGTGCAGGGTGGGAGCAACCTGTCTACTTTTACATTTCCAAACCAGTTACTAGAGTCTGCAGAAGCCCCTCTTTCACAGGAACGTCTCCTCTGTGGCACATAATAGAGGTGTTGGGCGTGGGACTTTTGCAGTTGGTTCCCATCGCTTGTTCCCTGGTAGGTAGGCCTGTAACTCATACGCTCGCAGCACCTGCTTTTGGGCCCTCTGTGCCTGAAACTCCTGATCAGGCTGATCTGAGACCTCCTCCAGCTGTGCCTGGTGCTGGAGAAGGGCTGCAAGTGTGTGCCACTGAGTGGCCCTTTGCTCGAAAGGCTGCTCTAGCTTTGTCCGATGTCCCTTCCCTATCGCCTGGTTAGAGATGAGGGGCTTCAGGTGGAAAAGGTTCTTTGGAGGATTATGACAGAAGTGTGTGAAAATGAAGGGCGGCTTATAAACTTTTAACTCTGGCAAACAGCATGAGAAATGCAATTTAGGAACTGATGGCATAGCAATAGGCTGCCAGAAAGCGTTGGGAACAAGGGACATTCAGGAGTCTTGCTCTCGGATGAGTCTGGTTATGGCTGCAGAGGGAACTGGGCTTTTAAGCATCTATTAATCCCTCATGCAACCTAGACTGTGTGTGCTCTGCTGTGTAGTGCTACAGGGAGGGGGGCTACAGCTCCCAAAGAATCACTTAGACTGTCTTGGACAGAAATGGATTTACCTAATGCTTTTTAATGTCAAAGTTGCTTGGTTTGTAACAGTGATGTTAGGCTGCTGGAATGCCTGCTGCTGGCCTTGCTCAGCAGAGCAGAGGTGCATGCGGGAAAGAGGGAGGGCGGCAGGGAGCAAAGCTTCAGCAGCTCTGTGGAAGTGGGTGCTGAGCAGCCCTTGCACGCCATCTGCACCTGCAGGGAGGCAGAGGGAAGGCTGGATCGGTAGCCTGGACTCTCTCGCACTCCTTCCCAGCGCTCTTTTCCCAAACCTCTCTGCAGCTTTTCCTTGATGAAGATGGGTACTTTCTACAGCACAAAACAATCATTTCCCTTCCTGACGGTCTTGCAGCTTCCTGGACAGAGACTCAAACCTAAGGACGAAGGAAGCACATTTAATCCTGTGTGTGTAAATGACAGGCTCCGCTGCGCTCGGAGGTCCCTTTCCTCTGCCCTGCAGAGGGAAGAAGAGAGGCACTTTTCATTTTTGGGCTGCTGAAGGACACCCCTCTGGTTGTTCAAAGCATAGGTAGACCTGTGGCTTGAAGGATTTATTTTACAGTGCTTTATCAAAGGAATTTCCACCAACCGGGTGAATACCAAACTACGTGTCTCCTCTCCCTGAGTGTCATGCTTGTCACGCAGGCCTGTGTAATCATGTGGGAAGCCAACCTCTACACTGGGGTTTTCAGGCTCTGGGCATCTCCTTTTAATATTGCAGAACTGAATAAATGATGCTGTGGTGATATTCAGACAGGGGTCCCCACCTGCAAATTCTGGATGGGTTTTTAAAGATCCCTTCTGATCCTGGATGCTGGGTGCAGTGTGGCACACTGTCAGCGGCAGCAGGCTGGAGGTGAGGTAACGTGCACTCCCGTTGGTGCTTTCTGCAGAGTGGCAAAGTGCACCCATGTAGAATTAATCTGATGCTCACGGAGGGATTATGTGTCAGAGTTCAGTTCTGCTGGGCCATGAACAGTGGCTCTCATCACTTTTAATATTTGATAAAAAAAAAAGAAGACAATTTGGTAAAGTTTCATTCTCTTTATTTATTTGTTTGTTTTCCTCAGGGATGCTTTTTTCCTCTTACAAAGATGATGAATTCTGCTCCTCTGTTATAACTTAGCCAGTCCGGAGCGGTGCTACATTCTAAATAATGCACTTGTCTTTCTCCTAATGCTGGTAATTTGGTCCATTGGGAGACAAGAATACAAACTGCAACTCGGATTGCAGTTTTCAGATTATACTTGCAAATGCCGTGGTCTCCTGGGAGCGAACAGGCAGGATGTACTCCCGCCAACTCGGTGGTGGCGAGGGATGAGGCAGGCAGGTTTGCCTGAGCAGCCTGCGCCTCACAGACCTAGCCAAACTGTTTCGCAGACTGCAGTTCCCGTTGCTGTCAGTCCCTGGCTTTCAGAACCACACCTTATGTTCTCTGTGCTGTGATCTGGTCCTTTTGGCTACGCAGGAATGTTGTAGAGGTTTTGTTCCCTTGAACATCTCTGCCAGACTTGATCGTGCGTGTTGCCCAACATGAACCTTTAAAACTGGTTACACTCTGGCTAAAGAAACAAAAGTGAACAGCAACTATGATGTATCCGTGGGTAGCGAAAGCTCTGGTAATGAAGCTTGACATATGTCTTGATTCCCAGATTTCTTTGCCAAGCCGGCTACTTTGTGTTAGCTACTTTTAATTGAACACAAAGAGCCTCAGGGGGAGTAATATAAAAAGATGTTCAGTCAGAGAGACCTTGATGCAGCTCATGTCTTGGTCAAGGGATTGAAATGGCTTTTCCAGTAAAGCAGTTTTACCAGAGAAGCTTCTCTGGCCCTGGGTTTGTTGCAGAAAGTAGGTTTGAGTCAGAACCTAGCATAACAGCTTTTAATATTTGTTGGTTTTCTTTAGGTCTCAGAGCCCTTCATCACCTAGGGCACAAGCAGATGAAGAAAAGGTTGATCTCCAGGGCGTGGTGCTGTCTCAACCTCCAGCGATGCTTGTCTCGACGACCAAAGGTCAGTGTTAGGGAATGAATCTTGAGGTTTTATGGCTCTCCTTCACTGACAATATTGCCTTACTCCAGCCCACCCACTTCAGGAAATTCTGCCTCCCTGGATTGCTCAGTGCTGTGACCTGGTCAGTTGTAGAGCCAGGAATGAATTTCTAGTGAAATGCTGTTGCCTAAAGTGAAGTGACAGAGAAATCACATCATCTTCCTCATGGGAGTAGCTGCTAGAGTCCTGTAGGCTGCTTAAATTTTACTGAAGGGTGAAAAAAGAGAAAATAACAACAAGAACAAAAAAAACCTTCATGGGAAGTCTCTGCACATAGGGGCCTGTTCATCAAAGCCATGTGAAGACCTAACAGCATCCTTAAACTCCATGTTTATCTGATTAGAGATCATCTGCCTCTACCGGTGAAGAGTTGAATGTAATCATCATGGGTATGGTGAGGGTTAAGACTTCATTCAGGGCAGGACTGACCACGAAAAGAAGGTGCTTCATAGGGCTAATATTAACTGGTTATCACCTGGCTCTGCCCAAATCCTGCTTTTCCCTTTGTAGGAGTAGTCTTCCAGCTTCTGAATCCCTGCCTCGCTAACAGCAAGCTGTGTTCACCTGCCGAGGCTTGCAGGCCTTGTACCAGGCTAAGAGGATCTGTGTGGTATACGGGTGTCTGCTGCAGACAGCCAATGTGCTGACAACATTCTGTCGTGGGGCCCAGCACAGCAGATCTCGGGCACAAGTGATTTTTAGACAATGCTATTAGAGCATTGCTGTCTGGTTTCTACTCCCACAATTGAAGTTAGTTTCATAGGAAAAAAAAAAAAAAAAAAAAACCAAACCTGAGGGGAGTGGAAGCTCAGCAGCTGTCGGGGGAGAAGATGGCAGAAGGAAAGCAGGATTGTACTGACATAGAAAGAAGGCACAAAAAATTACATTGCCAAAGGAAAAATGTATGAGAAAAGAATGAAAGCATAAGCCAAAAAGGTGAAAGGAGCAGAAAGTTACAGAAAGAAAATGGAGAAGAGAGAAAGGAACAAAAAGGCTCACCTTTTGAGATACTCTTTCGTATAAGGGGGCATGTTAACTCAGGTAGCTTGGCAGACAGCCATTGGCTCTGTGTTATTTGGGGTTGGTATTGATGGCAGCTGGTTGCTGCTGATGGAATGAGTCACATTTTCTGCCTCCCCTTCCTTTTATGGCCATTAATGATTCACATTTGATGTGGGCTGCTGAGTTACACCACACCACGTTCCATCTGTATTTGGGCTCAGGAAGTCACTTTCACGCTTTGCTCCTCAGATAGATAACTATCATGGCTCTCAGAAGAGAAGCTGAAAATCTGGTCTGGGAGCAGACACCCCATGGGGTTTTAAGGAAGGGAGACATTCAGTGACTTCTTCTCTGAGGTCTCCACAGCTTCTCTTGGAGACAGGAAGATATACCTACGCAGAGCACGCAGGACAAATACGCTGCTGCTCCCCCCAGATAGATGTGCCCCTCTCAGTAATCAAAGTTTTACTGACCCTAGCAGGTATTCTTCTTGGTCTGGGATATGTGTATGTGAAAAATGTTTTGTTTTGTTTTTTTTTTAAAATGTTATCAACTAAAGAGGAACCAAAATCTTACCACCTGCAACCCTAAATTTTGACACTTCCTGTGTAATGAGTGTGGTACTAATGTCAATCTGGCTCAAAGCCTGCAAAATTAAAGCCATAAAGCCAAATAGAAATTTTAGGCAAAGAAACACTCTGCCCGTCCCATCCTTCATAATAAACACAAGCTTTACCTTGCTTTGTTGCCGTTGCTTTGAACTACCAGGCTGAGCCTTGGTCAGATTCTTGGGAGGGCAGATATCCATCGCATAAAGTCTAGAACTGAAAGAAATAGTCACTGCTGATAGTCCTACCCCCAAAACCAAGTGTAATTGGGACACAGAGACTAAAATACTCCAACCTCATTATATCATTCAGCTAGAGCTAAGAGAAATTAACGAGGCAGTGTAGAAGAAACCCGTGTAACAGTGATCCAGAGGATTTGTCTTCAGAGCTCGCTCTTGGCAAGTTATGGAGACCCGAATGTACATTGTGTACAGAAAAAAAAAAAAAGCTATATTAGGACTAGGACAGTGTAATAATGAAGGTGCTGGTAAAAGCAGAGACCCAAGATAAGATTAGAAGAAAGCAAAGACCTCGGGTAAATCAGAGGGTTCAGGGAAAAGTCTTGAGCTTGTCCTGTAATACCTAAGATGGGGCATAGACACTGCTCAGGAGGTCTTGTAGGCTCTTTCTCTTGAGCCTGCTGATAGCGTGTGTTGCCGCCCTGTTGGCAGTGAGCTTGGGGTTCAACAGGAGTCTAAAAACCTAAAGTTCTAACCCAACATAAATTCCAGTTGCTTCTACAACCTTATCTTCTGGGGTGAGGGATACAAGGAGAGCACGAGCAAGCAGACCTAGTGGGTGAGAATCAGGTAGGAGAGAGCAGGCTGGTCATCGTGATGACCGAAGACAGAACCTGTGAATCTAAATGGTACCAAACCAGAGAGTGAGGTGATGTCACGATCACAGGCTGGTCCAAAGATTCAGAAGCCTGGGCCACAAGGCAAGCTCTGGAATGAAGGTTAAAAACAGGACTGAAGAAGGGACAAGAGGAAGCAGAGGGTAGTGCTCAACAAGATTGTAGAAGCTAGCTACAGGCTAGGACCACCAATAACAGCAGAGAGGAATCGCTGGGGTTGCTTCATGTGCTTTATAGTGGACAAATTGCCAGTTGGTCTTGTTGTCCTTATTTAGTTGCTTATCAGGCCCTTAGCCCTTGAAGGAATTGCCGGCTGTAAAGGTACCAGCTCCAACGCAGCCTGGCGGGGGCTGACGCACGGCTAGCACCTGAGCTGAGAGCACAGGTACCTCAAAGCCAGATGAATAGCTCATAGATAGCTGGATAGACCTGATGAGACAGACTATCTGGAGTAGATGATTCATAAAGATATTACTGATGATGCCAGAAGCTTTTCCGTTCTAGGTTGGCCTCCGATAGCAGTCATTATGAGGTGCATAGAGCAAATAAACCATAAAATACAGTGTCACTATTTGGGATGCGCTTCAAGTTGGAACAAACGCTGTGAGAGTTGCCTTGCATTGATACCACAGCTCCTGTGGAAATAATGTGCTGCTTTTCTTACCGTCTTTTTGAACTAGGGGATATCATTGTGGTGGTGTCGCCTGTGGTAACTCCTTATGCATACGGTAACGTGATGTCAGTCTGTACTCGTCGGGGGTTTCTTCTGCAAGGAGTCAGACAGCTGCAGCTTTCACCCAAGCAAGCCGTTGTGCTGAACATGGCAACGAGTCAGGTACTGGATGGAACGCACAGCTCAGTTGAATACCTTGGGTTACCAGTTGTTCTGAAACTAATTATGCTGTGAGCTTACGGATGCGTGAGCCGACACTCCTCTAGTAAGTGTTCTCAAGGACACTCGTTCTCTCTGCACTAGCTGGCCAGCACTTGTGTTCTCTGTATTCCTGTGAGTGGTACTCTGGTTGCTTTCAGTGCCATTTTTTTCTTTAGTGGGAAAATTCCACCAGGGCTCAGCCTCTCACTGAGAACGGAAGTGTAAATTCATAATTGGACCTCCTCTCACTAACGCAAACATGAATTTTACCATTGATCTCAAAATAAGCAAGAGCAGGCAGTAGCCACATAAACCAAAATACCAATTTCTGATCTGCAAACATGTATTCAGGAGAATAGTCTTCATCTAATGGACTGATGTTTGATTACGTACCTTGCAGTCCCTCTGGGACTGCTTATGGCTTTTCAGCACAAAGTCCCCTAGTTTAATGCGCTCCAGATGGGTTGCAAAAAGAGCTTTGCTATTGTCAAAAATAACTTTTTTTTTCTTTAAAGCTCTAACATGATGATAGATTTGAGTTAAGAGTGCACTTGGCATTTTGACAAGTCAGCCCAATCACAAATGTGAGATTTCAGTCAAACTCAACATACGCAAGAAATCCAGTTCTGCACTTCTCACCTGATCCATCACCCAGGAATCATATGATGCTTTCCCTTACGAAGGAGTGGACCCCTTACTTTAAATTATCATTCTTAGGGCTGTTTGCTATATTAGTCAGGAAATACATTGTTTTGCAAATGAAACTGTGTACAAAGCCCCTCTTTTCTGCTTGTTCTGTGATCAAGGCTGAGGAATAACACTGCCTCTGCCCATAATATTTTGTAGAATAAACACAGTTTATTTCTGGAATGCTTCAGCCCAAATAGCCAAATATTTGGAGCGTGCTTCTAAATGGCCATTTAAGAAGTTAACAGCAGCAGCTATTGCTTCAATGTGCTGTTTGGAGCTAGATGTTTCTGAAAAATCATCCCTTCCTTTGGGGACTCAAGGTCATTTTTGCCTGAGTGACTTAGGATGGCATTGCATATCAGCTGAGATATAGCTGTTGTGGTTTTAGTCCAGCCCCAGTTGCAGGGCAGAACGTTTTAATGTTAAACCCTGACGTTTAAATTAAGTTTCTCTGTCTCATGAATAAATGACGCGTGAACACCTAGTTATTGGAAGTTACTGTGGCTCAGCTGGTGAGCTTCATCTTGTTATGCCGTCGTAACTTAACGATTTTCTTGAGCCTTATAGTGATTACATCTGGATTTCGTAGTCTAATCTGTCCCTTGTTATTTCAGATTGCTGTATTTTGCCCTAGCAAGACTGCAAGTTCACCCGATAGTAGTTCTGCAAGAGGAGA
>NW_009647739.1:2195403-2224396 GCF_000708025.1 Charadrius vociferus
TGCTGGCCATCACATTCCTGCACTGGTAAAAGGTAATGCTTTCACTGCTCAACAACCTCTGAAGAGGAGGTTTGCATATCAGTGTGTGTGAGCTCAACGTTAGCAGTCTAACCACAGCTGTTCCATTGCGGGAGAGATTTATTGAGAATATCAGGGCCTGATAGTTTTTCTGTGTGTATCTCCAGACCAATGTGTAAATCAATCACTACTACGTATCCAACAGAGCAGGTTGGTCTTTGTCGGTCGTTTGATCTTTAGCCCTGGAGCCCTCTTGAACTTAGAATCATAGAGTAATTAATGTTGGAAGGGACCCCAGAAAGTCTCTTGCTCAATACAGCATCAGCGATGAATTCAGATCGAGATCCTCAGGGCTTTTTTCAGTCAGGTCTTGAAAATCTGCAAGGAGGGAGACTCCCCCACTTCTCTGGGCCTTTGTTTCAATGCTTGACCATCCTTACGGGGAACTGTTTTTCCTTTATATCAAGTTGGAACCTCCTCTGATTGAGTTTGTGAGCCTTGTCTCTTGGCTTCCCACTGTACGCCTCCATAATGGACCTGGCTTCATCATCTCAACAGCCTCCTCTTGGGTATTCTTGTTGCTCAGAGAGGTGGGATAGCAAAAATGTGTACGTGCCACTGAGCCTGAGGACAGCATCTGATCCTTTCAACCTCAGTCCCGAGTTCTGCATGCTTGTGACTTCCAAGCATCTGAACTGTAACTCATTTCATATGTAGGGACTGCCAAAAACCAGACAAGTCACTGCCCTGAATCTTCTTACTTGAGTCAGACTCTGTTCTGAGGCTCTAGTTCAGGAAAAGCATTATTTGGTTTTCTTAGGGATGAGCTGTCATTGGACACCCAAGCAACAGCAGTGATCAGTAGGGAACGAAGAACTTGCCCTGCCTGCTTCTTCCTGCCCTGGCAGCAAGCATGTTGCCTGCAGTGGGAGATTCCATTCCTGTGTCTGTTTTCCTCCAACTTCCCCTTCAGACACCACCGCTGAGAGAAGAGGATCGCTGTTGCTGACCCCTCCATTAACACCACCACAAATAGCTCATGATGGAGACATTCGTCCACTGCCCAATTGCTTCCTTTAATCTATCCACAATAGAAAAGAACATTTAGAGGCTTGGGAAAAAAAAACCAAAAGCCACAATGCAAAAAGTCCTCTGCTTTTTCTCCCGAGACTATCACAGAATGTTCTGAAAACATGTACGGACACAGTGGATTAATCATGGCAGACTAATTACAGTACCATGTCACCTGCTGCCTGTAGACCCGAGGAAAGTTGCTCATTAAAGTAGTACAGTTTCTGCTGCTTTTCTCACAGAGTGCCACAGATGATGTTTACAGTGCTCATGTTTTGCACAGGGAAATTTCCACTAGAAACATATAGGTGAGCACTGGAATAAAGGATATTTTGAAAGGTGGGAATGTTTTCTGTCGTTGTAGAGAACTTGGGTTTTTTCTTCCTTTGTTTGTAGACAGATTTTGCAAATGTCTCTTGCCATGTGTTCTGTGGTTGCTTCAGAACTGATCCAGAGAGATACCTTATTCCACCTTCCAGAGCCCTGGAGCGGGGAAGCTGACATTCTTGCCACATAAGGTTTGGTTTGGCCTCCGGGAAGCGTAGAGTAGCACTAGGATTTGAGTAGGATAAATATCACGCTAAGAAGTTTTGCATTTGTAATCAATACCCCTGAAAAGCAGTTATCCCTTCAAGGTCTTGAACGCTGTTCAGTTTTCAAAGGAAAAATTCAACAATCGTTCCTGAGCTAGAACAGAGAGATAGGTGTCTTTGGGTAACGGATCTCTGTCTTGAGGATCAAACACCATAAATTTTTGTCCAAGCTTTGCTTTTTGCCATGCGTTGAGTTTGAATAACCAGCCGGTAATGCTGCCTGGCAGTGATGGCAGGTTTTTTGGTTGCTCATGCCACCTGAATTTTTAAAAGTGGATAGATCGCTGTCAGTGTTACAAGCTCAAATCTCTTCTCAGTGCTACATTTGACGTCTGAGGTTTGCCATCAGCTTCTAGCGCTAATAATCCATTTCTCATGCTGTACTACAGCAAATTTTTGCCAGGCTTGTGTGGTAGAAAGCAATCAAATGTGTACGAAGTAATTTAAAAAATAACAAGCCTTTAAAACTGCGGTCTGAAATATTGTTACAGAAGGCTGAACCGATTGTTGTGGAAGTGTACGGTGTGCCAGTACCTTCATGCACTGGCTGTGCGTAGCCTAGCCTTTCGGAGGGGAGAACAGGAGCGGAGAGATCGCTAGTTTTGAGCACTTAGCATCTGTAACAGTGGCGTGCAATCGGCTATTTTCCAGACTGAGAGTTACACGAGGGGAACACGGTGTTTCTGTGCAGGTCTGTAATACAGCAACGCCTCTGTGGCTGCGTGGTGCCGTGTAGGATGCAGGACGCCAGCCTCACGCCCTGAGGTGCGAGACACCCCGAGGGCCGGCACTGAGCGCTGGGCTCAGGACTTGAGACTTCTCTCCTTTGTGGACACCAACTTATTGAAGACGCTTACTGTAATTCAAGAGCTCTGTAGCACCTTCTATGCGTTAATTCCACATTTTAGTTCACAGCAGGAGTTAAGAGGTACTAGAAACAACTGGGGTGTTGGCCACAAAGCAGAGGTGTCTCCAGAGAAAGCTGCGGCCAAGCCTCAGTTTTTAACAGCTACTTGTCTTGCTGTAGGTGAATGCGATTTGGGGGAGAGGGGATGATCGAGTTGCATTTCATGTCTCTTAGCATGGCTCGCATTCATGTCTCTGTAATGGAACTGCGAGCAGAAAAACCCAAACGTTTGGCAAGAAGAGCGTTGTCATGTTTGAGTGCATCACAGAGCTCCGCGTTCCTCACGTTTTCTTTCGTTCTGTGGGCAGGACTGATGAATGAACTGGCAAAGCAAGGCCTCCTTGGCGAGGGGCAGAGCAGCCCGCCCGCCGCCGCTGGGCTCGACCCCTCCCTCTGGTTTCACGCAGCTCCTTACACCGAGAGCTTGCTGCAGACACTGGGTAGGTCACAGCTACGGAAATGTCCTGGCTTTTATGAGGTCTGATCAACCTTAGTAGGGGATTTTCCTGAATAAGAACGTTAGGAATACGCTTGTTGTCTATAATAACTCATTTAGTGTTCCGCTCTGCGTCAATCATAGTAACTCTAATTGGATGTCTTCCGTTGCTGGGTAATGAATGGAAGAATCAATAGGAAAATGAAATGGAAATACCTTTTTAAAGTAAATTAAAAAATAAGTGGAAAAATAAATTACTTCAACGTGACATGATAACAACCGATTAAGCCTTAAACCAACCATAATTAAAAGATTAATATCCAATCAATATATATTTATTGCCGTAGTTTCAAGAGAAGTCAAAATATTAAAATGAGATAAATCGGTGGTTAAGCATGTAAAACTACAGTTTGCTGAAGTGATAAATGTTGGCAGCTGTAGTTCTTCTGTGGGTGCAGAGAAGGCACTTTTTCATTTCGCTTTACTCAGATGTCCTTAATTTTAGTTTTATACAGTTGAATTCACTTCAGTAACTCATTCATTCGAAGCTGGGAAATTGATAGGACTTGAAAAAGCAAGTAAACGTGTTTTCTGTTATAAATCTATGACTCAGATGGGTAGGAGAGTCTTAAACCTACCAGTTCCATACGCTGAGAGGTCATGGTAATCAGATGGTTACTTCACTAACTACAGGTAGTGTTTTCTTATGTATTCAGCAGTTTAATATAGTTTTATTTAACTAATTAAATTATTTTAAATTTTTGATTTCAGTATTTTTAATTGAACTATATTGCTCTCCAAAACCAAATTCAAACTAAATTATAAGGAAAAATAATAATCAAATGCATGTCATTCACCATTTTCTGCATTAGGAAATGTTACTGTAGGAATAACTAAGGAAATAGGTGTTAATCTATAGAATTGCTCAATCAATCATGTAGTGAAACAGTATGGACTCAAACACAGATTTCTGACGGGCCGGGGATTCTGCAGGCTGTACTGTTCCCAACAGGGCAGCAGATATACGCATGGTGTTATAAGAGTCCCCAGTTTAGCCCTCAGTTGTATGCCCTGTAACCTCCTAGAAAGCAAAATGAAGTATCTATTTCACGTGAAGTCAGCCATTAGTTATCAATCGGAAATTGATGCCTTAAATAATTTTGGTATAGATCTGCCAACTCTGCTTAATGGTGCGAATAAGGATATCAAAATTAGGATTGAGTATATTTGCTTTACACGGCAAAAAGTAATTCCAGTTAAGGAGCGTGACTAATTAGTAGGGGTTTGCTGCGATACTGTTCCTCATGGATGATTCTTTTCCTGGCCCTGCTGAGCTGCAGCGTGAGGAGCAGTTTGCTCAGTTGAGAATTAGTCAATCCTTTCACACTAAGACAGACTTGAGACTTGTTTTCGTGGGGTAACTAGTTTTGTTTTGATGATCTCCCTGGGTAGGAGGGAACCTCAGCGCAGTGCCAGACCCCCGTAATGTTCCTCTGAATCTTTTCTACAATCGAACGTATGCTTCTGATCCTGAAATGGAGCAAGTTGTCCTGCTGACGGTGGTTGGGATGGACGCCATGAAGAGTGCCGGAGAGCTCCTTCACCAGATCCTTCTTCCTGGGTCGAATAATCAGTCTCGGAGTGCAGGTGATCCCGGCTCTTGGGGAGGGCCGTAGAAGTTGGTCAGGAAAGTTTATCCTGTGTAGCTATTTTCATTATAGCAGAAACGTTATGAAAAAAGTGGTGAAAAGGGCCTTGGGAAGGAGGAGGGGTTTCTTTGCTTACCGGCCGAAAAAGCTGAAGAATTTATCATGGCTAGTCAGCCGTGGGCAAGGCCACTTTTCATAATGCAAACAGCTCAGGTGGGCATAATTTTCTTCAGAGTGTCAAATTAGTTCAAAGACGTGCTTAGGCTTACTAAGCCTTTTATGTAATGCACAGCATTGTGTCTCTCCCTAAGTACCAAGAGATAAAGCAGCTGTGTAATTGGGGCGCAGCAGCAGCAATTCAGAAGTCACAAACTCTGTTCTGTCCACTGACATCCTTTGTGAGCAGAAGCGAGACGCTTCACCACTTCACGCTTCGTTAACTTGTGAGCACGGGAGGAATACCGCCACTATCCCCCACCTTAAATGCTTACAAATGCATGAAGAATGCTCTCAAGTGCTAAGCAGGAGGATGATTTTATACAGCTTCATGACACAGATTGCATCGAAGTGTAATAATACCGGAAGTTTCCTAACAAAGGGCAGAAGTCTGGCACTCTGTCTCATACGATGTTGTATCCTGCTCTCTTGGAACAATACTATGGAGCGAGTTCTGTATCACGGTAGGTGAGGAGGAGATTCTAGCTGACAGAAACTTCCAGCAACGTGTACTCATGGATTGAGCCCCTAAATATCTTGCTACGTTGGAAGTAAGACTGCCTTACAAACACAACATCATTTAAACTGCTTTAGAGACAAGTCAACATTAAATTGTAGCTTATTACTATAATGAATATAGCTTAAAATGGAATGTTATAAGAGGTGGTAAAGGATCTATAATTATGGATTATACTGTGTCAAACCACATTGTTATCGGTGTATTCTCAGTGTTTCCCTTTCAGCTTTTCTCCATTAGCTGTGTTCTCTAATCACATCATGGCACTTATTCTCTGTGGCTCCCTGTTGATTTCCCAGATAGCCCATTTTTTGTTTTCACTGTAATGTAATTTCCTAGCACTTGTATCTTGTGGTTTTTCCCAGTATATTTCTGTATCTGCATTACAGTCCATTTTGGATGCAACAGGGGGGCAAAGTCAAAGAAGCTTTGGAACTTGTTGTCTCATAAAAAAATCAATGTGAATTTAGAGCACTTGTCTCCAAAAGAAAACACAGCTTCTATGCAACGCATGCTGTCAACTGCTGCTATAAACAGATTTCTCTTGGCTTGCAGAAGGACCTGATTCGGGATTCGAGCTCCTGGGTCTCAAGTGGTTGCCCCATCTCACTCGATGTCAGGCCAGAGAAATAACCCCTTTTGAGGTTGGAGATACTTCCTGGCAAGGAAGCCTTGATATACTGATGTCAAACCCAGTCCTCGTGTGTGCGTTACGGCGGATTGATGCCTTCAAAGGTCTTGCAGATGCATTGAAGAGGTTAACGCAATGCGGGGAGAAGCTAAGCAAAAATGGCAGTCTTCTACAGACAGTAATGGCCTTGACCCCAGAGGTGACATTCAGACAAGCCGTCCTCCTCTTCACAGAGACGGATTTTGTAACTGGTGAGACATGTTTTTACTGTTTATAATGTCCTCAGGTATAAGGTGTTTGGGAATTTATTGAGCTTGGACAAAGGAATCTATTGCTATGGAGTTTTCTGAGGCACAGAAAAACTTAATAATTTGGGGTTAATTTCTGTGCTTGGCTGAATGATGATGAGGGATCTTAAATCAGCAGGAGCCAGCTGAGGTCACCTATGAGTTGGCCTATTAATTGAATGTGGCTATGCATGGCCTGGTGCCCTGTCTGAAGATATCAAGGTACTCCGTAAATACTAAACAGATATTTCAGCAGTTGGCAAGACCAGTAAATAATATGATGCGTTTTGTCTCTGTATAGAAGAAAAACTGGGAAACAGAGGCCAAGATCTATCCCACCTAAACGTGGGCACCTAATTGTGGTGCCGAACTTGTTGAGGCTCTCTGCCCCGACCTTGCCCCTGTACTCGGGGAGACAAAGGTACTACCGATCTGCCAGAGTTGAAGAAAGTGGATTTCTTGAGAATTTCTTTTTATCCTCGAAGAGAATGAAGAGTTCATGAGGAATGAAGACCTTTGTTGTGTCAAAAGCTTCTCAGATGTCAATGATGATGTATGCTAGCATTGATCTTTCAGCATAGGAAACCTGCTGTTTTCCTCCAGTAGCAAGAAATGTATAGCCACGCCTCTTCCAACTAAATCACTGTGCAGGCTGTGGTGTTATTGATATTGGATGATTTGGAGCAGCGAAGTATGAGCTCCCACTGTTTTCTTCTAACATGAAATGTATTGGCATATCACCTCTGTTTTTTGGGAAGCCTGATTCCTCACACCTAAAGATAAACGGTTGTAAGCCCAACAAGTTCTGATTATTCAGACACAGAGATAAATCGAGATTGTGGTAATGCCATGTATCAACTGAGGAGGAATGACGCAGTTCCATAAGTGCATTCATGCTTTGTAATTTACAGCTCTTCCTCTATCTTTTTGTGGGGAAGAAAAGTCTTTTGTTGTCAACACAAGCTTAGATGCTTGTGTCAAACACACAGGGCTTATGTAGTGTGGAGTAGCAAATTGGCTTTACTGAATAGGAGGAAGAAAACGTGATGGTATCAGGAAAGAGATACTCATTTTAGTCTCACAAAAAGTTAGATTTGACAGTAGACTACGTGGGTGTTTTATATGAGATTGGAGAGCAAGGAGAGGAGGCCTTCAAAAAAAGAAGGCATCAGACATCCCAAGTTAGTGTATAAAACTATGAGAATTCATGCATTGCTGCCCTCAGTTAGAGTTCTCTTGAGACCAAAAGGCAGGATAAGAGGAAAGCAGAACTGTGAGATCGGTTTGTTGAGGGAGGTTGTAATCACAGGACTGGCCTTTCCCACGAAAGCCGTTGTCAAGAACAAAGGAGCAGAGCTGACGCATGACTTCAGCATCCTGTGCCTATCCTTTTTATAAGGTCGCTACTTTTTTTTTTTCCCTCCTGTTTTTGTTGTTGTGGGAGGAATGGAGGGCTCTTTGTGCTGGAGAACAGCTCTTCAATATTTTGCAGCTAGTAAAACGTCTGCCATTTCCCTGGCTAAATAAAATCACCTTTGTCACCCTCTGCCCCCTCCAAACAGTGAAGTGTTACCCTCTGCCCCATCCGTGAATCCATAAAAATATATCTCCTTCCTGTTACAGATGCAGAACACCGCCCTGCTATGAAATACCTGCCACCACCTGGCAAGAGGTCCAGGGCTGAAGGTAAGCTCAGAAGTACACAACGTTGCCTCTTGGCTAAAACAGGTAGAGCTATAGTGTTGTTTTTTTTTTTCCAATGTCCTCTGTCAGAGTCATCAAAATGGGATGAGTAAACCTTTGGTTAGACATCATAATCCAGGCAAGTAGGAAGAAAAGGCCAGATGGGTCCACTTTGGTGCTGGGGGAAGGCAGTAGTATTGCCAGATCACCTTTCTTCTGCGCGTGCCTGGATGACCTATCTAGGGCTGGCGTGGAACATAAGCTAGATGAGTAATTAATGCCAGCTCTTTAGTAGCCCTTTTCAGATGTAGATATCAAAGAAGAGGAGTTTCACTATGTTTTACAGAAGGGGTAATTGAAGCCTAGAGAGGTGAAATCTGTTGATTGCCATTGCCTCACAACTGAGTGACAGAAATTGAAGTGCGGAATGCACTAAGTCTCAGACAGGGGCTCTGTTCTTTGCATTACAGAGCCCCCCAGGTCACCGTGCACTTCACAGATCCTAAAAGTTCTTTCAAATAACCCCAATACTAATGGAAAAAAAATGGTAGTGTGAGGACGTGAGCTAAAAAGTTACGAGGCAAGGACCTTGGAGCTGGTTCTACCTTGTATATGTACTTGTATTACTCTGGGGAAAAAAAAAAAAGGAAGGAAAGACGTGGGAAAAGAAAAAGATCTCACTGAAAGAAAAGAACGCTTTTGCTAGATACCTTCCAGATACATTGCTCTGGGATGTAGAAATACATGGATTTCAGACAGTAATAAATACAAAAGAATGGTAATGATTTCATTTTGGCAAACAGATTTTAGTTTTGTTTGTCTTGCATGTCACACTGGTTAAACTTGCCAATCACTGGAAAAGGAAGTCCTTTAGCAACCTGATGCAAACTTCTCCTTGTTGTGCCCCAGTCCTAGATAATTTCTCCATTCACATGGGCCTTGAAGTCCCTTAAATTTTCCTCACCTCTCCAGGTCACTGCAGGTTGTACATTAGACTGAAGGAAATGTTTTTATATAGGCTTTTGTCATAAGCCCTAACTCACTTACACTAGACTCCCTTTACACTGCTCTGCTCTTACAAAGAACCGCTGAAGCGACGGTTCCTGGCTGCCTGGGGAATGTCGGTGAGGTTTTATCAGCAGAGCTGAGGAAAGGACTGAACAACAGTTCTGGGCTCAGTAGGTGCGTAGTCAGAATACACAGCCCTTCTTTGCTTCCAAGGGCACAAGAGAGGACATCAAACAAACCACTGAGCTTCTAGGACTTAGACTGGAGACGAGGCAGCTTCTAACCTGACTGTGAAATATTGGAAGCACAAAGGGAGCTTAAAAACTACCTTTAGCCACTCACTCCCCGCCTGAAATAACACAGATGTGGTGGGTTGACCCTGTCTGGATGCCAAGCGCCCACCAAAGCTGCTCTATCGCTCCCCTCCTCAGCTGGACAGGGGAGAGAAAATACAACGAAAGGCTCGTGGGTCAAGATAAGGACAGGGAGAGATCATTCACCTATTACTGTTATGGGCAAGACAGACTCGACTTGGGGAAAAGTAAATTAATGTATTACCAATCAAATCAGAGTAGGATAATGAGAAATAAAAATGAATCTTAAAACACCTTTTCCCCCACCCTTCCCTTCTTCCCAGGCTCAAGTCCATAGCAATGTTGGCTGCATTATGTAGAGCTGATGGCAATGTTTTTAAGTTATTGTCTCAGAGAACGCATAATGCTTACTCGTGTCTCTCTGCTTCTCTCATTTAGAGGGGCAGAGCCAGAGATGCCATGCAGAATCGCTGTTTACCTACTTGCAAACAGGTGAGAGAAGAGCAAATGGAAAAATGTGGTTTGAGAGGGACTTTGTGGAACTAACTTTTCTAAATGTACCAGCCAAAATTAAGCAAAAGGATTATACCAACTTTTTCCTGAGGCTTGAATACAGGCAGTGATATATGTTCTTTTTTTCTAAACGTGCCAGGAGATCTGATGTTTGCTTCTCTTGAGTTTGCACTTATTTTGAGCCACACACACATCTAAAGTACTATATATAAATAGTATATAAATAAACAGTATTGCGATTCTTTTACACTATGAATTCAGAACCCATACAATATTTTTTGCGGGGAAAAACCGTTGACCACGAGGAAGGGATCTGAAAATACTACCAAAGACCTGGCAACTTGGGCAAACCCGGAAAGGCCACGAAGCAGTCAGAACTGGTCATGGAAATTGGGCATGTTTGAGGACTGCCAAACAGGCACCTCGGGTAATTGGGGATGAGCGGAGTCTGTTCCATTGATAGACAGCAGTATTTTCTCTTAACTGTTGTCACTTATAATCACTGGGGAGAGGAAACCGCCTGTAGGTGGCAAGGTGTCCCACCTGTTTTCAGCATTTGTCTTTGGCCCCACCGAGATGGCAAAGTGCCATAAGACAAATCCCTCCCGAAGTCTCTAAAGTACAGAAACATGCTGCCTGTGGTGATTCACATACCACAAGAATGAGAATGTTTGCCCAGAAACATAGCAGATGGTGAGTAAAACATCTTGAGGACAACGAACGCTTATGTAAGAGTGTACGGTGGAGATTGCCGTTCTGCACGCGAGCAGCTGAGTGGATGCGAGCGGCTTGCTCCTGCGCTTGCGGGCTGTTGCTATGGCATTTAAACCTTTCCGTTCAAGAATGATGTGAAGAAAACTGCAGATCTTTAATAGGAGGGCTCCCTGCATGATAAGGGTTAAGTTTCCATATCGAATGGAGGGGCAGTAACCTTGCTTTTTATTTTAGATCCCGTATTTCTCCGTCATGAATCGGCAACGCGCTTCTTGCCATTTGAAAATAACAGTATGCATTAAATTACACGTAGCATTGTTAACGCTTCGTTGCGTTGACATCTGTATAATTAGTAGTGGGGTGTGCTGGAAACATAAAATGACATTTTTACGTACACAAACAGATAATCATGGATGAATTTTAGCAGCCTGCAGTACCGTTACCTCATGCTTCGTGCTAATTGACATGGTTAGGCACCAGCAGTTAATGGGTCCTAGCTGACTGCTTCCGAAAGCACAGCTGCCAATAAATCTTCAAAGGATGTTATTAGGATAAAATCTTAACTATATTCCTAATAATAAGGTACTTTAGATTAGCGAAACTAAGAATTTGAAAATGCTGTCATTTCAAAATGAAATTTGTGTAACTTCTGCCTTTTAATACATTCTGTATCATCAGAGAGCAAAGCTGTCTGGGTCTGTCTGGTTTTCTGTGTCTTGTAGCGCACCGAGCGCTGCACCTGCCTGGCAGCTCTGCTGGGATGCCTTTCTCGGGGGCAAAAACTTTTTTTGCTGAACTTTCAGTTCTAGTAAACACAATTCTATTCGTAATAGGTTTGTAACATGAACTGGGACCTGTCAGACTTGTTAGCACCTCTCTGAAACACAGCTCTACCAGAGAGAGAGAGAACGCTGAGAGATAAACTGTGAGGAATAAGAATTTAATAGCTGCCTTAAGGAGTATATCACATAATCACTACAGAAAAATGTAAAAGGGAATATTTTATCTCTCAAAACATTCATATATAATCTAAAGGATTGAGCCTTATCCTACAGACCTGCCACACAAACTGTTTGGACGCAGAGCAGATTTTTTGCAAAAAAAGCACAATAAATCTACAAGCCTAGACTGTTTTAGATACTTTTTTTTTTAAACTAAAAATCAAACAAAACAAAACCCCCAAATCCTATATGCACGGGGTTTTTTTAATGGACTTGTTTTGTTCAAATTTTTATGAACTTTATGGCAGCTTTTAGATAACCCTGTGCTACAGATGTCTGTCCGGGCTAGTAAACAAATATTTGCTGTATGTTTTACCTTGGTTTTTAGGAGCGGCTTTGAGTTTCACTAGTGTGCTTTGTTACAGGAGCCCAGATTCTTTGCACGGTGCTGCTGATCAAACCTGGTGCCTGGAGTCATAGTCTTGCAAAGATCCTCCGGAAACTTGACCTAGAAAAATTCCGTGTGGTTGGGATGAAACACATAAACCTGCAACCAGACATTGCCTTAGGACTCCTTTCTTCTGAAGTGAAACAGGTTTGTTAAGAAACCGGCGGATCTGTGGCTACGCTTAGGTGTAGAGTGGGGAAATACGTTAGCTCGTGAATAATCCATTCCTGAAAAAAAAACCCAAAAATCCCATCCGGGATTTCTGAGGTGTTGTTAGAAGTGAGCTGCATAGAACAATCAGACCTGCACCGGTATCAGACACAAAGGAAGCTGACATGCTGGCGGTCTCTTTTACCGCATGCCATAAAGAAGCAGACCCGGTTTCTCTAAAACAAAACTTTGGAGGATATGAGCAACACAGACCTCCCAGGAACCTGTTTAGTTGCTAATTTACAGTGCTGACTGTTTCGCTGCAAAACAGGTGTCTTCTTGCTCTTCCCCAAGGTCATTCCAGGTAGGGCACATCTAAGGAGCGTACCGCACCCCTGCACGTGTGCCTGGTTTTCCTTCCACGTGTTTAAACCTGGCAACTGGGAAACATCCTTTGCAGTGTCAAAGAATCTATCCCTCTGGAGCCCCCGTACCTTGTATTGCATTCCGTATACAGCTGAATCTCTGTTCCGGGAGTGTGTTCAAGGGTCTGTAAAAATGACCTGCAAAGAGAGAAAATTGAGTTGCTGTCATTTCTAACGTCTAACAGACAATAAAGAGGGTTCTTAAATCTTGGGGTGTTACGGGTTTTTGTTAGCTAAAAATAGATTTGTTTCTGCTCTTTTATAGCAGTAGAAATTATTTTTTTCCCAACTTGAAATATCCTGAGATGAGTGTAAAGATATTGTGAAAGCCAGGAAACTGAAAGCTGAGCATTCTAGAGGAGTTAGATTATTATTTTTTTTTTCCTTGGGGAAAAAAAAATAAATCCTTGTTATTTGATTGCTTTCATGAGGACATTTAACCAATTAACTTTTACAGCAAACAAGCCTTTATAAATCGATATTGCTCTTGGGTTAAGTTGGGAGAGTTTATAGCACCGTCTCATAGAAATTCTTAATAGAGTCTTCCAGAAGAAGACGGGAAGGTGCCAGGACAGTGTTCTAACATAACCGTCAATCAGGAGCAATTAATACCTTCTGCAGGACAGCAAAGCAATGGGGCACAAGCATTTGATCGTTAAATATTTACAGACCGCTGGCAAGAGGGATACCGTGGCTATTGGAGTTGGTGGGGAAGCGCTTTCCAATATGGTTTTTAATCATAGAGCTAAATACAAAAATGATCACCTGAAAGAAAACATTTAAAAAAAAAATCCAGATGTCTGTCTCGGGAAGTAACGTAGATATAAGCCGGGTAAATTTGAAGAGAGGTTGTTTCATGAAAATTTTCTTTTACTTGTTTTTGGAGTTCTCTGTACACAGTAGAGCAGCTGTTGAGCGTTGATGGAGTTCCTTGAAGAGCTAGTGACTAACGAGTTTAAAAATTACAGACTGTTGGGGTTTTGTTCGTGGGGAAAAAAAAAAAGGCAGGTTTTGAAAGTGAGAAAGCAGAGCTAATAGAGTGCCTTTGGCGAGGGGGAATGGGCAGTAGGAAATGCTTTCTGCTGTACAGGGGCTCCTTCTCGTTTTTAGAACACGTCTGAAAGTCTTTCGCTGGTGAGGGCTGGAAAAGGCTGAGCTCCCGAGATAAGTAGGTAGATTTTCAAAAAGCCTCAGCATGCTTCAGGGACTGGGTTATTTTGAAAATCTGGCTTGTAAGTGTTAACAATGGCAGCTGGTGGGGGCAGAACTACTTTTCAGAGCTGAATTTCATATAAAGCATTGGAATCAGAGCGATGTTCATTGTCTATCAGTTTATCGGTTTTGGGGACTACGGGATACAGCGCTGTCTTTAAAGTGAGGCTCTTAATATGGGGGCACATCGCTGAAATTTAGCTTCTCCTGTTGGAGAACAAGGAGCCAGTGTGTCTGACCCTTTGAGAAATCCTGTCCAGGGCTCTTTATTTCCTCCTCACCTGGAGTCTAATCCAAAATCCATCTCCAAAAACTTCTAGAAAACTCTCATATGCTCTGTGATATGCCAGTTTGGTTTGTGTACCTACTACTTGACAGCGGATTTGGGGTTTAGTCACTGGTAGCATCTCCTTTCTCTTTCAAGTGTGTTATTTACGTGCACGTTGACAAATATCCTCAGCAACATGATTTCAGCCACATTACTTTTTCAACTTAAATACTAACATTCAGCTTCTAAGCAGCTTTTGGCCTTTGGTGTACAATAAATAATGGATTAGGTTTGTTTGCTGAGGTTATCTAATCACAGGAGCCATGACAATACTTTTTGTCTGAAGTTTAATAATAACTACCAAAAAATAAATCGGGTAAAGAGAGCTGATGTTGTCTTCTCAGCTCTTAGCATGACCTGATCGTGTTCAGACTGTGAGAAGCGACTGCTGCCGGAGGGAGTTCTGCCCGTGGAGGCTGTATCTCCTTTCTGCGCTTCTCCAGCAGATCGAGTCCTGCCGAGATTCGCAGTTTTGGCTGCCAGCTAGAACGCCTGATTTTACAGCGGGACCTGATCGTTCTGTTGGGGATTACCTGATACGATTGCCTGCGGTAGCAGGTCACTGGACTCAATAACTTGTCGGATTCCCTCCAGTCCTATCTTGTGATTCTAACGGTAGAGGCAGAAGGACAATTTTGCTGCTTTTTAATCCCGTTAGTCCTCCCGAGCCAGCGCACAGCTGGAACTTCCTCTCCGTGTGCATCAACAAAATTGCTCACTGAATTCGAGTCAGCTGCACATGTGCAATGGCGCCGCAGCTGCTCGGGTATCGGCAAGGACACGGTTTGAAGACGGTGCGGAGGCAGGATGTAAATAAAGGCATCATTTGGCTGGCAGAGTCTGGAGCAGATGTGAGGATCTATCGGAAGGAAAGAAGTCACCTTGACTCACTGACACCGGCGGTAGCAATTAGAAACAACGTCGTCTTTAACCCACAGTCTGCAGCGGAACAACTGAAAGACAGGAAACAGAGACAAAGAGTTTTGTTATGTAGATCTAAAAGCGCTGTTTAGAAGCTCTGGAACATGATCATTTCATTTATTATGGTCTGTTTAACAGAAACTATGTGTTCAAACATTTTCTTTCGCAGATGTTTCTGACACGGATGAATGTTGATGTGTTACGTCCAGTCCTTATGAAAGTTTTCATGAAGTCGCTGTCACCCATTTTCCTCTCCCAAAGAGAAGGCCCTTAGAAAAGTGGATTATATACATATTTTTTTCAAACTAACAAAAATTTTCAAGCAAAAAGGGTTTATTTTGTATTCTAGAGAACTGAATGAATGTCAGAATTTTGCAGTATACTGTGACATGCTGAAACCTTTCATTCTCCTCTAAACAGAGCTCTCATACCACAGGAGAGCCTGTGGAACTGCCCTCTGCGTTTCGCACGGGGTGGGAGGATTGACAAATATCACAACCTGTACCAAATGCCTTATGTAACTAACCAATTTAAGAATAGGGGGGCTTTCTCGTGGGTCGTTTTGCATTTTCAAACACAGGGGGAGAATATCAGGATTGAGGCCGTGGTGTTCAATTTATAGCCTACTTCTTAGAAACGCAGTTTAGGAGGAATGCGAGCGAGAGAAGATTTGGGTCAAAGTCAGGGAACGGTTTCATATGCTAGAAAAGCAAGAGAGGCCTTGAAGTATTTTTATATCCATAATTTTAAATGAAATGATGGGATTTTCTTTTGGAAATGTTTTATTTAGAGAATTGCCATACTCTGGTGCTTTTAGGAGATAAAAAAAAATAATACAGGAATGAAAACCTTTTGGGGGACTGAATGATGTGATTCAGCTGAATCAAACGGTGTTTTCCCCCCTTGTTTTTATTTCCTCCAAAACTGGGGAAAAAAAATAAATAGCCATGGGTTGGTTCAGCCAGCGAGCTGCAAATGCTGCTGTTTGTAAGCTGTACGGGACGTACAGCGCTGGCATGGAGCTTCTCTGCAGTGTTTGCGGCGCTGTGGAGTGCAGGGAGGCAGAGCTGGGTGCTCCTGCCGCTTTATGGAGATGAAGGGGACGGGAGGAGGCAGCCTGCGGCTGCCGTGGGCACCCTGACCTCGCGCTCGGTGGAGACATCTGCAAACAAGCCTGGCTTTCCAAGGTTTTGCTTAATTAAAACAGCCAACAAGGCCGTGAGGGCTCTGCTGCCCCTTGGTAGCCTTCTGCCCCAGGCACTTGCTACCTTTCCCCGTGCTTCTCGATCCTTATGTCTGGCTCCAGCCTACGAAACGGACTCTTCTCTCTGCTGCAGTGGTTGCTAGTTATCATTGCCACTCATCCTTAGTTAAAAGAAAGATCCCAGGGTGTTGTGACCTGCAGAGCTACAAGAGGAACGTCTCCGCTCAGGGGCGGTCACAGGCTGAACTGACAGCGCATGAAAAAGAAGCAAAGGTAGAGAAATCTGTCACGGAGCACAACGCATCAGTGGCAAAGCCAGGAGGGCGAACTCTCTGCTTTCAGCCCCTGTCTAGCGCCCTGTTCTGAGCCTTCTTGTTTTAAGCTCGCTATTTCTGTAGTCCTGATGCGAACTAGTGTATGAAATTCCACCACCCTCTGGGAGAGGCTGGGCTGTAGCAGCCAGGTGGGTCTGGGGTGTCCTGCCTTTCGTGAATTCAAAAGAAAAGTTCTGGTATTTGTAATGCCTCATTTTATATCAGCAGAAGAATTAAACGTGGCTCCTTATCCCAGACTTGTTGATATTGTTAATGTCCACTGGTTCCACCCTATCCATATGTCACACTGACGGTACCGTGAAAGGGGCGTTGCATAAATCAGAAGTTCAGCAGTAGACAAGTGAACTGCAGAGAGGCAATTTGTTTTTGTCCTTACCCCCCAAAAATGAATTCCATCTCCGGTATCTAGTGCGTGCAGGTATGCAGAACAAGACACAGCACAAGGCTTTTCTGTCCTTTATAAGCAGGATTTTCTTTCCCTTCTTACTAAAAGATGTTGGGAAACTACTGCTCAAGTTGTTTGTATGTGTAAAAACTACCACTGTGACCGTGGGGACTAAACCAGGAGCTGCTGTGGCTTAAGCTCAGTGCTTAACTTTTTCTTTAGCTCTGGGTGGACTCAGGGTGGGAACTGGACCTCCTGTTACCTGGTGGATGGCACAACAAATACTGGCTTGGTGGCCACGGTACATACTGGGGAAGCTCTGCCTGCAGAGCCCACTAACACCTATATAACGAAGAGGAGAGAAAGCAAGGAGTACGGCAGATCTGTTTGCTTCAAACAGGGATGGGTCTGACCAAAGAAAAGCTGGGACGTACCCGGCGCTCACCAACTCTATTCATTATAACCTCTTCCATCTCTGTTTTTTCTTTTCAGGATCCCGCTGCTTTCGAAGCCCACTGTTCCTACCTTACCTCAGGCACTGCTCTCGTGCTGTGTCTTCAGAGGCCAAATGCTGTGAAGAAGCTGATAGATTTACTGGGGCCGGAGGATCCTAAACTAGCTCAAGCACAAGACCCCTTCCTCTGGAGGGCTCAGTGTGGCATCAATGCAGTCCAAAATGCATTTTACGGTAGGTTTTTGTAAAATAAAAGTCTGTAGGCTCAGATACACTAACGAAAAAATACATTACGTACTGTTACCTCCTGTGTTGTCAATACCGATGTAGCCTTGGCAGGCAGTAGAGAGCGTTATTCCCTAGAAAGCTTTCATT
Source organism: Charadrius vociferus (assembly GCF_000708025.1). Taxonomy (NCBI): domain Eukaryota; kingdom Metazoa; phylum Chordata; class Aves; order Charadriiformes; family Charadriidae; genus Charadrius; species Charadrius vociferus. The sequence goes on from NW_009647739.1 coordinate 2,213,139, forward strand.
GTTTTCTTGGTGGCTGAGCTGAATATGTCTCAAGCTATGAAATATTCTCCCAGAAGATGTATTAAAAAAAAGGTTTCTTCCTAGAACAGCCCTAGATCTGTCTTCCATCAGAACAGATTTCCTTTGATCTCTTCACTGCTTGGTCATTTTGTACTTTTAGCTTGGTTATTTTCTAATTATCCCCAAGAACCCATCTGTCTTCTATCTGCTCGTGAGTCCACTTCTGATAACTTTGTGACCCGCTGGCCAACTGCAACCGGGTTTCACAGAGGGATAAAAGACTCCAAGATACTGAGTTCCCGTAGCATCTCAAAACACTAACGACTGGCTAGAAAGCGGTGATCAAAAATTGCTGTCACTGAGGAAAGCAGGTAAACTCAGCTGTTTTTCCATGCGGGGAGGCTCTTGCCAGCTGGCACGTCAGCAGAAGCACACCAGCTAGTCAGCATCCGCAGCGTGCTGAACCAGCCACCGCTCATCTGCCAGCAGGGAGGGGGAACTAGGATGTTGCAGTGCGTAGGGTGGGTGGGATGGCAGATAGCTGAGAGTGTGGGTGAAGGATGGGAAAATCAGCTTGGAGAAGAGGAGGCTCTGAGGAGACCTTGTAGCAGTCTTTCAGTACTTAAAAGGGCCTACAGAAAAGGTGGAGAGGGCCTCTTGATCAGGGAGTGGGGAACAGTTTTAAGCTGAAAGAGGGGAGATTTAGATTAGATATTGGGAAGAAATGCTTGCCTGTGCGGGTGGTGAGCCCCTGGGGCAGGTTGCCCCGAGAAGCTGTGGCTGCTCCATCCCTGGAGGTGTTCAAGGCCAGGTTGGACGGGGCTTGGAGCAACCTGGGCTGGTGGGAGGTGTCCCTGCCCAGGGCAGGGGGATTCAAATTGGAAGATCTTCAAGGTCCCTTCCAACCCAAACCATTCAATGACTCTATGAAAATGGGAAGCGTTGCTGAGAGAGTGGCCTGTAGAGAACCAAGGGTATTGCTGGAGGGGGCCTGGGCTATTGCCACTAGGAGGGAAGGATATAATTCAAAAATTCGTGAGGAATTAAGCGTCATTTGGTCACTGCCCATGAATAGTATTTTTCCTCAGTGTGGTACCGATTGTGCTGTACGTAGTTAAGTGAATATAAAAATAATAAAAGCAATAGTTTTATAGACACAGGTGAGCTAGCAGGCACTGTATGCCTTCAGGTTCCAGAAGAACTTTCCTGTCAAGATCCGTTGGATTATTTGGCTCTTTCTATTTTATTCTGTGCTGTCAAATCACTCCCTCTTTTCATTCATATCAAGTGGTCTTCTGAGGAGAACTGGTAGGGAATGAAGGAGCCACCATGTACAGCTTGGGGAAGACAATCAACCCCTTGATTTAGAATCTTTTTTTTTTTTTTTTTATCAGATACAATCATAATCCTTAGGACCAAGAGTAAACCAAGGGAGATCTCTCACCATGGTTACTCACAGGATCTCCTTCATGGGAGTGACTGAAGAGCAGGATCTACCTACACAAAAGAAATGGTCAGGGCTTTTCAGCCAACACTTTGCCACTATCAGCCTCTGCTTCTTTTGCTCTTAAGATTAATTGATTGTGTATCCAGTTTGCCTTGAGAATGAGAACTCATCAGTTGTGGCTAAGAACAGGTAAAATATACCCAAAACTTAAGACAGCCGTGCTACAGTTAGAGCATCCCTAGCATAACTCAGTTAAAGATCAGTTTATATCAGCAAAAGAGTCTGAGTCTCATCCTGTCTTTCGCTGGGGCTCACAGAGAACTCGCTGTGATAGAGAAGCCCTCAGATGTCCGCTTAGGGTTTGCCTTCAGATCCCTGCTTCCTTCCAAGACTGGGCTGAGCGCAGAGCTGAGCTAGTTGGCCACCACCTGCCCTCTGCACCCAGATTGTGCGTTATGTTGGAGCCAGCTATATTGCTGGCTCACAAACCCATCCTCGCACACATTCAAGGAAAATGGATGCAGCTGTAGCTAATGTGCTCGGTAATTCTGCCTCAAAAGTCTGAGCCAGCTGCTCTGCCAGGGATGTGTCTGTCCATAACGAGTGTTTATAACTCTTTGCACCTCCAAGAGCTTATCCTACAATAAAGATGAAACGTTTACCTACAAGATAAGAAGGAAGAGCTTAATTATTGCATGAGTAACCATTTGGGGGATGGTGGAAGACTCTCTTCCTTTCCTAGGAGGGAATACCAAGTTTTCTCAGTTTTGCTCCAGCTGAGGAAGATTTCTAGTTAATACCACCTTGCTGAAGGTAGAGCAAACTCTAGCTGTGCTTCCTCCCAGAGCGACTGGGGAAATTCAAGACCAGGTTCCAGTGATACAGTCGAACCAAATAATGCCGTTTTAATACTCTGAGGCTCAGCTACAGAGGTAAATCTGCATTCCTCTCGTCTCTTCTGGGTCTTATGAAGTCATCGTATAGTGCTTTATCTTGAACCCAAAGAGCTTTTACGCATGCATCTTATATAGTCTTGTACCTTGAGCAAAGTGAGAGTAAAATGTTGCTAGCTTTGGGAGTATTTGTGTCCTCTGTAATGGCATCAATGATTTAAACAAGGAAGGTTTGGCGTGGAGGTTCATAAAGGATCCAGCACAACTTATACACTGGTGACTTATGCAATCTTAGGATGGGAAACTACTGCGTTAAGCGCTCTGGCTATACAACGCCCAGAATTATGAAGTTCAAACAGGGCTGAGTGCTCTAAGAGCGGTAAGACATGATTCTTTCAATGGGTAGCCTGCAAAGCCGGTAATATTTCAGAGGATATTTGCGTTTTGTGTATTTGTATCCCAGAAGCATGGATCTGTGCCAGCACATTGACAATCTATCTGAACTCCAGTTATATAGAAATAGCTTTCCCTTCTCTAACATTTTCCACCCACAAATCTCAAAACATTCTGAGCAGTGCTTCATAACACTGTTGCTTTATAGGGAAATATTCAGACGTTAAGCCTGGAGGGATCTCTCAAGTCACTGAACTCAGTTAATTCTCTCACGGACAACTCCATTCTGTATTCCCTTTCATAAGCATCCACCCTGGTTGGATGGTTGTTACAGAACTTCACTGCTCTGATTGCTAGAAATCTTGTATTTTCAAACTTAAATATACTCATATACGGATTGTATCCATTTGCTTTTGTGCCAATACCTGTACTTTAAGTAGTTCTTTTTTCTTCTCTGACCTTTTCTGCCCCAATGTGTTTATCAGAAATCAGATTCCTTTTCAGCGTTGTGCCATGTTGGGTCAAACAAGCCAAGGTCTTTTAGTTTTAACTCTTCAGCTGATTCTCCATTCCTTCCGCGATCCTCGCATTCTTCCTCCGTACCTGTTCCAGTCTCAATTTACCTTTTGTGACTGTAGGTGAACAGGAAAATATACTGCTATCAGCAATGTCTTATACTAATTCTGATTTCTGTTGTAAATCAGAGCCCCCAGCATATTTGAGACTTACATTATTGTTACTAAGCACAGATGTTTTACTAACTCGTAGCTCCTTCCCATTCCACAAGACCAGCCTGATGCGATCCAGAAGCAAGGGAACAACAATGGGGGATTGGAGCTGGTACTGAAGAGTTTCACGGGCTCCTTAACGCAATTCCCCTGACTGCACTGTTAGGAAATAGGAGTCTTGTTTACATGAAGAACAAGCTGAGTGATAACAGGACAGAATCAAAATACCAAGAAGGCAATGGAACTATTCTAAATATAATGGTTTTAAATGTTTGCTATTACTGTACAGAACAGCTGGCCTTTAAAGCAATTACTTCAGTAAGTTGCACATCATCAATCTCTCAGAAAGATGAGTGTGAGTCTAGAGAATGTTTAATTCATGGCCTGAGAGAATCTTCTCATTGTATTTATCTCTCAGGTTCCAAATCCTATCAAATAGCTGTCCGGGATATGAAGCTGTTTTTCCCAGAAGGGCTGTGCTGCGCTGAGTGTCAGACATTAGAGGAGGAAGAGGTAGGATTCTGCCCTTTCCTGAGAAGTATCCTGCTGTGCCGGAGCAATGACTCTGGCCCTGCTATCCCATGACTTCTGTCCTATTATGCTTTAGATAATGCTTTTTTTTTTCTTTTTTTTTCTTTTTTTTTTTTTTTTTGCGGTGTTTCACCAGCTGCCAAGTTTTCCTCCTCCTGTGGACGTTCCTACCACAATGTGCTAACTTTGGATTGACCCAGACAGTCTCGATGGAAAAGTGCTTTTTCAGATGTGTTTGTTCACTAACCCGTGCTGTAAATTCAGGAGGGCTGAGGGCTCATACTTTAGAAGCAAAGTTCTCAGATAGTCAACATCATTTTGGAAGCAGGTCACGGGGAGGGACAGCAACATCATTGATGATTGCTGAGACACAGTTGGCGCAGAAGCTGGGGTTTTTTTAACCGGCTATTCTCATGTAGCGATCAGGAATGGAGATGGAGCAGGACGGCTGGTAACATAACTCGCTGGTTGCTGAATGTCTCCCACAGAGTCTGTATACATCCACGCGCGTGCAGTGTGGAGCGCTGCCCTATTTGTGTGACAAGGGTGTTGTCCCTTGTGCCCCGCCAGCAGAGGTACCGGTCCACAGCAATGAAAAGCATGGAGCTGTCTCGCATAGAACACCTCATGCTATAGAGTACAGGCAGTTTATAGAGCTGCTGGGTGCCTGCATCCTTCCCTGCCCACAGATAGAGGCATAAAGACTCGGGTTTTTGCTTCTTGGCTTGTCTCGTAGGCAGTGCCGAGAAGCCTACTGGTACTGGTGTGGCCCACTCCTGCTCATCTGGCCCTTCAGGCTATGGAGCTGCTGGTCTCCAATTCAAACCGCTGTAATTTGCCAATGGCTAAAACGAAACAATAAGTCTTTCCTGTTCGATGAGTCTGTATGTCATTTCTACTCTGATCATTTTCTTCTCAAAATCAGAGTTTGAAATGATTGGGCTGTGCCCAATGAAGGGATGGGAATTTTTGAGCCTTGCTATGTCCTTGTGGCACAGAGGTGACCCAGCTGAGTTAGTCCGAGGAGATTAGCTCTGGAACTGGAAGCAGCTGGCCACATCTGTAGTATGCTTCACTGATGTGGATGCCCTCCCTCCGCAACCCGGTCCAGAGCATCACAACAGCACTGCGCTGGGATGCATGGATGTGCCAGTTCATTCAAGAGCCAGAAGGGAGCCGCTACGCACCAGTGTGGCACTGGATAAAGCTGTCAGACGCTCACAGTCCTTGATTTTTCTGGCCTTGAAAAGCTGGTAGCAGAGTCCTTAGAGAGACGTCTGGATGTCGGACCTTTAAAAGGATGACAAGATGCCATACTGAATTAAGCCTCAATAAAAAAAAGCATGCATGCAAAATGTTCTTGTATTTCTCGAGAAGCAGGTGTTTTCTAGGCTGGCGATTATAGAAGTACACAACACCAACAAAAGCTTCACAGATTTCCTGAATCGATACTTAAGAAGTGTTATCTTTTCTGATTAGGTCGTGGTGTTCACATGGCTTGCCTTTCTCTCCCTCCCTTCCCTCCTGCAGATCTATAACCTGAAACGTGACCCCATAGTCAGTTTGGAAATCAACAAGCAGCGCAAGATCATAAAACATGAAACAGGAGAGCAACTCAATTTACTGGGCTCTGAGCAACCCTGCAGCCTTGGTAAGGAAACCCGTAATTCTAGTTATAGATTGAGGCTGTTATTGATTAGAGACTGATATCGATTAATTGGACAGCAAGACAAACCATCTGGTGGCAGCAAGATTTGGTATCGATGTCCTTTCAGAAGGGAAGAGACAACTCTGAGCTGCAAAGAACAGCTCCAGTGGAGTCCAGCCGTTTAACTGTTTACCCGCCAGGCCTTTCCACTGCCAGCGCTTTTGTGCATTTACGTACAGGGCTGTTGAGAATTGCTGACCTTATCACCAGCGGGAGAACGAGCGCTGTTAACACAGCCAGCGTAAGCAACGGCGCACATTTCTCTGCTGAACTTTTACAATGTGTTTCAGCACCAGCTTGGCCGCGGTGGTTTGTGCGCCCCATTTGAAGCCTGCCACGGGAGCGGCCAAGACACCGTAGCGATGGGCGGTTGTGAGAGGTTTTGTTCTGTGCATAGACAAGTAACAATTTATTCAGGGAGTGCTTTTGGCAGTGTGGACATTTAGGAACTGAACTGAGATCTCATTCAGTTCCCACTAGCTGCTGAAGAGCTGCCAGCTCAAAATTGCTTCCAGTTATCGCTGGTCTGAATTTGATTTGAAATCAGAGCTTCAGCAAGCCTGTCAGCTCCCTCGGATACCTACGATTTCTCTGGGCCTTTTCTGTTGATTTTACTTGATAGGCATGTATACAACACAGGCTCTGATGCACTGCTATTTGTGTCAGGAGATGTAACTTACACATGGGGACGCTTCCACGTTGAATGGAAGAACGATACCAAGCCCGTATAAACGAGCGGTGACCAGGTAACGCATCCCTGTGGTGCTCACTGGGGAGCTGACGTGTTTGGAACTGGGTTATTCTCATTCCTGTAGCTTGAGTTCTGATATGACTGGTGAGCGGGAGGCTGGGCAGCTGAAAAAATGCTCCTGTGCTACACCCGATTGCTGCAGTTGTTAATCCCAGCAGTAAAAACCACAAGATTGGTGTGCACGGGCAGAAGGGTCTAATAAAAATGTTAGAGAATGTCAAACTGTCACCTCCCACCTTAAACCCTTACTGCTAGAGGACTTTTGGGTGTTGACCCCATACCAGCAGGTGCACAAGACAGCATGTGTATGAGTGCGAGGAGGATGGTGGTCAGTCACGGCCTTCGCCTTAATGACAGCGTAGCTGCTTGGTAGACACCGAGTCACTTTTGTGTAGGGGGTCTCTGAAGGAGGATTTTTCCCACGGTAATTAATTACCAGTGAATTCTTTCCACTGTCTTATGTTGGCTTTGGGCTATGCCCTATGCACGCTTCATGAGCGTTGCAATAATCACAGATCCTCAGGCAAGCTCCTTTGCTTATGTTGCACACTCGTACCTCAGAGACTGACTGCATGAAGGTTTAAGACTAAACTGATGTCCGCGGTGAGGGGTGAGGTCTATCTCGTGACATTACGGACATTCCCAAGCCGCTGTACGAGCCCTGAAACAAGAGCTTGGCAGCTGTCTGTACGTAACAGCAGCTTTTTTGCGATGACCAGGCTGTTCTGCTTGTAGCTGTCTGACCTTCGCATCTGGGTAGCTGCAGAGACGTGATCACGTCATTGTGTTTCTGGTGGGGTATGTCAGCTCAAGCTCCATTTGGAGCACAAAGCTGCAGTGAGAGGAGTGCAGGTGTTCCCAGTCCAAAATATCCTGCGTTGCTGTTGCTGACAGGCTGGGTATTTTCCTTCATCAACTTTACTGCACGATGGGAAAGGACCAGGCCTCTAGCACAGGTCTGCTGTGACTGAAGCGCTGCTTGATTTTTAGAAGAGATTGCATAGAATAAAATAAAACAGCTTGTTGTGGAGAGAGCACAGGTATTCTACAAGCTTTGTATCAGCCTCGTGTTGGGAGCTAATCTCGAAATATGTGCCCCCGATTTCCTGCTGCGTGAGGATCTCTTTGCTTTGAAGATGTTTAAGCAGAGTAAAAAGGAAACCAGTGTACATCCCTGATGTGTTTGTGTCTCAGAAAATGTATTTCAAAGAGTTACTGTCCTGGAAAAGCAAGTACACGTGATCTCTGAACTGTCAGGCACAATATAGTAAGCGCCTCCAGCAAGCCAGACACATCATTCACTCTGCGGTCTTGTCTTGAACACTAGAGGTAGCTCTTGCACACAAAGAAACCTCTCCTTTCAGCAAATAATTATCACAAAGCTGCTGCCTAATGGACAGACAGATTTATCATGAGGAAAATATGAAATACGTTAAGTCTTATGTATGCTGATCAGAATTACATTTTGGACTATAAAAGCAGCTGGATTAACAGAGTTCTTTGCTTGGAAGAAATTAAACGGAATAGTACCTCCTGTAGCAAACCAGCAGTTGTCCTTGCCTGACTCCTGAAATGGGGTCACAACTGCTGTCTTGTGATCTCCAGATAAGTACACGTAGGCATACAGCAGTTTGACAGTTCAGGATGAGCAATCGCATCTGTGAACATCCCAAATGATATAACAATGCCTGAGTGCCTCTAATTTTCCGGTTACTTGTCTGTGGCAGGGAAGAATTACTGAGAGGGCTAACAGTTGGGGTGGAGGGAGATATAAAACAAGCATCTGTTGTGTTTTGATCTTTTCCCATCAGATCGGCCATTGCTTGATAACCTCTGCCAAACCACTTGCCTCGTATTGCCTGGGATAATTCTTCGGGGTGCAGAGCACCCACCTTATGTCGAACTGCTTGATCAGCTTATTGGCAAAGATTTCACGGTGACTGGAGTACGCCTCACTGTCCTGGACGCCCCACAAGCTCACTGCATCTCTGAGACACTAAGCAGGGCAAAGTGCAGTGTCGCAGCAAAGGTATGAAACAGCTGGAGTTGCGCTTTACTACTTTCGCCCAAAAGAAGAGCCTTTTAATGCCGTGCTGTGCTGAGATACCCAGGCTGGCTCGGAGCAAACTTGCTTTGGTAGCAGTATTAGCACAGCACTGCATCTGAGCTCTAATACCGCTGGTAAGTAATGTGGGCAGCGCGCCTCGCTAGCTAGTCCCTGCTTTGTGCTCCTCTGTCTCTGCTAGCTCACTGCCACCTAACCTTGGCATCGTTCTGGGGGAACCTATCCTGAACGTCAATGGCACATCCCCGTTAAACGTTTCATTCCGTTCACCTATCAGCGTGCAGTTGCCGCTATTATGTATGTTCTGCTGCTGTATCCTGTCTTGTTTTTCCATATAAATGCGGTTTCTATTTCCCTTTCTCTAATCACACCCCATTAATCCTCTTCTACAGTGCTAAATAACCCTTCTGCTTTTTGGACTGTGCACTGGAGTCCCAGGCAGAGATTTCATTTTGCTCCTCGTTTAGTTGGTGCTGACAGCTCAAGCTGCGGTCCAGCGTGGGGTTTGAGCAAGTGCTCACGGGGCTTAAGCATGAGATGTGCTTCTGGGGTGAGCAGATACGCTGCTTTACATCGGCAGAATATCTGGCCCAGACTGTTTTCCCTCTGCGCTTGGTGTAGGAGAAGCCCACCATTTCAGGAGCCGTAATGGGGCAAAGCAGTAAGGGAGAACGTGCAAGAAAGCGCTGTCAGGAGCAGAGAGTAAACAAGGGGGGAAACTACTTATACTGGAAGTAGCAGTCAACAAAGGGCTGTCAGAGACACACAGCAGTCCCTCTGAAAAAATACAAACATTTGTGCTTCCAGCCTTTCAGTTATAAGAGTCTTAGGCGTTATCTGTAATAAGAACAGGTAAGATCTTTTCACGTTGTGATTTTTTTAAACTGACAGCTTTCCTTTGAAGTACATCTGTGTAGAATAGCAATTACATCTAGCATCCAATTAGTCTAAGCGCTACTTTCTTCTCCTGCGGTTCCCCTGAGGATGCTATCCCTCTGCACACGGGTATGTGCACGGCTCTCTAGGAAGGACAAAGCGAATCGGCGTGTGGGAAGGAGAGCCGTGGCAGCGGCACTGCTCTCCTGGTGCTGGAGACGCTTTCCTCCTGTCAGAGATGAATTACTCTGGGCAGAGCTGGCGTGTTTCCAGAAGGGTCTGGCTCTGCTGAGCCAAAGGTGAACATCACAGCATTCGCTTTCCCTTGCCAGAAGGAAGATGGGCTCCTTCAAGTAATAAGTGTTTCTACCACGATATCTCAACGTTTACTGTTATCTCCGTATTCCTGCTTCCCACAGACTTAGTGACTGAATAACACACCTAAGTAACCTGCTTATTTTCACTCGGAGAGAAGGGAACAGGAATAACAGTATGCTGTAGGAGCGGGGTAACTAATGATTCGGACGTGATACTCTTTCAATTTGAAAGAGTCTGTTCCTTTGTGACTTTCATCCCCTTGCACAGCACACGAGCAGTTATCTGTGCTGTCAGCGGTTCATCGGTGAGGCTTACAGACTCATTTAAGTGGAGAGCAACACCAAAGCGCTCTGTTCTTCCCTCTCTTGTAGTGTTCCCTCTTAATGGACGGTTTGTGCCTGGTGCTAGCAGCACAGCGAGACAACGCAGTCATTTGCTTCGACTCCCTGCTGGACAGGTAAGTGAGGACAATATCGCTTTAACAGCGCTGTCTCGACTCCCTGCTAGAGAGCTCTGTGATCTGCAGGAGGGCAGCTGACTTCCTTCTGTAATTCCCTTCCAGTTCAGGCTCCCATGAGGTCAGGTGCCATTCAAAGGCAACCCGTTCTTCCAAAGTTATGTTGTTGTTAAATGGGTCAATACCTCAGAGCGCTCCCTAGTTTCAAAGTCATGTATCTGATACTCAGGACCTGAAATACTGAGATGTGGTGTTTGTTAAGGACGTGGAGTGTCTGTGAGGCTTGGCAGCGTGGTTCCACAAAGACAGGGAATTCTCTGAAGTAAGGGCTCACCTTGGGAATAGACCTGCTGAATCAATAGAATTCCTAGGAGAAATATCTTAGCAGATTCCACGTTTGCTATGAAAGAAAAATTTACTTAAAATAAACACCAGAGAGCAAAACAAAAAATCAGCCTCTTAAATAAATCACCAGAAATGCTGGGTAGAGGATTTATAAGCCTGGTAAAACAAACAGAACCCCTCTACAGGGACTGATTAGTGAAACAGAATGATTATCAGGCCAATTAACCCACTGTCCCCCAGAGGGAAAGTTGCCTTACACAGGGGCTGGTATTTGGCAACGCGTTGTGTAGTTCACACACATGGTTTCCTCTGGGAAAGGAAGCCAAGAGAGTCTTTTTTTTCCTGACACATGAGGTACAGAGCAGTCCGGCAGCCCCACCGATAAGGCTGTCGTGACTTTGGCTGTACCATCTGGAGGACTTTCAGATAACACTGTCAAGGGGACAGGAATACGGAATGTGAGGATGCCGGAGTTTAGAAGCATCAAGCATCCGAGTTGGTAGACACCTTGCAGTTCTTGTGCTGTGATGAAATGTTACGGTGCTCAGTCACAAGGCCACACCTGGGAAGAATAGCTGGAAGAAATTTCATCGGTAGCTTTTCAACAATGTTTTTAAGCTAATGACAAAATTTAAATATTGCTCCCGCTCATTTAAAATCACACTCTTGGGAGCCACATCACAAACCTTTCACCCAGCAAGGCAGAGCGCTAAGGGGAAGCAAAGGCCAAATTACCCAAGATCTTT
>NW_009647739.1:2224416-2238452 GCF_000708025.1 Charadrius vociferus
TTTTCCCCGGGTGGGGGGAAAAAAAAAAGGCGAGCTGTTGGGAACCCCTGAGATCACTGCTGAAGGTAGTTCTGGGAGAGTGGCTGTCAGAGCCCACCTCTTCATCTTCCCCAGGCTTTTGCTCATCGGAGTCATGGGCGCTGCGTAACAAGCACCACAGTGTAGCTTTTCTGTAGCCTTCACTTGATGCATTTTGAGATTGCCAGTCTCAAGGCAGCACCCCCGAAGCAAACCTCACAGCGGCTTCTCACTGCCGCTCACAGCGAGCCGAGGGGCCGAGAGGGGTGCGGGGAGGACGAGGTGTGGACTCTGCCAGTCTCAGCTGTGTCTCACCCGTCGCTCCGCTCTGTGCCAGTGTTGGCTGGCTGTACAAAGGATAAACTTCTCGCCGAACTGTAAAATACGCGTGCATAAATCGTGGCTGTTAGGAGGTGCTCCCAAATGGCAGGATCCACTCTGCCTCTAAGTGCCCTGCCAGAACTAGTGATCACGCAGCCATTTAAAACCAGCTCCACAAAAACCTATTTGCCTTCGTGATCGACGATGCTGGTGGGAGGGAGGGGCAGCGAGGTGTGCCCAAGGATGGGGAGGAGGGGAGGCAGTGATCCTCAGGTAGATCAGCTTTAACCAACAGTAAACTCGTAGGCTTATTGTATCATAAGCCACCACACTGTTTAAAATCAACTTTGCAAATATCTTTGAAAACCCAGCCTGACTTAACCGGTGTCTCATAAGGACACTTCATGCTAAGACATCTTCATTGCCTAGTTTATAAACATTTCAGAATAACATCTGAGGTTAATTACACTTATGACTCCATCAGCAGGAGCCACGTGACCTTTCTTGTACTGAGTAAATCACTGTGTATTTATTTCACTCTTACTGCCACGGCCGGCGATTCCAATACCGGCACAGGTTCTGGCCTGCATTTCAGCTGCGTTGCTGAAGCACCACGGTGTAAGAGATTATTTTATGGCCCCGGGAGCTGAGTCACAGCTGAGCCACATTACTTAGGCTTTGTGCCACGGGGAGAAACGTGGCCATCTGTGTGGAAGCCTGGGATGTGATGTCAGAGATGGGCTGTGATAAGAAGGGGGAATCAGGTGTGGAGAGGAACAATGCGGGCTTTGCTACTATAACTGCTCGTAGTTCAGAGCCTATTAAACCTTTCCTAAGCCAGCTCTAGCGGTGGCACGTCAAGGAGAGATGTTCAGTCCCTGGAGGATGTGCTGTGCAGAGCAGTTGCCTTGAAGAGAGACGCAGACCCTCATAACTGTGTAGTGATTATTGTTCGGGAGCAGCCGTGCCCGCTCTGCCCGTTCTCTGGACATCTATGAAGGCGTTATTTCTGCACCAAAGGGCAGGAAAAACAGAGAAAGGGACAAAATTTATGCAGGTGGGAGGCGGGGGGGGGGGCACAAAAGCAGCCTGTGAGTTTGATCGACTGCAAAGAGTGGAGCCAAAGTCGGAATCTGGGAGGGTGCCAAGGGCAACGCATAGGGCAGAGTGAAGTAAGTGTTTGGAAGAGGTGGGGGGAAGCTGAAGCACAGCCTGAGAGCAGTGGGGACCGCGGGGAGGGAGAATCCAGAGAAGGAAGTGACACAACCCTATCCGCAGAGAAGGAAAAATGATGTGAGACTTGCCTTGCTTGTTCTGTCAGCATCCGCTTGCCTGGATCTCCAGTATAAAGCATTTGAATTTTCCCTGTCATAACTTGTTTTTACAGCCAGATTTCCTAGCTGCGGGGTGGCAGAGGGAAGAATTTACATGCAGATTCAAAACAGCTCCTGGAAGAAAGGCATGCTCTGCTTTTTATGCATAACAAACTAGATTTAGCCGCCTTAATAGGTGATACTGATTTTAAGAGTGATTACTCCTCTATGGTTATTTGAGCTTTTAAAAAGTACTTTTAGATGCCCATAAGATTGTTAGGACCTAACTATATTGTGCACGGTTTTTAGGAACTCACCTAATTAACGTTGTACTGAACTCAGTAAGCAGAGCTTGACTAAAGCATGCTGAAAACGTAGCTGCATCAGAAGAAAACCTGGGTGTAGACTGGGCCTTACGCCTTCCTGGTTTTAGGCAATGTCGTGCAATCAGAACAAAAGTCAAGTGTTAAGGAACTTAGCTGGATGTTATTCTCTCCGATGAAACATTCTTACCAAGTGTTAATTGCTGTTAGCAGGGAGTGATGTTATCCCTACAGGAAGCTCATCTCTGGGAGCTTTGGATGGAAAGGAGGTGTAGAAATCAAAAAATGAACGCAGGAGATGTACAACCTTGGAGCTGTTGAAAACCACCGAAGGAAAAACTGTTGCCAAGCACAATACCTGGATATGGGGGCAGGGAGCAGGGAGTGGTTTCCAAAGGCTCTGGAGAGTTTTCAAGCATAAGACTCTGAGCACAGAGTTAGTTTAAAAGGCAATTTTGAAGTTTGTATCTTGCCTTTGAATTTCTCTTTCTCTCTCGCAAGGTCGCATGTCTTGTGGTCGACCCATGGGTGGGTTGAGGTGGACCAGAGCAAAACGAGGACTGGTGAAGCAGACCCCGCTGCTGCAGGCAGCTTGGAAAGTCCTGGGGTTTGGGGAAAACACACGTTATCTTTGTTGAGAAAAAGACCCCTGCACAGAGCTAACTATACATCTCTGTGTATTTCCCACTGCCCCAGAGACCCCATTATGCAACAGGTCATTACTGTTGTTTGAAGGCTTATATTTTAAGAATCCAAATCCATTTATACAAAGCTTTGTAAAACCCAGGATTTATCTGTGTAAAGAAGTTCAGTAACAGATGCACATGGCCAGAGCTGCTGGCACGGAGCGTAGTCCTCCTCAAAGCTAGGTCATCTGCAGTCTCTAACAGTTTAGATGGCAAAATAACACTGCCTTCCATTTTTCTTTACCCCCAGTGTCTGTTGGCAGAAGCAGTCAGTCCTGGACGCTGCGCAGCATCTCCTTTATCCCCAAAATGAGAAACAGGCAAGTAGAGAAGTTTATGGTACGTACATGTGTGCTTTGTCATGTGTGTGTGTCCCCCCCGTGATGAGTGAAACTTGTTGAAATTGTTTGAATTTTAGCAGAAAATTTCCATTTGTATGAGACAGAGGTGGTGCCTCATGACAGCCTCAAGCCTTGGCTTACACCGAGAGCCTCACACATGGTAGAAGGTGGGACCAAAACCCTGTCAAACCGTCTTCCACGTTACACCAGTGGCACTGCTTTGAATCAAAATATTTTGAGCCTTTGATAAAGATACAATATTTTCTGTAGATGTCAGTTACTTTTTATGAAGAATCAACACTTAGGAAGATATCTGTGATGCTTGTCAAAAATAAGTGACAGGAAATGTTCGTTCAGCCCTACTGCCAAGCTGGCACGTGTCCTATGTTCAGGATGTTGTGTTTCAGAAGCCCAAGTCCAAATAGAATATGACAAATTAAGCCATTAGCCGTTCCAGGGATGGGCTAGCTGAATATTTTCTCAGTAGCTCACCCCAAGAAAGGAACCACTAAGCTCCAGGTTTTTCAAGGCAGGTGGGCACCTAGTGGGCACAAACACCTTTAAAACTCTGGCTTTAATCATCAAAATTGAGTACAAAACAAACAAGAGATCTGGATACAGGAGGCAGCACCTGAAGAGTTAGAACTAGGAGGTGTAAAAGAACTGGGGAGAATGAGAAAGAGCAGCAAGTGGACGACCCTCTCCTGTGGATCCCTTTTGCTTCCCAAGAAAACCCAGCAGGAGAGCGAGATGCGTTTGTAACCTCATATAACATAGCAGAGCTGGTGCCTGCAGTACCAGCGCTCTAAGGATTGAGCCTTAAAAGACACAGAGCCCTCTTTGAAGTCTGTGTTTCTGCTTTTAACGCAGGCAAAACTACCCCAAACTTCCCCAAAGTCGTACAGCTGCTGTTTTCGGCAGCTTTCCCTAAGGCGCAGCACAGTTCTCCCCAGGCGTAGCTGGGACTGTAGGCGCTGCAGTGCCTGGGCAGCTCTGCCTGCGCAGCGCTGCGATAGCTGCAGGGCTGTCACAGCACAGCGCTTGCTGCTGCCAGGGTGCCAGGCTGTTGCCAAGTAATGTGACAGGGCAGCAAGTCCAGGCTGTCTCCTGATTTGCTTTGAAAAGGACATTACATATCTCTGGCTGACATAAAATCCCTTCTGCTTCACGGCTGTGGGGAATCAGCCTATCAGAAAGAGGTTTATAGTACTTTCTGTGACGGATAAGAGAAAAAGCAAATATGCTCAGCCCTTCGCCCTGCTGCTGGCAGCCTGGGCCACCAAACCAAACCCCTCTGGCGCTGGTGGAAGCAGGGGCTACTCACACCGGTTCAGAGTTTAGATCACGAGCCTAGTCCTGGGACAGTGGTGGGGCGCAGCGCTTTTCGCCGTGGGTTACAAGAAGCACAGCGGGAAGTCACGTTTCTTTTCAAATGGGTCTTTTGCTCCAAAGTTCAGGGTAGATTTACAAATCACGGAGCGAGATCTGAAGAGCAAGCTCACCGGGGAATGACTGTACCTCAAAGGATGTCCCTAGAAACGATGGTTGATCCTCTGATCTCTCGCTAATGAGTTTATGAAATGTCAGCCAGGCTTTCCAGGTCAAAGCTAATGAGCAACAACATGATATCAGGCAAAGTTCAGGGGGGGTTAAATGAACATGGATTTCAAATCCTCGTGGTCTGAGCAGAGCTGCGGCGTTTACTGGTGGAGTCGAGCCATGGAAGTAAAGAGGAATTTCATACTTGCTCCCTGTGTGGTTTGAGACTAGGCAATAGGGTGAGAGAAATCAGCTCTCCAGATGTGGGCTATTGCAGTGCTGACATCTGTGTCTGGGCTAGTTGTCTTGCCTCCTTCTGCGGTGGCTGAGAGAAGCAAGCACTTCTGTAGCACTTTTCACCTGCCCTCTTTGAAACATCTGCCCTAGGAGCAGACGGATTCATGCTTTGGAAGTTCCTCACTCTCGGGCAGCGACCCTGCGGCTGCCTGCTCCCCATGCAGGCTTCCCTGGGGCACACGGAGCAGCTCGCATCTGCACCAGAGCCCTGTCTTGTTGGTGCCACCCTTAGGGGCTCTGTGAGGTGGTCCCAGGTGGCCCTGCACATGGTCCCACCTGGTCCGTACGCAGGCTGGAACCTGCCTAGCGATAAGAGAGCTGTCGGGGAGCGCTGTGCTCAGCCTCACAACTGGCATGTCCTGTGGATGAACAGTTTCTCCTCACGTGCAGCCCTGCATCGTGGCTGGCATGAGGTGGTGAGGCTGGGGTGGCCGTCCCTCAGAGTCATTAGCGGGTCAGAACACGCCACCATTAGCAGGTCAGAAGGGGGGGATGGCACGGTCTCTGCGCAGCCGTTCCTCAGTAAAAGCCCACGGATGTGCAGCTGAACCTCCGCTGGCAGGCAGCGCTAATCCCTCTGCTCTGCCCGGAGCCCTGAAGCTCTTGCCAGCAGCCACAGTGGCTGCTCCAGCATCTCCCTCTCTGCAGAAACCTGGGACTGGAGCAGAGCAACACAGGGAAAACACATCCCGGCCACTCTTGGCATGAACCTTAACCCCTCAGCAGTGAGCAGAAGGGCTGGAGTCCTATAAGGCAGACCTAAAAACTGAAGGAGACCTAAAATCCTGCAGGAGAGGCAGAGTGCTGGCAGGAGAAGGGCCCCGAGGGCAGCGTGGGGTGGGCTGTCGGCACAGCATGTGTAATGCTTTAGGGGAACGTGGTGTTCGTTAGTGCAGTCAGAATTACAGACTGGTCCTGAAGGCCTTGGCACTAAGCTGGTGTCCCCACCTCTGAAGCAGCCATGCCAAAAGAACCGCACAGGAGCCAGATTTGGGAAGGAGAGGCAGAGCAGCTGAGGGGAGGGAGTTAGATTTCCCGCTTGGCACTTTGCACGTTGTTGGTTTTCTTCAGTTCCTTGAAAAAGTGAATCTTGAGGACGGCCAAACAATGGTTACAACCGGCAGACGTTTCCCCGCTGTGGGATGCTCATCGCCACCTCTGTGCTGGGATTAATTCAGCCTGGTAAACATCCTCGCTGTGCTGCCTGCCTGCAGCGCGCACGAGAATCCGAGCTCTGAAAAGAAGTTTCTTTGCGACACACAGAAATCACAACTCTCCCCCAACCCCTTCCTTCTTTTCTCCCCAGGCTGGAGAGCTGCTCTGTTGCCTGTTTGACTCCCTGACGTCTGAGAGCATCCACCGAATTGCATCCCAGGATTGCTAACCGAGATGGTCAAAGCCCACAAGCAGCTCATGGGTGGATGCCACTGCGAATATCCATGCAGGTGGACAAACAGGGGACTCCCAGCCTCTAAGAGCACTGATATTTGTTTGTCATTAAAATGTAAAGTCTGAAGTATGGTATTAGCATCAATACGATAAATGAGAGTGGTGGGAGGAAGGATCAGTGCCCAAGAACAGATCTTTCTGAACTGTAGCCCTGGTTTCTAGTGGAATGCATTCAGAGACAACCTGCTTGCATTCATGGAGCGAGGTTTGGAGCGTTCCTCCGGCTGGGAAAAACTCAGGAATTAAAGTAAATAGGGGCAGGGGTTTGCTGCTGTCTTTCCCTCAGGTGCCTGGGGACTCCGTCTTCCCCACGCCCCAAAGACATTATGGAGAGACTCCATCTTCTGCTGCCACTGTGTTCTTTGAGCCAAAGACAAAACCACAGGAAATAAAACGGAAATAGTCTGAGGGGAAGGTTGGATCCCTGGAGAGTTCAGTGCGCCAGGTAGAGCTGTTGAATAAGATTAAAAGCCGGACAGCGTAATGTTTGCTCACCTCTGCTCCGGCAGCCCCGTTCCCAACTGTCTCTGCCCAGCCCAGCTCACTGCCCTCCCACGGCCACCCAACCAACTCTTGTTCCTCCTCCTACAGCACCCACTGGTCCTACTGCAATGCCTCCTTGGCCGAGCCCTTCCTGTGAGCGCGCTGGCAAGGAAGCTGGCGTTAATACGAAGGTCCTCAGTCTTCCTGGGACCCACTGGGTAGATTCAACTCCTTTAGAGAAGACTCTTCTCAGCCCAGGAGGCCTCGTGTTCCTGTCTGCCCTACTAAGGCAAAGGCATAGACATCACAGACGTGGCAAGGACGGCCTCTGTGCGTTCTCCGGGCGGTAGCAAGGCAGAGCAGCGTGCAGCTGGCTGGCCAGCCCACCTCTGGGTGCTGCTGGTGGGGTGAACCCCTTCTGAGCACAGGCTTTCCCTCCGTGAGAGCCTGGTACGGGTCCTCCTCCTCCCCAGCCGTTAGCTCACACAAACTGTGAGAATCCTACACCTCTCGGCTCTCTGTCCCCTTTCACACTAGGCTGAAAGTGTCCACTAAATCCAAAAGCTGTTGGAGGTCTGGCCCTGCGAGCTCTGCTTCCTCAGCTGGTAACTGTCCTGCCTCGGTCTCTCTCCGTCTCTAAGCCACCTTGAAAGGGCAACGAGAGATTGTCACAGTCAACGGGTTGAGTGGAGACACGGAGCGGGGACCTGCCCCAACCTTGTGCAGCAGTTTGGTGTCAGAACTTGGAATTATCCTCCAAACCTCTGCTCCCTGGCACTGTTCTGCTGGTTGGGCTTTATGGTGGGACCGAACATCTCCTGAAGAGAAGCTCCAGAAACACGTGCCCACAAGGGACGCAGGCAGCTGCCCCGGTCCCCCGGGGAGCACAGGGTCCCGGGAGTCAGCGTGACGGAAAAGCCTGCTCTGCTCCTGCAGCTAAGTAGGCCATTTCCTGCACTCCAGGCGCATTTCTGTCATGCTTGTGAGCCGTGTACGGCTTTGAAACAAATGAAAATTAAAAGGACCCACCCCCAGCACTCAGGGAATTTGATCTGAAAAAGGAACATGTTGGAATAAAACGCAGCCAGATAGCAGCTGAAGGACAGGGCCCTGCAGAGCTACGTGCAAGAAGGGGGCATGTGAGGCCACCAGCAGCCCTGCAGCCCGCCAGCGTAGGGCCACCAGCGCCGTGTCCCACTCGCCTGCGCCCTCAGACCTGTGAAAAGCGGGATGACGGGGAGCAGGACATCAGGAGGTGATGCTCTGGTGACTGGCAGCAGTCAGCCTGGGGAGGTGACATCCCGTTCGGACACCCCTGGCCCGGTCTGTGCTTGCCAGCAGGCAGGAGCTCTGCAAGCTTCGCGGTTGAGACTACAGATTCTTAACTCGCCGTGTAAAAAAGCAGGGCCTGGCACAAAGGGCACCTCGTAGCACGTCCCCTGCCAGACAGCCCCACTGCTGAGGCTCCTGCTCTGTGAGCATCCATCCACCAACGCGCAAAGCCCCGTGCCTCGGTTTTCCACCCATGAAATAGAGGTAACGGCTCTGCCGCGTCCCCCCGTGCACACCGGCAACGTCACAAAATGGGGCAGCGCCCAGGTATTTGCGAGCGAGAAGCTGCTGTGGTGTCTTCCGCTCCTATTTTAAAGCCCAGCTGATTAGTCTTGCCGTAACAAACTACCACGCCCCGCACAGAGCAGGGGAAAGAATCATCCTCTGATATTTCCAAAATGCCAGGATTCCATAAATAACCTCGTCAGCCTTTCCTCCCGGAGCACCCCGCTCCTCTCCGGAGAGCTGACGACCCGGAGCGTGGCGGACCCTGCGGGAATCAATCCCGTCACCCCGCCGCCAGCTCCAGCTCCGTCAAAGGGAGCTGCGGCTCGCACGCTGTTTTTTCCCTGCGAACTGCCAGAAGGCAACCAGGATTAGCTAATCAGAGCTGAGGAGCAAATTAATGATTGCTAGAACTAGGAGAAAGGCAGATTTGATCGGAGATTGCCAGCTTTGCAGCTGGCTCCTACTTGCAAACAATTCATTTAGATTATGAAAGCAAGAAATTGAGTACAAAACCCCCTAGATTGTTTGCTTCCTAGAGAAAGAAAAGAAAAGAAATGGAATTTAGATTAAAAATTATGCAGAATAGTATTAATTCCCCACCCTCTTGTGCCTCCCCTCTTGCTGGAAAACCGGAGCTAATCAGAATTTAGCATTGTTCTGCTGCCAGTGTCAGAGCTGCCTCAATGGAGGAGAGATAAAATACAGTAGGTGGCATTTGGCGTTAACTCCTTCGGGTCCTGCCGGAGGAAAGATGGGAGCGCAGTGCCCGGTGCCGCTTATCTCCCATTTTTCCGGCGTGCTCCGGCCCCATCCTTACCTCCTTTCACTACCGAGGTGCGTCGGGGCACAGAGCAGCTCCTCACCCCATGCGGGCGCGTTGTCTTTATTTGCCGCCCGGAGAGCTCGGTACCTCTCGCGTGAACCCTTCGCTCCACCTTGGAGCGAACTGATGTCCCGAGGGACGCAGAGGTGTGCTGGGTGCTCTTCCCTGTCGCAGGCACAGGCAGCGAATAGCCGCGCTCACCTCGCAGCTTTCTAGCTCGTCGTGTTCCCCTTTGTGCCGAGGACAGATTTAACTAATTATCAATTAGGCCTAGCGATCGCTACCTGGTGCCGCCGGCAGTGGCGGGACGCTGATATCAAGGCGGGTGAGTGGAGGAGGGCCGTAACGGTTCCCTTATCGGCACCGAGCGAGGTGCTCTCCTGCTCCGCTCGGCCGGGGAGCGGGCACCGGCTCTGCCCTTCTCTGGCCAGCCCTGGCTCAGGGTCGGCGTCCAGCCGCTGCCGGGACAAGGTGGGGTGACATCTCTCTGCTGAGCATCTTTCAGCCACCAGTGCAGGCTCAGCAGCTGCTCAGAGGTTTTGCAGTCTGGCCAGACTGACTCTCCTACCTCACCATGCCCCTGAATTAAAATGACAAGGAAAAACCCCAAATAAAATTAATCGCCTCAGAGCAAAGCTTGTGGCTATTCCACTTTGATGCCCCCCATCGACCTTCTGCTGTGTGAAGCAGATCTGAAAACATGCGACACCTGGAATTGAAACAACCCCCTAACACCAACATGCCGATTTGATTTGGGCCAGAATAGTTCTTTTTTTTTTTTTCTTAACATTTACATTCACCCTGAAAAGATGTTTCTGCTCCAGCCCTATGCGCATGAGCCCTTCTGAGCACCAGGGATGTCTCACATCGCCGCTCTGACCTGCCAGCCTGAAAACCGCTCCGCAGCAAACAGGATTTACTGCCCTCCCCGTGACCTCCATAGGCATGGCCTAGAAACTGGGTGCTGGTTTTCATCTCCGGAGGCCCACAGCTGGCTTGGGAAGCAGGAGGAGCTGACAGACCTGCTGGAGCTGTCCCCAGATCGGCTGTCCTCACCAGGCTGGATGATCTTGGTCTGCACGCTTCCCATGCTCACAAATATTTGCTTTGCTCTAGCTGGCGTAGCCGTAAGCACCTCTCTCTTGGCTGAGAACTGCCACCGTTGGATTTCCAGGTGTCTCTGCATCTAGAGGGCTTGCTGGACCACCACCCAAGAGACCTGGCCGTGCCGGAGAGCTGAAACGCCGTGGGCATTAGTGAGGCCAGCAGCAAGGATGAGGACACTGCAGGGGTAGCGGCTGGTCCCCGCCGGGGGAAGCGTGTGCCTCCTCATCATCTTTCCAGGGTGGGATCAGGACCCGGGCCCTCGTCCCAGCTCTGTCCCATCAGGTGGGCAGCGGCCCTTTTCCATTCCTTGATCTTCATCTTCTTGGGGCACCATCTCCCAGGCCCCTCGCAGCAGGAGCCGCTGATTAATTGGTATTTGGCAATTCCCCATGGAGAGGGGCTGGAGGAGCACAAAGGGCGGTTTGTCTGCAAGGCTGCCAGCTTTGATAAAGCAGGGCTGGGGATGACTCAGATGTGGGTAATTAAACGGGTTGGAACAGCGGATGGCTCAGGCTGAAATACCAGCCCCGCGCGCGAGGAGCTCTTTGAACTGCTCTAACTGGGTCATGCAGGAGACCGGTGCCAGCAGTGCCTTCTGCGGGTTCATCTGGCCCCGGCATGGACACAACCGAAGGGCAACACCACTCCCCGTCCCAAAAAGCGGCTGGGTTTGCCCGTTTAAGCAGGGCAGAATCTCTCTCTGGACAGTTTCATTGGTGTAGTGCCAAGCTGGGGCCACTGGTACTGCAAGTGCTCCTGGGGAGCTCAGCAGAAGGGCTGTCTGTCTCCATCCACCCATCCATCCCTCCACCTATCCATCCCTCCATCCGTCCCTCCATCTATCCGTCCCTCCATCCCAAACCATCATACACCCAGGTCCTGCAGGAGAAGACCACCTGGCCTCTTCCTGCCTGCGGCTGTAAGACCCATCACAGGCTGGGATTGGTCTGGGACGCAGGGACTCCCGACCAATCCCCTGCTGCCCTGCTGTCTCTGGCCAATCCTGCATTTCCCTGCTCCTGCGCTGGCCAATCACACGCAGCCACTGCTGCTGGGAGGGGTATTTAAACCCTCAGGGTGGACTATAGGACTTGTGGTGGTGGGGACATGTTGGGCTCTGGGTGTCTTCTGCCTCGGGCTGTGCCTGGCTGCTCTGCCAGGTGAATGGCTGGTTCTGGGGGCCACCTCTTATGCTGACCCTCCTGAGTCCTCCTACATGAAGACCTGTGGGATGTTTGTCATTTTCCACTCATCAGGAGCCTCCTGAGATTTTTGTGGGCTTTCAAAGATGATTGCGACAATAAAGACTCTCGTCTCCAGGAGATCAGCATGTTTCCACAGCTGAGCAGCAACCTCGTGTGGCTCCCAGGGACCTGTGTGTGGCCGCTTTGTCCAAGACCTCCCCCCACTGTGGGTGATGCTCTGTGTTTGCTGACTTGGGACTGAAGTTGCTGGTCCTGACCTAATAGTGGAGATCTCAATGCGGCAGTGTCCTGGCTGACCCGTTTGCGGCTGAAATCTGGGAGACTTCTTCAACGGTGGATCTGGAGAAGGATGGAGGGAGCATGGCAGGGTAGAGTGGCTGTCCCTGCCCTGGCCCTCAGCTGGTAGCCACTACTTGGGGCCTGGAGACTGTTGAGCTCATGCTACACAGCTGCAGCTACTCACGTGGCCATGAAGCCCTTACCACAAGGCAGCTGCGTTTCCATGCTCTAAGCAGTGAATTTGGGTGTGCGACTCATCCTTTCCAGAGCTCCAGCAGAAGATCCCGAGCTGTTTGTGGCTGTGCACTGGGATGCTGGTACCCTCTCAAAGCGGACTGGCCGGGGACTGTGTACCTGAGAGCTGTGGAGCTGCTGCTCAGACCCGCAGATGTGGTCTGCAGTGGGTTGGGCTTACTCCGTGGTAGGGCAGAGGAGGCTTTGCTGTGAAGAGGTGGGTCCCAAGAATGGGTGTAGGTTGTCTCCAGTCAAAAGCTGGTTAATGACTCGGAGCTTCATGCTGCCAGGTGTTTGCTGTGAGACCAAAGTGACGGTTGTGCTGAGGGATGAGATGGTCAGCTGTGCCGGTTCCCATCTCTGACCCCATGCCTCTCCTTCCACAAGATCCAGCCTCCCTCGGGAAGCCAGCCAAGATGATGGTTCGGCTCCTGACCATGCAAGCAGACAGAGAATCCTGCTCTGCTTCATCCAGCTAGAGATGATGCCAACCGAAGTGCTGCTGGGTCCTGCGGAGCTGCTCCTCTCCCCCGAAGGGAGATAACCGAACGTGTGGACCTGAACGTACTGAATAGTGGTGCTGTGAAGCAAGTTGAAGACCACCAAGAAGCCCCTGACCACTGAACTGGACCTTCTTCAGCCTGGAGAAGAGGAAGTTAGGGATCTTAATTGCTCTTTGGGATTAGCCAACACTGGAAGCGGAGATCTTCTCTGAGGGGAGCGCAAAGCAGAGGGATGAAGTGGTGAAGCTTCAGCAGGGGAAGTGCTGAGAGGCACAAGGAAAAGCTTCTCAGGAGGACAGTGATGTAGCTCCAGGAGAGGGACCCAAGGTCAGCGTCAGTGTGTGCCCTGCTCCGAGTGGTGTCCTGTTACCCGTCCAGTCCCCGCTTGGTGACCAGGACAGGTGCCCTTTCCTGCAGGTGGCCACACTTCAGGTGGGATGTGGCTGTCCCTTATGAACTGGCCTGGCTTTGTCATGGGGCCCTGACCCAGCTCCAGCCCTGGGGGCACATGGGTGACCCAAATTCCTCTGCTTGCCTTCATGCCAGTGTGTGTGGGGGGCAATCCTTGTAAATCAAACCCCTTCTAAATCAGCGGAGAGGTGAGACAGACTCCCTGCCTCATCTGCAACCTCTTATCCTAAAGGTGGGTGGGTTGGGTTTTTTTTTCTGGTGTGGTGTCTTCAGGGCTACAAGGTGATTAACATCCATTTTAAGCATGTTCCAGACGTGTTCTGGATGCCTTTAAGCCCCTGAGGTGTTACAGATGGCTTACAAGTTGGGCTCCGTTAGTGGTTGATTCACTGTTTATTAAAGCCTCTATTAATCTTGTATTAATGCTTTTCAAATGAGACCTTTCTGGAGGTGTAGCAGCTTCTGAGATGAGGAGCTTAGTTTCTCCCCAGCCCGGTGCCACCGATGTTGGTGAGGGTTTAGCTCAGGACCTTGGGCTGAGCGCTGAGGTCTTGCGAGGCTGCCGCGAGCGAGAGCCGCCTGTGATGATGCTCTAACTAGTGTGGGGTAATGCCAGTCCCAGAGACCCCAGTGGCTCTGCTGGGGGTGACTGGGAGGAGTGGGCTCTGCAATCCAGGAGCCTGCTGCCCACCCTGTGTGTCCCCCCCCCCCAGGGAGGACAGGAGGGGTTTGGGGACAGCTTGGGGACCTTGTGTCTAGCAGTGGGATGCTCTGCCAGCTGGGGACCCAGTGGGGCGAGTTGTGCATGGGTTGGATTACAGACGCCCTCTCCTGCCCCCACCGCTGCCAGGTTTTCGGAGGGATGTGAAGGGAGGTCTAAATTAGGAGGAGCGTGGAGCAGCACCCGAGGCTCTGCCGTGGGCTCGGGGTACCACCCATGGCACCCTGAGTGGGCTCTGAGGGCGCTGCCTGTGCCGACATCCTGAGCCGCGTCCTGAGGAGGCGGTGGTGAGGATGGCGGAGATCTCCCTTCCTTGCCGCGGCTGGGATGCTGCGGTTGTCATGGCAACGCGGGAGGCCTGCCGAGCCGGAGCCTGTAACCCAACCTTTCGGGGTGGTGGGGGGGTGTGCAGGGCTGGGGGTG
>NW_009647739.1:2238873-2240496 GCF_000708025.1 Charadrius vociferus
TCCCCCCATCTCAGGACAACTTTTGGTCTGGCAGCTTGTCCCCGCAGGGCCCCTCGGCAGCCGACAGGCTTTGACTGACATCTGTCCCTCGTCTCCCTGAAGCGCAGACAGCAGAGGGGCCCTGCGGAAAGGACAAGCAGGGGACGAGCCTGGGCTGCGTCCCCTCTGTGGGCGGCTCTGCGGCCACCAGAAAGGCCATCGAGCTGCCCCCGTGCGTCCTCCCGCGGACCCCATTCTCGGCAGCATCCCTGAGCGGCGGCTCGTGCTTTTGGGGTGGCTCATTTTGCGCGGCGGCCTCGAGCTCAGCTGCTTTTTGCTGGGCCGGCGGGTAGCACATGAGTCACACTTCCTTCCAACGCCCATCTCCGCTCGGTGCCGGCGCTATTTTTGGAAACTCTTGAAAGCGGATCAGCCCGCAGAAGGGCGTTTTAATGAACGCTTTCGCCACGCCGGGCTCGCGTTCCCCCTGACGTCTCCCTGCTGGGAAACCCGCCGGCAGCCCAGACCCTGCGCTCTCCTCCCGGAGAGCATCGCTGGGGAGCCGAAGCGGCATCTTGCTGGCAAAATATTTATTTTTAAAGGGTTTGTTTGGGGTTGGGTTGTTGGGGTTTTTTTTTGGCGATGCCGGCTTGGCGTTGATCATTTGCCCTCTGAACGAGCGGATCATTCACAATTACTTCTACTCTCGACCTCCTGTATTTTAGCTGTGGTGGTTCACTTCGCATCTCTAAGCCAAAAAGGGGCAAAATTCAGCTCTGGAAATTGAGGGCTGGATGAAATTAGAGGTGGACAGGCCTTGCCCAGTATCATGGCTGGGACCTCCTGGCCCTCCCAGCTTGGCAAGGATCTGATTTAATGGCATGCCGGTGGGACTGGACCCACTGCACCTATCCCACATCCAGCACCGGCGCTGCTTTCCCTCCTGGCACCCCACGCCTCTTCCCTCCGCCCTCGCGGCCGGCTCCGGCATCTCTACAAATCTATTCGTTATTTCGTCTGTTGCCTGGGGACTGCCCGGGGTCGGTGGCCGCCTTCCCAGCCAAGCCTGGGAGCAACCTCGGAGGGGAGGTGGGCAGGCGGTGGCATTGCCGGGCAGGCGATGGCTTTGCCAAGCCACCGCTATTGCCACGTTTTTTTGGGTCTGAAGGTTTCACCTGGAGACAAGAAGTGCCCCTGCTTCCTCCCGGCGCTGACGGGCTCGCAGCATCCTTGACCTTGCTGGGATAAAATTAGCCATTTCACTTTGAATTAAAGACAGTTGAGCTGAAAGCAACCCGAGCGGTTCGTTTCAAAGACGTCAAATGGCAGCGGTTCCTTTTTTTTGTCTGCTGTCGGGGAGGGGAGGGTCCTTCCAGCCAGCGCCTGGTGACAATGACATTGATTTCCTAGACCTTTTGGCGTGGCCAAATCTGTATTTTTAGCTGGGGAAGAGGGGGGGGAAAAATAAAAAATAAATCACGTGTCAAAGAAATGCGTTCCCTGCCCTGATGGGAAGGGAAAGGAGAGGATGCTGAAGCGGGCGGATGCTCGCTGCCCTCCTCCCCGCTGCGGGGCTGGAGATGTGCCATGTCTTCCCTGGGCCCATCCCAGTCCCTGCCTGCCCCGCACAGCCCCCCACCTCCG
>NW_009647739.1:2240721-2240981 GCF_000708025.1 Charadrius vociferus
GGGAGTCCCCCCCGCTCCCAGGGGACCCCATCCCATCCCCGCCGTGTCCCTACAGCCATTTATCTTCCGGGGCGGGCGCTGCCTTCATCTCTCCTTTCCTCCTCCTCCTCTTCGCTCTCCCCCACCCTGTTCTCATTTCCCCAAGAAGACTTTAATGAAATCTGCCCTTAATTAAATCCACATTCATTTTCATAAATACCAGGAAATTGAAATTAGCCT
This sequence comes from Charadrius vociferus, assembly GCF_000708025.1. NCBI lineage: Eukaryota > Metazoa > Chordata > Aves > Charadriiformes > Charadriidae > Charadrius > Charadrius vociferus. Next base: position 2,240,941 of record NW_009647739.1, read on the forward strand.
GCGGACGTGGCTGGTATACGTTTGGCGTCAAACAGCCCTGC
>NW_009647739.1:2243399-2245953 GCF_000708025.1 Charadrius vociferus
TGCTTACGGGAGCGGTAGGAGGGTCGACGCCGTACCTCGGCCATCAGGTCGCACTTGATGAAGTAGAAGACCTCCTTGACGGGACAGCGCTTCTCGGGGTCGAGGGCCAGCAGGCGCTGGAACATGCGCAGGGCGCTGTCCGTGAAGCGCCGCCACTGGGAGGGCAGCCCCCCCAGCCGCCCCTTCTGCCACCGCACAAACTCCTCGAAGAAGGCGTCGGAAGCCGCCGCCGCCTCCCAGGGGAAGTTACCGGTGAGGACGCAGAAGATGAGCACCCCGAAAGCCCAGACGTCAATGCTGGTGTCCACGGCGAAGCCCTCCGCCCGGCCGGCTTGGCAGACTTCGGGCGCCGTGTAGGGGATGGTGCCGCTGATGCGCTTGACCCGGCCGGCCACCTTGCGGGGCATGCCGAGGTCGGCCAGTTTGAGGCGGCGGCAGTCGCGGTCGAAGAGCAGGACGTTCTCCGGTTTGATGTCCCGGTGCACCAGGCTCTTGCTGTGCATGTAGTCGAGGGCCAGGCCCAGCTGCTGCACGCAGCGCTTCACCAGCTCCTCGGGGAGCCCCACCTGTGGGCGCAGGGACATGACATCAACCACCCACCACCAAACCCTCTGGTGATCCCACCCAGCTCGGAAACCTCCACATCTGTATGCCATTACACATCCGACATGGTCATGGCTGCTTTTATCTGGGGTCCTCTCTGCGGCAGGGAGGCAGCCGGTGGGTTCCGGGCCACCCTAGTGATGGATGGTGGGTCTCAGGCTCCACCAGGAGATGGGTGATGGGTCTGAGGCCATCCAAGGGGTGGGTGATGGGTCTCAGACCATCTTAGGGATGGGTGATGGGTTCCAGACCACCTTAAGGATAGGTGATGGGTTCCAGGCTCCCCAAAGGAAGGGCTATGGGTCTCAGGCCACCCCAGAGATGTGTGATGGGTCCTAGACTTGCTTGTAGGTGCTTGTGATTGGGGTCAACGTAGTCCCTGCGCATGAGGCCCCCTCCCACATGGCAACCGAAGCACTGCGGCAGCTTTGCTCTGCACTCTGGGGATACCGAGCCCCCACCACCCCCACACCCCAAAAAGGCTGCCACGGGAGGGGCAGGGGCTCCCGGTTCCAGACCACCTTAAGGATAGGTGATGGGTTCCAGACCATCCTAGGGATGGGTGATGGGTTCCAGGCTCCCCAAAGGAAGGGCTATGGGTCTCAGGCCACCCCAGAGATGTGTGATGGGTCCTAGACTTGCTTGTAGGTGCTTGTGATTGGGGTCAACGTAGTCCCTGCGCATGAGGCCCCCTCCCACATGGCAACCGAAGCACTGCGGCAGCTTTGCTCTGCACTCTGGGGATACCGAGCCCCCACCACCCCCACACCCCAAAAAGGCTGCCACGGGAGGGGCAGGGGCTCCCACCTGCGGCGGGATGATGTCGAAAAGGTCCCCGCCGGGGGCATACTCCTGAGCAAAGACGTAGCAGTCCTCGGTCTCGAAGACCACGTCAAAGACCTTGATGATGAAAGGGCTGGAGGAGAGCGTGTTGGTGATGCTGAACTCCCGCAGGAAGTTCTTCAGCTTCGTCTTGCTCTTGTTGACGAACTTGAGGGCCATCTTGGTGCCTGTGGTGGGCAGGGGATGGGGGTGAGCCTGGGACACGGTTAGGACATGCCAGGCACCCTGCTCCCACCACGGCCGCGTCCCCCACACCTCTCCCCGCTCCCCTCACCTGTGCTTTTGTGGGACACCAGGTCCACCTTGCCATAGGTGCCCTTGCCGAGCTCGCGGATGAGGTCGTAGTGCTTGCTGATGTCAGTGCCCGAGAGGGTGCGGATGGCCAGCGACTGCATGTCCTCGGTGATGAGGGGCACCCCGCAGCAGGCCAGCTTGCGCGACGGCTCTTGCTCAATCGAACCCGCGCTCATGGCTGCGCTGCAAGGCAGAAGCATGTCACTGCTTTTGGTGGGTGCCACAAAGCCACCGCGTCCTGTCCCATCCCGTCCTGTCCCATCCCACCCCATCCCATTCCCTGGGGCTGGGCGCCATGGCCCCTTGCAATGGGGCAGCGGGCTGCTCGGGGCAGTGCGGAGCAGCACCCACTGGGTGCCACCCCGCTGTCCCCAGGGGCCACCGACCCAATGGCTCTGCAGAGGATGCTCCAGCCTCCGCAGGGGCTGCAGCCACGCGGGGCTGGGACGGGGGGTGCGCCTCCGACTCGGGGGGATGTCTGGGGGCAAAGCGGGGGCTCGGGGCATGGCAGAGCCAGGAGGGCAGGGACCTGGGGGGGGACACACATTTCCTTGGCCCTGGTATGTTCACAGCCACCACGCAGGATGGGAGCTCAGGCCCTTTGGGGCTCCCCACTGCTGTCGCGGTCCCCAGTGGGGACACCGGGAGCCAGCCCTGTCCCCTCCACCCTTTGCAGAGCACCAGAGCCCCCTCCCGAGGCAGCAATGCTCCAGAGCGGGACCAGGGCCGTGCCGCAGGCACCGAGTGGGGACACGATGGCTCTGCAGCAGATCACTCCACCATACACCTCTGCCCATCCATCCGCACCAACTCT
>NW_009647739.1:2246452-2250696 GCF_000708025.1 Charadrius vociferus
CCACGAAACCCCCGTAGGGGTTCTTTGCGGGCGGCGAGCCCACGGCTGCGTGAGACGGAGGATGTGGGAGGCAGCCCGGACGATGCTCCCACACTGAGCCCCGTGTCACGGCCACGCAGGGGCTGTGACAGCCACCTCGATCGGTGCCAGACGCCCCAGGAGCACCCACGAAGCCCCCGCAGCACCCCGGGGTCAGGATACTGCCCGACGCGCGAGGATCCTCCCAGCCCTTCCCCAACAAGGCTGAGCCTAATCTCCAACCTTCCCCTCCGTTCTTTCCCCCACGGCGCTGCCTCCCATCCCAAAGCAGAGCCCAGCTTCTTAATTTATTATATTTCTTTTTTTTTTTTTTCCTGGGAAGTTGGGCAAAAAATAGAAAAGGAACTTCAACATCATGATGTTCCAAAAATGTAACGGCTTGACTCATAAGATCTCCAAAGCTGCTCATCTCCATAGTGTTTTATTGGCCTCTTGGAAGAGGAGCACCATCTCAGTGTCTGGGTGCTGGAGGTGGAGGTGGATCAGCGCGGCAGCTCGATGGATGCATGACTAAAAACAGCTCCCAGCATCCTGCGGGAAGAATTCTGTCTACACTTGAATTTACAATCATGCTCGTCAATGTCTCTTAATTAACCGGTGTTGAAATGCAATTATTCAAGTCGGCAAAGTTGGAGTTGGAGAGAAAAACCCCGCCGGTGGGATGGGAGAGAGGAGAGGGACTGACGACTGCTTAGAAGAGCTCTCCAAGTCAAGCGCTAGTTGTTTTTTCCCTTGGCTAAACCTGTTGGGTTTTGCCAGGCGGCTCTTTGCCGACCGGCAATGGAGAAACACCCATCAGGAACGGGGTGTCCCACCTCGCCAGGTCCCCTGCCTGCTGCCTGCCTGGCTCCTGCAGCCGCCCCGGGGCTGCGGCCGCTGCGTTTGTGGTGCTTTATGGAGCCCCGGAGCAGGCAAACCTGCTGCGGTGCGGGTGGTGCCGCCGGGGACGCCGTCGGGATCCCGCTGCGGTGCCTCCATTCCCGCTGGCTCGGTGCGACGCACCCCGCGCTCTTTTGAAGGCTCCCGGGAGCACAGAGCCAACGCCGATGCTGGGGGGAAACCAAACAGCGGTGGTGGGCAAAATACCAATGCGGCGAGGCCAAAAAAAAAGCGTAAACATAGACGTTTTCTTTCAAAATTGAAATGCTTTTGAAAACACGTTGGGTTCGATGTCAGCAGCAAAGCGGGGCAGCAGCGGGGAGAGGGCGCGAGGGCTCATTTCCAGCTGGTTCGGCACGCTCACGGGGACGGCGAGGGACAGAGGGACAGTGGGACATAGTGGGGACAGTGCTAACGTGGCAAGAGTTGCCACCAGCATGGCACGGCCGGGTCCTGCTTCCTTAGCTGCCCTCCGTGCCCACGCCAGTCATGCCGACGCACCCGCCCGTGCAGCCGCAGGGCAGATCGGGTCAAACCAGGGCAGAAATGGGCCCTTTTCCCGGTACACCAACTCCTCTCCCACCTCCGCGGCCCGGCCCCGAAGAACCGGGGCAAGAGGAGCCAACGCCGTGCCCGGAGGAAGCCCAAACCCCCCGCCCAGCGCACAGTCCCTCGGCTCAGCTGTTTCAGGCGTTCCCAAAGAAGGAGCTTTTAAAAGCAGGGAGGAACGACGTGCGTCCTAGCTGAGTCCTGACACGACACCCCACGCGACGGCAAAGGGGTAGCGAGGATGCTGCCGAGCGGCACTGGGACCCCACCGCTCACCGCAGGTGGTCGGTGCCGTCATATCTGCGTCCTGAACCGTTTCTCCTACTATTCAGACTAAAATTGTTCTCTGTTTAAGCTTCAGAACCATTTATCTCATTGAGTGAGGAGGATAATCCACCCACCCCTTCCTGGCTCCCTGGCAGGTATTTATAGGCAGCCGCTCGTCTCCAGTCGGCAACTGCCGCTCCTCTCCCCAAGCCTCCCCGGCTCCATCCCCGGCACCGCGCAGCAGCTCCCGGGAGGATGGCATCCCCCCCCGGCGTCCCCCCGGCTACCAGGGCCGGCACCCGCCAACCCGCTCCCAGCCTGACGCCGTTCCCTGCAAGGGGGATGCTTTCCCCTGCTCCGCATCCCGCTCCGCATCCCGCTCCGCTGCACAGCCGGCCCTGGGCGCATCAGCTCTGCCAATAAGTAATTGCAAACTCATTAAGAGCTCATTGAGAGGAGCAGAGGCCGCCCGGGAGAGCTTCCCCCAGCACCGGGCAGAGGAGGCTGCTGGAGAAGCAGTTGCTTGGAAATTAAGAGGGGAAAAGGGGGAAAAAAAAGCCCCTCTGGCCGCATCAGAAACCCACCCGGTTATTGAGCGGGGTGGAAGGAAAAGGGGTTTGGGCTGAGCCCCACGCGGGGGTCTTTACGGTGAGGCGGCAGGCAGGAAGCCCGGCGAGGGGCCAGGACTTGCACCGTGAGCTGCTCTGGGGGCAAGGAAGGGGGAAGGTGAAGGGAAAAACCACGTGGGGCAGGGTTGGGGTGTCTGCAAGACCCAGATTTCTCTTTAGAGAGGGGGAAAAATGAGAAATCTCCAGCAGCGGGGCGGACGCGGGCACACGCTGCTCTGCCCCTGCGGGTGCCCCCACCGCACCACGTGTGTTTTGCGGAGCTTTGATTTCCCCCCCCAGTGCCCATCTCCAAACCCTCCCGCTGCTGCGACGCTCCTACAACAGCAGCGTGCTCATTAATTACGGTGTAATTGGCATTAGTTATTAGCGGGTAACACCGACTCCCCCCCTGCCCAGCCCGGCAGGCTGGAGGCCAGGGCACCCGTCGGGAGGGACCTCACTCCCTCCGCGCCCCAAACCTCCCCAGTTTTCTCCAAACCACCCGCTGAGTCGGCAAAGTCATTTCCAAGCAAGCGCTCGGCTGCCCCCTCTCCTGGTCCCCCACCTCCTGCACCGCCCCGCTGCTGCCCGTGCGGTGGCCGGGTGCCACCGGGGCGAGGGGGACAGGCGGTGCCTCGGCCGTGCCCTGTGCCGAGCCGCTGCCTCCCGGTGCCCCGCTCCATTTCCAGCCTCCGCCGCCTCCGTTCCTGCCTGACCCCGTTCTGGGGACATCCTCTCATCTCCTCTGTGCCGTTGGGGACCAGCGCGCCGGCGCATGGCGTTATTAACCGCACTTCCTCGGGGGCACCGGCACGCCGGCACCCAGGGAGGGCTCGCAAAGGCACCTTCGCCAAACGAGGACGATGTCTCCGCGGGGGGAGGATGGGCATCTCGCGGGGGCTCGGAGCGGTGGGTACCCACCACGTCCGGACATCCTCTGGCCGGGCAAGGGGGCTGCCTGCGGGCAGCGCTGCCCTCCACCCAGGCCACCCGCTGCCTCCCACCCCAAAAAAACATGCGTGGGGAGAGGGTCCCTTAGCCCACGTGCCACCCCGGGGCCATTGGAAACAGCTCAAGACAAGCCGACCGTGGCCCGGAGGTGGCTGGTCACGCACGGCACAGGAAAACAGGCCAGCAGCTGCGGGCGGGCAGGATTGCGGGCACAGCCCCTCTGCCAGCATCCCGCCACCCCCTGCAGGGGCGATGGATGGGGCACATCCCCATCGTCCTCTCGCCAGCTCCGTGGCGGTGGGAAAGCGCTGGGAAACGCTCAAGTGCCGCTTGCACCACGAGGCTGAACCGGCAACAAACCTCCGCTGAAGTGTCTGCGGCAACTGTGACTTCCCAGTGCCACCAGTTGGGGACACTTCTTCGCATGACGGCACTGAATTCCCACTTATCTGGAGTTTCCCATACCGGCTCCTTGCCTGGACCAGAACAGACCGCTCAGCACCAGGATCGGCTTCGGCAAAGCCAATGAACACCCAGAAGCACACAGGTTCCCAATCAATGGGAGCTGCTCTCCCAGCGGGGACGTCTCAGGGTCTGGCCCCATCACACCCAGACGTAGCATCCCCCGTAGCGGGAACCGTCTCCCATTCCGGCCATGAGCCTGTGTGATTACTTCATTGTTTGATTGGTTTCATCAGCCTGTCATCATCTCCCTCCCAAAAACTCTTCCACCAGCGCCGGCAGCATCGCACATTTGGATCTGCAAAGACAAACGCCCCGAGCGGCACCTGCCCATCGCCCGCCTGGTCCCCGCGGCCAGGGCCACCCAGGGACCCTCGTCCCCTCTCGCTCTCGGGGACAGCAGGGCGCGTCACCCCACTGCCGAAACCAGCCACGTCTCCGCTCCAAGGGGTTTCACAGCCTTTGGACGCCGTGGGGCCACTGTAACCC
>NW_009647739.1:2252267-2253247 GCF_000708025.1 Charadrius vociferus
TCAGCCTGGAGAAGAGAAGGCAAAAAAGGGGAGACCTCAGAGCCCCTTCCAGTGCCTAAAGGGGCTCCAGGAGGGCTGGGGGGGGACTTTCTCCAAGGGCATGGAGTGACAGGACGAGGGGGAATGGCTTCAAACTGGAAAAAGGGGAGATTTAGATGAGCTGTGAGGAAGACATTCTTGACTGTGCGGGTGGTGATCCCCTGGGGCAGGTTGCCCCGAGAAGCTGTGGCTGGCCCATCCCCGGAGGTGTTCAAGGCCAGGTTGGACGGGGCTTGGAGCAACCTGGGCTGGTGGGAGGTGGCCCTGCCCAGGGCAGAGGGGTGGGACTGGATGGTCTTCAAGGTCCCTTCCAACCCAAACCATTCTATGATCTGGGCTTCACCGCCATCAGCACCCTGTGTCAGAAATGTCCTTCCACAGGACCCTGTTCCCCAGCAGGTTCCCTTTCCCAGCCAGGAAAGGTTCCCAACCAGCAGGTTGCCCGGCTCCTGCTCTCCCTGACCCTTCCAAGACACCATATTTCTTCTCCTCCAGCGTGGGTGATGCCCACTGTGGGGTGCTGGCAGTGCCTGGCGGGCCGCCCCAAAGTCCTGCTCCTAAACACGTGCAGCACATGGTCCCCCACGCACCCAGGGACGGCAGGACCATTCGGAGCGAGCCAGGCTAAGCCGGCCGAGGCAGACGCACCGCACGGACTTTCCTTCGGCCTCATTAAAGTTTGGCAACGCGGTCAGCAAGCCATGCCAGCGCTGGGCACCGGGAGCTCCCAGGCACCTCCAGCCCAGGGGACGGTGGCAGCTCTCCCAGAGGAAGGCGAGGGGTAGGCACCGCGCTCCTCCTCGGAGCATCCCTGGGCACATCCAGTCCTTCCCAATTTCTTCCTGCGCTCGCCGGGACTGAGCGGGGACATTTTAACACAGGTCATGGTTTGCTCTGGGGCTTTCTTGGCTCTTAGCTGGGCACCGGGTCCCTTCACTCCT
>NW_009647739.1:2255144-2255996 GCF_000708025.1 Charadrius vociferus
CCCGCCCCCCCCGTCCCCGCCAGGGAGAGCAGAGGAGCCATCGCCACTGACTCACTGGCGGCTCTAATCCGCTTCCAGTTTAGCATGCAGAGCAATTAGTCTTTTTATGAATGACTTTAACGCAAGAGGCTGAATCACATTCTGACACTTCTCTTTAATTCGGTGCCAGGTGCTGCTGTGACATTGCCACCCCATCTCCCATCCAGCAGCCACCCAGGGCATGGCCGGCCTCTGGTCCGGGCAGCGGGAAAGGTGGCTGCAGCTCATGAGGGTCCCCTCGGTCCCCCTCCGCTCGCTGGTCACTGCCACAGCTCCTAGCGCCCGTCGCTCAGACGCTCCCAGTATGGACGATCCCCACTGGGATGGGGGCATCTACGTGGCCCGAGAGGAGAAACGCCGTCCCCTGTGTCACCAGAGCCCGGTGACCCATCAAGCCAAGGGCAGGCTGGATGGGTGCAGCATGGGTGCTCAGGTCAGCCGCGGTGGGGCTGGGAAAGGGGTGGCACAGGGGCAGGAGAGCATCTTAGGGACGAAGGCGCCGGGAACGGGCACGGTGTGGGAGGTGGGGCAGAGCCCGGGTTCTCCCTGCGCCGCTGGTGAAAGCCACCGCAGCCTTCCTCGCACGTCCCCGCTGGGGATGGAGTGGGTGCAGCCCTGTCCCTTCCCACGGCACCGGCACAAGGCACCCGTCCCTTGTCCTGGCCTTCCCCCGGCTGCGGCTCCCGCAGCCTCCCGCTCGCAGCGTTCCGCTCTGTGCCTCTCGGCTCTCCTTCGGCTCGCCCTATTTATAGCTCGGGGCTGTTTCTAGGTCAGGATCCAGGCGCCCGTGCCCGGGGACCGCGGGGGGCTGCG
>NW_009647739.1:2257481-2258262 GCF_000708025.1 Charadrius vociferus
CTGCAGGGCTCCACGGGGCTCAGCGAGTCTCTGTGGAGCTCTGTGGGGCTCCATAGGGCTCAGAGGGGCTCCCTGGGCCTCAGCAGGGCTCTATGGGGCTCAGCATGGCTCTGTGGGGCTCTGTGGGGCTCAGCAAGGCTCGGTGGGGGTCCGTGGGGCAGACCGGCACATCACCAGCACGTGGGTCACACACAGATTGAATAATAGTAACACCAATAGCACCAAGTCAGTGTTGGCATCGAGCTCGTGGTCTTCAAAGCCCGTAGAGAATATTAATAACTAATTAAGATCAGCGAGATGAAAGGAGCCGGATCAAACACGTTTCTCACCTAGCTCCATCCCAAACCACGCGAGGAGCCCGCGGCTCCCCGAGGGACCACGGATGCCCCCCAGGATTTCTGCTGGGAGAGGAAATATCCTGGTTTGTGCTGGGGAGGGGGATGCGCTCGGGCAGGGCGGGTGGCGAGGAAACGAACCGAAAAGCCCCAAATATTTCGAGCAAGCCCAATCCCCTCCAAATGGAGCGAGAAGGTCTCTCGTCCCTTCACCGTCACTTGGTTTCCCTCCGGCAGGGTGGGAGCCAAGGGGCCGCAGAGCACGTGGGTCGGGGTGCCACGGCCACCCGCAGCCCGTCACGCTCCGGTGACATGAGCTAAAACCTGCCTTAAGACGCTGGCAGGGATGCCGGGAAGGAGCAGGCGGGGAGGGAAGGAGGGAGGGCGAAGCGGGAGCGGAGCACGCCGGGAGCCGCAGCGCCGGTGGGGTCTCCCAGCTGCCTTTG
>NW_009647739.1:2258549-2259105 GCF_000708025.1 Charadrius vociferus
CCATGGCGCCGTGGGGCACGATCTGCAGCTCAGCTGAGAGGTGGGGACGCGCTGAGCTGCCGCCAGCGCCCCTTGGGATGCTGCCTCCCCTCCCGCAGCCCCCCCAGGCCCCGTCCCATGCTCCTGGGGCGCAGAGGATGGACCCAAGCCAGCTGGGTGGGGGGCACAGGTCTCCCCCTCCCCGACTGGGTCAGGACCTGCAGCACCATCTGCCTGTGGCCACCTGTGGGGAGCTCGGACATGGTGTTGACTCTGGAGTGTAATGATGACTGTTCAGCTACTGGCTTTGAAAGGAAACAGAACAGGTTTCTTTTGAATGGGGTTCTTCTGAAAAGAAGGAGAAGAGGTTTCTTCATGGGGGAGGTGGGATTTGGGGGTGTAGCGGGGTCACGGCACTGTCCTGCTCCCACCTCCCATCTCGGTCTGAAACCGCAGATGTCAGGTGAACCGGTGCCTGGAGCCGCGGTACAGCTGTACCCACAGCTCATGCTTCCAGCACTTCCCATCCCGTCACCAACGGGGGCCAAAGCAGCAAGCTGGACTGAACTTGGAGCGG
>NW_009647739.1:2260803-2261201 GCF_000708025.1 Charadrius vociferus
ATGGATCCCCACCCCGTGCCCTGGAGAGCTGCTGCCTGGGAAGCCCGTGCTGGATGCGCACACGTGCTGCGCACGCAGCCTTTCCACAGCACGGCACGGCACGGCACGGCACAGCGCGGGGCCATAGTCTTCTCTGGCCAGGAGGATGCACCCGCTCCAAGGGAAACTTTGGCACAGCCGAGGCACACAGCTCCCACGCCGGGCATCATCCCCCAGCTCGGCTTAGTGCCGTGCTCCTGTGCCCGTCACAGGCTCACGGCGTGTCGCCTCTGGCAACGTACGGCTCAGCCGGGCACCGCGGCACTGACCTGTGCAGGTGCAGGGGCTGCAGCTCCTCTTTCTGGAAGCAGACGAAGCAGAAGGAATCCATCGCTCGGCTCCGGCGGCCCCAGGGCCCC
>NW_009647739.1:2261838-2267610 GCF_000708025.1 Charadrius vociferus
CCTCCGCGCCTCCCCCCGCCTGTCCTGCCCGGGCTCCCACCGCCCTCTCCCGGCTCCGAGCTGCTGCCTCGGGGCTCGCCAGCACCGCAGCTGAGACCTGGTGAACTCAGCCCATCTTCTGAGCACGCCGGGTGTCACTGAGAGACCCGTGCTCTGTCCCCTGGTGCCCCGTCCTCCTCCTTCCCCCGGCCCTGCCCTGGCCAGCCCTTGGCACAGGGCACGTGGCACGACCAGGGACGGGGCTTTTGTCTCGGCCTGGGAGCCCGTGGGTGCCCTGAGCCACGACGGTGGTGGAGAAGGTGGCCTGGGAGCCATCCCTGGGGGAGCTGCATGGCCGGGCACGGTGAGGCATGGCAGGGGACAGCATGCCAGTCCCAGATGGGCATGACAGGAGCATCATGGACACCACTTGTGGGGCAGGGACACCTATTGTGGGACAGGGACGCCCGTGAGGGCACCAATAGGTGTCCCTGCCCCATGAGTGTTGTCCCTACCCCACAAGTGGTGTCCCCTGTGCCCGCGAGTGGCATCCTTGCCCCAGGAGTGGCATCTTCGCCCTACCAGGGATGGCTCTGCACCATCGGTGCAAGCCAGGACAGCCATGCCAGCAACGTCCGGCTACTCCCGGGGGACATCCAGGCCACCTCGGGAGCTGCATGCTGGGCCAGGAGACCCCTTGCCCACGTGGCCACATGCCTTCATGGAGCAGCTCTGGAGTCTTGTCGTTCTCCGCCTGTTGGGACTAAGTCAGGGAGCAGAGCGAGCTCCCCAGGTCCTGGAGACCAAGAGCTGTGCCGGTCCCTCGTCCCAGCCCGTGTTTGATGCCCTGGGGCAGAAGCAGAGGACACGGAGAGGTGTCCCCAGCCTGGCCATGGGCTTCGTCATCTCTCACCGTGAATTATTCAGTGTGTGGCGCTGCTTGCAGTGCATCTGCTCCAGCCGCTCCCCCTCTAACGGCAAAAATCGATGGCTTTTTAATTCCTCATGGGCAGAAAGCTGCTGGCTGTGCTGCTTGAGGGTCCCGTCCTCACTGCAGAACTGCCCCAGGAGAGAGCGGATCCAAACTGGAGGGTGGTTTATCCCAAACTCATTTCCATCACCTTCTTCCATGCATCTAGAAGGGTGCTGGGCTACATGGGTCCCACACATGAGGCTGCGAGGTGTCCATGCTTCGCAGCTCTGGTGGGATTCAGCTGTCCTGTGCTGGTCCTGATCCGGGATGAGGACCTTCCAGCTATTTCAAGCCCAATCATTTCTCCTGCCATTAATTGGAGTCCATTACCCCAAGGCCCTTCAAGGACAAATGTTCTCCTTGGACCTGCCCATGGCAAGTGGAGCTCACCCACAGGGCATTCGCTGGAGACCCACGCCGAAGAGGGGCTGAGGGACGGCTTATACCATGGGGTGGGGAGAGCGGGTCCCCTTGGCACGCTCCTTGGAGTGGTTTGCACCGAGGGACCTGTGGGGCAGCGAAAACCCCCCATCGGGGCTGATGGGGGTGGGCACCGTCTTGTCACCCCCTGCCATCGTGGGGAGGTGGGGGACATCTTCCCAGAAGGATGGAGCTGGGCAGGATGTTTGTAGTGACGCTGCTGCCGTGCCGGTCCTTGGGAGCTGGGAGAAGCATCAGCATCCCACGGGCGTGCGGCACCGGGTGAGCCCCTCTCCTGCCCGCGGGGTGCAGGGGGGGCCCCCCCGCCGCAGCCAGACTCCCCCGGTCCCCCAGGTCCCTCGGATGCGGCGCCAGGGCCCTGGCACCCGCCCAGGCACCCACTCACCAGGAACACGCTGCAAGGAGCAACGAAAAAATGTTAAATTTTAATGGCCTCGGCTAATGGGCCAAGCGGAGAGGAGCAGAAACCCCGCAGAAAAAAAAAGGACTGCTCGCAGAGGCGAGCGTGCCCGGCCCCGGGGAGCCCCTAACAGCTTCTGCCTTCGCAGCCCCCTCCTCCCCACGTTTCCTGGATTGGGGGAGATGTTGCCGGTCCGCGGTGGCGCCTGGCTGGTGGGACCCAGCTCCCCCTCACTGCACCCGGCTCCGTAAAAACCCATTAGCTGCCTCCCAGCGCCAAAGTGTAGGACCGGGTCACAAATCCATGTGGCTCCTGGTAGGTGCCCCACAGGAGCTCGTGGTGGGTGACGGACCCCCCAGGGTGGGACCTTGGCAATGGGAGCCCGGGCTCCATCGTTCTCCTCTGCCACCACCTGCACCTCTGCTGGTGCCCTCCCAAAATCGCAGGAGGCTGATAACGGGGAGTGGCGCAGAAGGGCAGGTCAGGGCGTTGCGTTGCATTGCCCGTGTGGTTTTTTGGACTCCGAACTTTGTGTAGGTTTAAAAAACAGCCACAGCCCCAAACTAGTCCTCTCTGCCGTGCCTATAACAGCAGCGGAGTCTCGTACCTGGGAGAGAGCTGGCTCCTCTGGCTCTTTCCTTCCCAGCACCGGTTCAGCTGCCTCCTCCAGGTCTGAGTCTGCTGGAAGGGGTGATTTGGACACCGAGATGGATTTCCAGGTCTCAAATGCACATTTCCTTCACATGCACATGAAACACCAAACCTGCAAATCCCACGTGAAGCACTCCCCTGCGCTCCCCTCTTGCCTGCTCATCCGGGGACCCTCTGTCATCTCTCAGACCCTCCTGGTCCCATGGGCTTGTTTTGTCCCAGCCTAAAGCAGCTGCCCTTCCAGTGAGAATCGGGGAAGCCGTTCCCAGGGATATAATCAGTGCACCCAAAACACAGCACCCGAGAACCCAAAGAGTCCCCGATGAATCCCAATGGGGTGCAGAACGGAGGAGGAGCGGAGGAGGGAGGACACCCATCATGGCGAGAGGCATCTGGGGAGCACCCCTTCCCCGGAGCAGTGGGCTGCGGTGGTTTGTTTTTAAATTAATTACTCACATCTGTACTTTCCACAGGTATTTGTACTCAGGGCCTTTACCTGCTGTATTTTTTATAGCTTGCTAAATAAGCAAACTCATTGCCAAGCCGCTTGCAAGACACGGGGAGTGGTTGGGGTTTGCTGCACTAAACTTTCCCCCAAATTTCAAGGTTGTTTTACCGTACTTCTAAAATATGGTTTAACCCTTTTCATCAAATTACTTTATATCGGGCAGCGGAGCAGTAAGATGCTCATTTACACATCGCATTCGGAATGAGTTACAGCTCAATTTGTGGTAGGAACAATAAAAGGAGACGGAAACGGATCCGCGGCTGGATGCGAAGTGAAGTGTAGCCAGCTGCTGGAGGCAAACCCCAAATTCTGCAAAACGGGAATAAAGCAATTAAATGTGGTGAATATTTGCATGTGTGATTGAAGGGGCTGGAGTCAAGGCTGGAGCTGTGCAGGAGGCTTTGTTAAGAGGGCTTCAAATCACATTCCAGTGCGTTTCTGTGCGTGTTTACAAAAACAAAGTAAATAGAGGGATAACCTCTAGTAATGAATGATTTTCACAAATTCTGTTCCCTTGGTCTCCCAGTGCAGCCATTCATCTCCATGGTATTTCCCTTTCTTCTGTTTTTTTAAAACATAAAGTGACAAATAAAATAAAAAAAAAACTGAAAAGTTTGACGGCTTCTCCCATCTCGGGGCTGATTCAGGCTTAGGCTGAGCTTTGCTGCCTCCCTCCTCCTTCTGCTCCAGTGATGCTGGTGGCAGCCATGGTCCTTGCACCCCATCTTCTCCCAGATCAACGCCACCGCGAGGTCCCACCTGGGGCTGTGTGAGACCCATTATTGCCACAGCAGCGTGAGGCACCAGGACGCCTTCCTTTGCCTTGGGGCGAACATTTCTAAAGCCAAGACGAAGCCTTGCAGAGCTCCGTGCTTGCTGCCACCCCCAAATTCCGTGCTAAAAGCTGCTGCACCCTCTTGGGTTTTGCGGGGGGAATAGGAAAAGAGGAGAAAAGCTCCCTGTAAGGATCCAGTGGTTTGGTGGAAGGTTCCTCTTCTTTCTTTTGGTCCCCACCAGTTTGCCCTGTGCCTGTGGCATGCCAGATCCTTCCCGCCCCAATCCAGGCAGCTGGAGCCATTTGGACAGCCCAAGAAAAAACAAACCAAAAAACCCATCCCAAAATCCGCAGTGGCAGAAGCGGATCTCCACAGCTTCGGAGGCAAGGTGTGCATGGCTCAGCAGATCCGTGTCCGGCAGCTGGTTTTCCCTGGCCGGCAATGTGCGCCTGGGAGCACGTGTCAACAAACAACCCCGTTGGAATAACAAACGGCGATAATAAGATTATCCTTTTAATAGTCACCATGGTAACCTGCCCTCTGCCAGCGCAGCTGCAATATCTGGATGTAACCATCGCTGAGGTAGCGTCTCAAGGCAGTTCCAACCTCTGTTAAACACACGGGCGGGCACGGCACACAGCTCGGCTCGGCCTGGTGTTTGGGAGGTGGTGGAGGGGGTTTGGAGATGTTGGGGAGATTTTGGAGGCATTGGAGGGGGTCTGGGGGTGTTGAAAGGAGTTTGGAGGCATTAGAGAGGTTTTGGAGGTGTTGGAGGGGTTTTGGAAAGGTTGGAGAGGTTTTGGAGATGTTGGGGAGATTTTGGAGGTGCTGGATGGGTTTTGGAGATGTCGGAGGGGTTTTGGAGGCATTAGAGGGGTTTTGGAGGTGTTAGAGGGGTTTTGGAGGTTTTGGAGGGGTTTTGGAGATGTTGGGGAGATTTTCGAGGAGGTGGTTGGGTTTTGGAGATGTTGGAGGGGTTTTGGAGGCATTAGAGGGGTGTTGGAAATGTTGGAGAGGTTTTGGAGGTGTTGGAGAGGTTCTGGAGATATTGGGTGGGTTTTGGAGAGGTTTGAGGGGTTTTGGACACGTTGGAGGGGTTTTGGAGGTGATGTGGAGGTTCTGAAGGTGTTGGATGGGTTTTGGAAGGGTTGCAGGGGGTTTGGAGGTGTTGGAGGGGTTTTGGGGGTGTTGGAACTGTAGGTTTTGGGGACAGTGCTCTGCCTGGGGGTGCATACAGTAATTCATGGGCACATGGCAGCCAATGGACGTTATCTCCTGTGCGGCCAGGCAGCGTCTGCTGGGCTGCAAGCTGCACCTCTCCTTCTTGGTAAGTTTTTATCAGCCTGCGTGGCCCAGGAGCAGCCTTTCCGCCCAGAGAGAAAGGCTGATGGGTGCGAGCAGGATGGGGGCCCGTGGCGTCAGCGCTCTGCTGAGAGCGTGGAAGAAAATCTGCCGTGGAAAAGACACGGGACTGCTCAACCATAATCTTCTCGCTGAGCCTCGTGGTTAGTTACACCCCCATGGAGGGTTTATTTTCCTCCCTCTCTTGTTTTGTTTAATCCTCTAATGTAACTGCAAGCATTTGCAATATCCCCATACGTATATTGTCCCCTCTAAAGCCTATTAAGCCGCCGGTTTCAGCGATCTCTTGTAACGGTGGATGCCACAGGAGAATTTGGGAACCGTAAGAAGTACTTTGATCTGTGTTAACTTCAACGCTTCAGAGCTCTGGTTGGTCCCAGCTCCTTGATTTCCTAAGTAGCAGTTACGGGATGAATTCTCTTTTTTAAAAATTCACCTACTGTTCTGGACCTCTCGGTTAATGTTGTCTCTCCTGGCCACGTCAGGCATTGGAAAACTGAGGGCCACAAAGGTCGAGTTAAAACGGTGGGATGGGGATAGAATCATAGAATCATAGCATGGTTTGAGTTGGAAGAGACCTTAAAAGATCCCCAGCTCTCCTGGAGCCCCTTTCGGCACTGGAAGGGGCTCTGAGGTCTCCCCTTTTTCACCTTCTCTTCTCCAGGCTGAACCCCCCCAACTC
>NW_009647739.1:2269104-2298361 GCF_000708025.1 Charadrius vociferus
GGAACCGCCTGGGCAGCGGCCCGGCCGCGGCCTGCGGGTGCTGAGGGCGGCCTTCGCCCCCAGAGCCGCCGTGGAGACAAATTTTCAAAAGCTGCGAAGGGGGAAATTCTCCCTGGGAGCGTTTGTGCCGGAGGGTGTCGGGAATCGGAGGTTTTCTGCAGTGCCAGCCGTGGGCTTGCCCCCTTCGCCCCCGGTTCGGCCTCGGCTAAGCTGCAGGGATGAGCCGGGTTCCCCTCTGTGCAGGGCGGCATTTAATTCTGCGGTAGATACTGGTTTTCATCCTCCTTCCAGCAGCAGCAGCCATAGCTGTGTGCAATCCTACCCCCTGTCAAGAGATACAGAGCTGAGATATGGCATGCTTTGATTTGCACAATCTCTTTTTTTCTCTCGATAAGAAGCAAGAGAATACATCTTTAATCCAGCGGGTGCACGCACAGTCAGGCTTTGCAGGGCTGGTAGGTGGAAACCTCTCTTCAGGGGATGGTGGTGTTGCTCACTGTCGCCGTACCGAGCGCTGGCAGCGATATGCCAAGTAACAACTGCTGTTCTTATTTCTCCCTTGTTCTACCTGCAGGGAAACCTTATATCCCAAAACTTACTGGGTTGACAAAGGGAAGCCACAAACACGTACTTTGCAGTTGATCTGTGAGTAGAGAAGTGTGCTTGGCAGCCCTGGATTTGCTCCTGGAGATCTGCCTCCTCTCCTGTCTTGCCCAGAGAGTCCCACTGGGCGGAGGCAGTAGTTACCGATCTAGTTCTCAGCTGCTTTCTAGTTGAAGCTGCCTTAGATAACAAAGGCTCAGGCCTTGCACCCCTTTTCTTTGGGAAGTTGGGATCTTGGTTTGCAGTTGTGAATTTCTTCACCCAAGAGCCGAAATAATCACATCTGCACATCCTTTGCTGTGTTCCTGGTACCATCTAGTGCTAGTTTATTGATACCTTGCTCTCTGTAGCCCATTTAAGTTGAATTTCATTAGTCCTTTTGAGAGGCTTTGCCACTCCGTGCAGCGTCTGCTGGGGCGGGATCTGGTCTCCTCCATAAATACAAGTAGCAGCCTGCTACCGCTGGGTCTGCGTGCACGAGGGATGTACCTGCCTGCGCAGGATGGGTTCCTGACTCGTCTGCCACATGTCACAGGTCTTTCTGAATTTAGCTTCAGGCAAACCTAGAGCAAAGGGTGGTATTCCTGAGGTGAATACCCCTGGTTCACGCAGATGAATAAATGACGGGGTTTAGTTTGGAGAATTTGGGAGACCTG
The DNA here is from genome assembly GCF_000708025.1 of Charadrius vociferus. Taxonomy (NCBI): domain Eukaryota; kingdom Metazoa; phylum Chordata; class Aves; order Charadriiformes; family Charadriidae; genus Charadrius; species Charadrius vociferus. The sequence goes on from NW_009647739.1 coordinate 2,270,364, forward strand.
TCGTATGTAACAAAGTGTAGGTATGGATGTGGAAAAGAGTGACGGAGTTTTGTGCTTCAGGGTGTATGCTAATAATTGCAGGTGGCAAAAGGACTTCTTAATTCTTCCCTGACCTTCATACAGATGCACATTTAGACTGCTGAATTACACCTTTTTTTATTTCTTTTTTTCCTTGAACATCCAATGTTTGGTTCAGCTACAGGCCGAGTACTGGCTTTGGAAGGTGAGAAGCTGTCATCGGACGATACTGCAGAATTTACTGTTGTATCTCTTCATGTGACTAACTGTGTAAGATTTTCCTTATGTTCCCATTTCCTCGGATCTTCCAGATGGGCATGTTCTGCTGCTAGTGTACCCCTCCTTCCTGGAAACAGTTGGAAAAGTGTGAAGATGAGATGCTGTAAGGCATACTGGGAACAAATAAAACACAATTACACTCTCCTGTTGAAAATACAGGCTTGGGGAAGCAGATTTTATTAGTTGAAGTAGAATTGGGTTGAGTTGGAGGGGAGTGAGCAATGGGAGCAGTAACGAGGTAGAGCTTGATTAGCTGGGAAGGAATGTTGAGAACAAATTGAGCACCCAGCAGAGGCAGGAGGGGAAACCAGTGATGCACGTGTTGTGGAACGGGTGCCAGTTCGGTGTGCTTAGGTGCCACTAATGGCTCAGAAATCTTACGCCACCATTAAAAAGCTATTTCGTTTCACAGGAAGCTTGAATCATTCTTTTGCTTTGTGAGGTATTGGGGAAGAGCAGCCCTGCTGTGTCGGCTCTCTGGTCATCCTACCCTGTGTGGTGGTGATTACATGCTTGTGGCATGTTAGACTACAAACGCACGTTGCGTGTCTGCTAAACAGTTCTTGTACAGCGTCCAGTTTGTGGCGCTCGGTGAAAAAAGCGTGTGTCAACGTTGATGTCATGATATCTTTGTAGAGAAAATAGGATATTGTAAAGTTCAGCCTTCTCAGGTGGATTTCTGTGCAGTCAAGTTAACCTCTAAACACAGAGTAGCCAGCTCCGGTGGCACTCTTCAAGCTTTTCTCCTCTTTAATAGAGCAGAAAATATTAACGTGATTTCCTAGTCAACTTTTACGATCCTTCTAGATGATCTTAGTGAACAGCTTCAAAATAAATGCTGTTCTTGGAGCTAGTCCTTGTGTTTTGCATGCAATTAAGCTATGCATTTGTCTCATCGCTCATTCTTTCACTTTTTTTCTGTTCCCACTAGCAAAGTTGAACCGTCTCTGAAACCGTCAGCGCTCGGTGATGATCTCCTGAGCATACCAGTCACCTGGCAAGCACATTCGTAACTCCCATGGGAGTCTGGAAGTCAGGGGATTACCTCCTAGCGAATGTATTCTTCAGTTGTCTGGGATGCGCATCCTGCCGGCGACTAGAAAACCGGCTTAGGAAAAGGGACTTCTTCCAGGAAATGCTATTGTGTTAGGTATCAGATTTAAAGATGTCGTATGAAGTCAATCCTTCAGTCAGAGAACTGCAAACGGGCTTCTCAAATGCGTTGGCTTTAGTTACGAAACAAGTCATGCTGCTTTCAGGCTATCGCTGGGCCTCATAACCGTGTGGCAAAGTGGGAAGCAGACTCCAGAAGTAGCAGCAGCAGCGGATCCGAAGCAGCTCAGTGTCCCTGTTCTGCGTGAAGCAAATATAGCTTGCGAAAATGAAGTAGGCGGTGGGGGTGTATAGCTTCAATCTTTCTAAGTTTTCCACAGCGGCATCGTAGCTTTTATTTTATACCCTCTATTATCACCTTCCAGGTTTGTTTGTTTTTTCTCTTTTAGCAGTAAGCGCTGTCATTTTCTTATGATTAAGGCTTCCTTTAGAGACCTGATGATGGCTTAAGCCTTTCCTTTGCTAAGGAATAAGGTATGTCTGGGTTGCGGCGTATCTAGCCAGGTGATACTGGTGAGCCATGGGTCATTCTGGCACCTCTGATTACCGAGGAGCTCGCTGCTCGATTACCAAAAGAGCTCACGTTTATTATGTGCGTCAGTGTAGCCGCGCCGGTGTCCCTGAGGCTGGGTGAGGTCTGAGGGCTGTGAACCAGCCCTCTGCTTTTGGGACCACTCCTGATGTCTACTGTGCAGGTGGAAAACCCTTCCTGGCTGTCCCATCGTGCCAGAGATGCTTAAATCACGTTTGGGCTGCCGCCGCCTGGTCCCGCAGCAGGTGAGCTATGGGGACGTCGTGCCGTGACGAGAGACGGAGGAGAAGGCGGTGAGGCTGAGGGCGCTGCCGATGCTGCAGCAGGGAGGAAGCGCTGGCGCGTGGCGAGGTGGCCTCTGCTTGACGGGAGGTTTTTGAGACCAAGAGGAGCTGGAGCGAGTCGTCCCCTCCCCCAGGCAGCGCCCGCTCCCACACTGCCGCCTGATGCGCGGCAGCAAAACTAGACCGCTGTGGTGTCGCTTTCTGTGCATCCCCTTAAAGTACATAGTTTAAAAACAAAAGTGAACTCTTTTTAAAACCATTCTGACTCACTCTACTGAGTAGAGAAGCAAAAGAATAGGAACTTTGAAGTTCTAGCCTCGGCTCCAACATCTGCCTTCCTTTTTTGGCCTTCGGGTCATGTCACTTTCTGTGCCCCTTTATTACCCCCGCTTTATTAAATCATGAAACGGGAGCTAAGGCTTAATGCCAGTGAACCATTTGAAGTATTTACTGGTTGTGGGGCAAAGCTGGTCTCCAGCGTGGCTGTTGAGGATGCTTGCCCCAGAATGAAAGCTTTTTCTCTGAAGGAAATAGCTAATTTGGCAGAATGGTTATACACAATACCTATAACAACTGCCATACGTATGCCGTATTTCGAAGACCTGGGTAGCTAAATGCAGGCTGCGCTGTCTCCAGGCGGACTAAAAGGTATTAAGGCAAAATTGTTGAGCCTCAAGGTCCGCTAAACTAGCTTGGAGAGCCTCTTTCCGCTCGGCGATGTTCATGGTCATCCACTGATAGACGAGTGTTGGTTGTTGCGATTATTTTAGTAGAAAAGCATTAAAACCTGGCAGGTACTGCTAAGCTCATGCAGTGGGGATCGCCCCTGCAAAGAGATCGCTTGGCGTGCGGATACCTAAAAGCTCCGAGGAATTTCTGTTCCGTTTGGTTATTTTAATGCCCGTTGTTAGGTGTTGCCATTTAGATCAGGGAGAAGGAGCTGCTATTACCGTTATTATATTTCTTAACGGGCGGTAGTATATGCAAAGTAGAAAAAAAAAAGTATAGCTGTCTGGTAAAACATGTCCTAAAATCCTTCCAAATCGTTATCCTTTATCAGTCAGTAGATATTTCCAGTTAGGAACTATATTTGTATCTGGGTGGCTGCTGCCTTGGCCTTCTCTGCATCCCAGGTGTTAATGTGGCGATCTTCTGCTTTTGGAGGAAAAAAAAAAAACCCAACCCTAAGGTGGTTGCCAGCTTCGGTTTGTCAAAAAAAAATGCTCAGAATCCCATTTATAGGGGTAGAGCGTGTGGCGTGGGCCTGTTCTCTCGCGAAGGTCTGCTTGTTCCAACAAAAGTGTGAATATTATCGGTTTGGGAGAGGAAAAGCAATTAGCTTTTTCCCCTGCTGATGGTCGAGAAGTTGCTTATTCCTCCAGGCAGCCCCTGGGGTTTATTTCCGTGGTCGGAGATGAAGAGGGTCCACTGGAGGCTCGGGAACGGTGCAGCTTCTCCCGGCTGGGGCTCAGGAGCACCGTTTTGTCAAAGGTGTTTCTGCCATCAAGCGACTCTTTTTTCTGCTTTTATCTCTCCCCACGCACACGTTTTATTGCTTCCTTTATCCACATTTCTCTCTTCCATTTACAATCAGGATAGGAAGCTTTCACTCCACGTGAAAGTATTTGGGGCTCTTTTACCAACATAACAAATTCCTTCATTTTTTTTCCCCCCTTGATCTTCCCTGATCCCTCACCCGTGGGGATCATGCCCAGAATTACATTTCTTTGCATTCGTGCTCCAAATGATCTTTTATTGTGGTTCAGCATCTCCAAGTTTGTGTCTGGGTCTGCAATCTGGGTGTATTTTTTTTAGCAGTTTGAATTAACGTTTTATTAGGGCTTTAATTGCAGCGTGAATTTCTGCCCGAGAGGGTTTGTCGTGATTCAATTTTGTCCCCTCTTTTGAGAAAGGCGCGTACTCATCTGGTTTGTGTACTGGTTTGTCTGGAGGCCAAAGTCAGCACTGAGAGCAGGGGATGCAGCCTTCTAGAGGTGGGTGGTTTTTTTTCTGTAGGAGAGAGAATTTCCTCTGAAAAAATCTGCGTTGTGCTTGGTTGATTCTCTCCTGCTTGGGTGGGTAAAAACGGAACAGTTTGCTTTTGCGTTGTAATACCGCTAGTCCTTTTCTTCGGGATTGAGGGCACTTTCTTCCACTGAGGTTTGTCCAAGTGGTTGTTTTTCCCGGGGTGTTGGAAGAACTGTGTGTTTAAAATCAAGGTCTGGATGGGATACAGGAGAGAGAGCTACTCTGTAGTGGTGAGATTTGTGTCGTTCCCCCTCCACGCCGTTGCTTCTGGAGAGAAGATTGAATTTCCTACAGTTCCTTGGCTTGCTTTCTGCGCGCGTAGCGGGGGGGAAGAAAAGAAAAGGAAGAGGAGGACGATGCGATCCGTCTGTGTCGGGTGAGTGTGAGGTCGGTGCTCGGCGGCGAGGCTGTTCCTGCTCCCATCCGTGTGCGAGCGCTTCACCGGCTGCTCCTCCGCGCCGCCAGCGACCCCGGAGAAGGACGTAGCGATGGGGGAAAGGTGAAGGAGGAACGGTCCTGGGGAGGAGGAGGATCGCCCTGCGACCTCCCCCGGGGGCTGTGCGCAAGGCTTGCCCCAGGGCTGCGGGAGACTTAACGGTGAGAAGCGGCAGAGCGCTGTTGTGAAATACCCCAAAGTGCAGAAGCGTTGCAGATAGCAACATCTTGTTTTTCTTTTAAGTGGACTGGATGTTCCTCCTGCGTGTCCTTTGGAAACGTTTAAAATTAAAAGAAGTCTTGCCCAGTTATTCCCATGGTAAGTCTTACCCGTGATAGTTTCCATAAATGCCCAACGCAAGTTTTAATACTCTTGCCAGGAATTCAACTTGCGATATCGCAGTCTTTTTTCCTTCTCTTTGACAGCGGGTGAGGGTCTTATGAAATACGGTATTTTTGTGTAGTGTAATCGTACCTCCTTGGAAATCAGATCTGGCCGGTGTAATACATTGGGTAAGGTATAATCCTTCTCCCAAGTTTACCGTAAGGCTGGCACTGATGTCGCTGCGCCGAGTCTGGTGTTGGGAGAGGCTTTTCCCCGAGGTAGTGGGCTTAATCCTGTCGGGCAGAAGTGGATGCGGGAGAAGCACGTGGGAAAGGAGCAGCGGGGGTGTGCCAGTGCAGTTAAAATCTCAGCGGGGATTTGCCTTTCTGTAGCTGGAACTACATCTGAACAGAAGTACCACTTTAAGAAATATGCTGAATAATAGTTTTCTTCTTACATTCGCTTTCTTTTTTGCTTGTCCTAGTGCTTTCTGTTTCCAGCTCTGCCATCCCAACTTCAGGAGTCTTCAAAAATGCGCGCATATGCAAACAGCTCCAATCGGGAGTGTTTGTCGGGCTATTGTTGTGAGTTGTCCGTAGATACAGATAAATAAGGGTTTGTATTTGCGGCTTGGCAGACCTAAAGTATTTGAGAAGTGGTTTTAAAAACCTGTTAATGCATCTTGGAGGCTCAGTGCTGATACACAAGCGTGTCAGGCTTACCGCTCCTATCGCTTCTGCACCTCTTTTCTCGTCTCCACTCTGGTCCAAGGAGCTGCTGCATTGGAACGAGCAGTGAGGTACAAGTTCTTTAGCATTTTTAAGCATCGTATACCCATCTGTAAGAGCAAGAAGAGTGTTCTTTGTAGGAAGACTCGGTGAAAACTTGAAGATAGGTGTGCTGCTTGTTTGGTTTTTTTTTAAACTGACTTCAACTACAAAGGGCATACTTTGTACCTTTTGTAAGATCATTTTACCTGCTGTTGCTCATCTCTTGATTGTCCTGGACCATTTGAGTGAGGAGATTCAAGCATTTTTCTTAACATCTTTTTGTAAATTATTTTTATAAGGAGGCGTTTGGGTTTTTATTCCCTCCACAAATATCTTCCCCCCCCAAATACCCACCCTCCCAACATACTTGTGTCCCAAATAGGATGACCTTGAGATCTTTTTTTCCCCGTCTGCCGTTTAAAAACTCGGGTTACTTCACCTAAAGTGACAGGGAAATACGTTCTCTCCAAAGGAGCTGTCGCACGTGTTCGTTTGGGCAGCCCCGTGGGCCTGTTAGCGCGAGCCTGGCTTGGCTTGTGCAGAGAAAAGGGAAGTGATTTGTACCCTGTGACCGAGGTCCCGGAGCTCCTGCCCGAGCATCGCCTCACAAGAAGGGACGGGATCTCCCTCCTGAGGTGTCACGGGCTCGCTGGAAGTGGGACACGTCCCAGGGAACCTGGCAGAAGGTGGGGGTGAGGTGAAAGGATAGACCCGAACACTGAGGTTGCAAAACTGTTCCCTTTAGAGATGAGTTTCCAGGCTTCACCCCAAGAATTGAAGTTACTTCTGCACTCTGGGAGAGAACCAAAGTCACCTTGCAATATTTTAGCATCTGGAAAGTGGCATGTGCCCAGCTGCCCACCCTTGGCAGATGACCAGCCTTGTGTGCTGTCCCATCTGAAGAGTGTCCTGTGGTTTTATGGCTTGTGTTTTGTTGGGTTTTTTTCCCCGCTAACACCCAAACCAAAATATTTGTTATCAGTAGTGGCTTAAAAAGTGGTAGAGCGCAGCTGAGAACCATCTGAACCGAGTGTGTGCTGAGGAAAGTCTAATGACTGTAGCTGGGCTGTCAAATTTAAGTCCTAAGTCCAAAAAGTGACCCTAGTGCCACCTGTACCCACCGGGGACCCCCTGTGCGACGGTGATACTGCGGCCGTATGATGCAGAATATCGACCTCGAGTAGTCCGCTTTGCGTGCTGCTGCGCTTCTCATCTGTGTATCGTTATTTTAGCAACTACTTGTTTGGGGAAATAATGTGTTGCTAAGTCTTTTCCAGCAGCTAAACCGCAATAAATCAATTGGCAAGTCAGCGGCACGTGACCAGCCTGCCTTCCCCTCGCTCGCCTGCTCCCGCTCGGCCAGAGCGTGGCTTGTAACGGTGCCGTGTCTGAAGCTGACTTGGCTTACGCCAGCTTGCTATGGTTCTTTTTTTCCTTCCCTGGGTTTCCAAGAGGTTTTTCTAGGCGTTGCATTTTAACGCTGGGTGCTTGCTGCGTTGCCGTGTAATGAGCATCTTTTGTAAACAGCGAAGCAAAGGCGAGGTGCGCGGCGGAGGACGCGCTGGCTGCCGGACTCGATTACGTTCAATTAAGAGTTAGCGGTTCGGAAAGAATCAGATTTGGTAACTTGAGCCTGTTAATCAAAGTTCAACCTTAAAACCTGAAGCCCGGTTAACTGAACCTGCCCATACAGGAAGATTTAAGAAATAAGATCCCTTAGGTGTTCAAAAAGGTGCCCGATTACTGGTGTAGCGGGCAGTGGTTACAGGTAAGATGATCTCTTTATCCTGTTTGAGAAATCAGACCATCGCTGCCGGCTCTCCATAGCCCGTTCCACGCAGTAGTGTTCAGCCTGCGGTCATTTTTTTTGTCCGTAGCTGATGTTTAAATAAAATGCCTTTATCCCTCCGTCCGTTGTCTTCAGGTAGAACAGTAATTCACGCCTCTTATAGTAGATTTTTTTTTTTTTGAGTAAATTGTGGCATAACAGAAATGAGTTTGCAAAAATCTGCGTCTCGTTAGTGAGCTGCCAAAGTTGTGGCCCTTGAAGCAGACAAGCGGGTTGTCTTCTGCAGCCGGGACATCTCTTGAAACGGCACCAGCGGCCCGGACTGCTCTCAAAGCACAGAGAGAAGCCGAGTCTAGTTTCGGTTCATTAAACCACAAAAACATCTCTGAAATGCAACAAGGAAACCGAGAATGAAGACTGAACCATGTCTTGATACCATCAGCAGCTACTGCTGGAGAGCACGCACGTCTCTCCTTGTTTAGGACCTCTGTGTGAGTTCCACTGGTAAGGAGACCCCGGGAACAAGCATGAAACCCCGGATTCCTAAAATCGTTAGTTGGAAATGTCGTTGGCAACACAGCCTGTGAGCCGCACGGCTCTGCGCCTCGGTAGAGCGCGTTCGTCTTCTCTAGAGGATGTGTCGGGTGTCATACAGCTTTTTTTTAAAGCGCTTCATAATTCTGCTTTTGTCGCTAAAAATAATACTGCGCTGCTTTCGTGATCTGCACTGCCTCGAGTGACTCAAGGCTGTTCTGGGGCTTCACTGAAGTGGTGATAATAGCTGTGCTTTGCCGATAGCTGCGCGAAGGAAGGCTTGGGTGACCCACGCAAGGAAGACTTGAAATGACCCACAATCTTTCAGAGAGTATAATTACTAATTTACGTGTTCATTAGGGTGTTATGGTAGGGCTTGGGCAGGGAGGGGCTCTGAAAGACACCCTGGTACGTCTTAAATGAATAAATTACTACCTCAGGTACATACGCACGTTAGGAATGGGTATTCTTAAATTAGTCTTGACTGAGTTTCCTAAAAAATTATCCACAATAATTAAAAAAAAAAATAATAGAAGGAAGAAAATTCAGTGGCTAAAGTGTTGTGGTTTGTATTTCTATGTGTCTGACTGTGCTATTAATTAACTGCACAAAACTGGAAGCCGAAGGCTCGGAGGTGGAGGAGGATGGGACCGTGTAATTAAGTAAAGGCAGGGCGATGATGAGCTGTGTTATACCAACAGCTGCCATTGTGGTCTTCCATTTCTTCTTTCCCCTTCTTTACTCCACGCACTGGCGGCTTGGTGGCGTGACAGCGATTCCTGCGAGGAACGCTTCCAACCAGGGGGTTGTCCCTGCAGCGTCCCTCCTCTCCTGGGAAGAGCTGCCCGTTACAAGCCCAAACTGGTAGATGTAGCCGATACCCGGCTCTAGCAGAGCTGGAGAAAAGTGGGGAGAAGATCCACACCTCGCTAACCAGGAGCAGGCTGGATTGTGCTGGGCTGCGCGTCTCGTGCCGGTGATGGCAGGAGACGTGGTGGGTCGGGGATGGAGAAGCAGGCTCAAAAAAAAAAAAATGGGGAAGGCAGGGCTGTGCTGGAAAAAACTCTCCTTTGCTATCGCTGTATGGCGTAGGGCGGCTTTATGGGCTGGTCGGTGTCGGGTACGGTGCGAAGTGCTTCGGCAGTGCAGGTATTGAAGGGAGGGGTGGAACAAGAGTGGGTGTCCCGATTTAAAACGTGATGGGGTGCGGAGGGGCGGTGAATAACAGCTCCCTGAGAGCGGGGGGGAGAGAGCCCGTCGTCTTCACTGAAAGAGTAGAGGTGCTGTGGGGGGTTGGGGCTGCGGTGAGGGCTGCTGGGGGTCAGCAGTGCAGGGGGGTTTCCTACCTGCCACTGAAGGAGGTGTTTTTTAAGGTTCAGCTTAAAACACATCACATCAGAGTGTGTGCGATGTGTAACACACCTTCTCCTACGCCAGAAGAAGGTGTTCCAGCGCTGCCTGAAGGATGCCTGAAGTCCCCGTCGTAACGTCGCAGCTGCAATTAACATCTTACTAAAAGAAAAAGCTTTGTAGAGGGATCAGCTTAATTTTCTCTTGGAGTGATATCCATTTCCAAACACATTAAGAAAAAAAAACCCAACAGACATAACCCTCCTCTTACAGTCCTCATCAGCCCGAGCTGCCGTATCCAGAGCATCATTTGTATGATTGATACTGTACCGAGCTGCTAATAGCGAGCATTAAAAGGTTAACAGCTTGTGTTTTTATGGCAGAGCATTAGAGAAAAGCTTTCCTCCGAAAGAAAGAATCACTTTAGAGAATGTAAAATGAAGTAAAAAGATAGGAAGTGAACTCTAAATGAAAGCACTTCTGGAGAAAATGGAAATCGCTTTATAAAGCACTTTCATATCTTCCAAAACCATCGGGTGCTTTTTTAAGGAGGGGGGTGGTGGTGTCTTTGGTTATATGCAAACTATATTTAGTGTTGTATCTTCTATTAAAGTAAATGTGCGATGTCTAAATTGCGATCCCAAAATTATCCCTTTGTTATTCGCCGGAGCGGGATGAGTAACTCGTCCCACCCGAAGGCTTTAGTCACAGGCTAAACCGAACGCGTTCCAGAGTCTTGCTTAAGCAACAAGATACAAAGATTTTGCTTCTCTGGAGCCTTCTTGAGGTGCAGTGAACTGGAGTTTGAACAGCCTGGAGTGCAGTGAGTTGGCAGCTATTAATTTTTTTTTTTCTTTAATCAACAGAAATCAATTAATGACTCGTAATTGAACGATAGCCCGGCAATCAGCCGGTACATCTAGGTTTTGTAGATGCTTCTTGTGGTGCTTTGGTGGATGGAGAATGTCTTTGAGCGAGTGGTTGGTGGCAAATCTTGTCGTTTCTGTCTAAATAGGAAGCTGTAGTCTCAGCTGGGAATCTCTCGTTCTTCTGGTCATATGAGAAGGGTATTAAAGGTTGGAGTTCATAGATAAATGGTATGAGTAAGCAGCTACACGCCTCTGGTTTGATAACTGTTAATGAAACACCTTTAGCAAACTTAATGAGGCAAAAATGGGGATGGTAAGGACGTAGATTGACAGTGGCTCTCGCCCACCCTGATCCGTATGAAGTCATGCTCAGATCAGACAGGGTGATTCCAGGAACAGCAGGCTTGGGGCAGACCTGACGCTTGCCCGGTCCGTGTGGCATTCACCCAATGTACAGCAGCAGCAGTGAAGGGCACCTATTTTGGGGCGAATCAGCTATGACACATCTCTCTGAGATGCCGTCATGGAACCAATTTCTAGGTCAAAGTATGGATGTCCTACTGGACCACGGCAATCTGTAGCTATCCTGCACTAGTCTTTAGACCCGCTTGCTTACTTCCATCCATCGCTGACTTGTTCACCCAACCAAGCTGTGACTGAGGACAACATCTTTGGCTGGAGGATCTGCTTGATCTGGCAGCTGAGATCCTCCCGGCAGGTCTGAGCTCATCCAGAGTGTTCAGGCGATCGGAAGCAGTGGAGCTGGTGTGGATGGTGACGTGTCAAATCTTACCTTGGCTCTTTTTAGTGAATTGCAAAGATGTTCATGGTTTCCACGCTCTACTCAATTCTGTGAATCCCATTTGCATTTTTTCCCCTCAAACGGTTAACGGAAGAGAGCAAAGAGCGTTTCCTGGGGGTTTGATCCAGCCCTGGGTACCCTGGGAGGCGCTGGGGGGTGAGAGGGGTCAGATTTTACAACTGGTGAAAGTGAGTGGGAAGTATTTCTGGTGTAATAGTTGAATATGTCGTGACGCCTCATGACGGTGAGGCAAACTACCAGCCCTTACCCAGAAAACCTGTAGGAAATTCTTCTAATGACAGCCGGGACTTCATGACTTGCCTTGAAAAACCTTTAAAAATGAAATTTGCGTATGACGCAAATGGCTGAATTTCAGACCAGAGAGAAAGCGAAGGGAGCGGAGATGGTTCTGAGTGCCCGCCGGGTCTGATCTTGTCCCGGCTGTGCAGGACTGAAGGACGCAGGACATTGGCGTCTGTGTGTTGCTGCTCGGCGTCAGGATTCATCGGTGTTTCTCTTCCCAGACCCTGGTGATGCTTTCCCATCCTTTCCTTCAGCACAGAGCAAACACCAAGCCCTAGAAGAAAGCAAACTGCGTACGAACGTGAGCAGTAATACTGAGGTGCAGCTGGAAATAGCACAGACAGGTACAGCCGCAGGTCCTACCAACAGCTCTGCTTTTATTCCGGCCTCAGTAGATAATCTGCTTTCTGGGGTATCTTGGTACAGGTACGGTACGTTCCCTCTGCCGCTCTCCAGCAGCGCGTGTCCTCTTTATCTCGCTGCCCTAGTTATCGGAGCCTTTGCTTGAAAGATGGGTGATTACTGCCTGCTCCAGGAACTTAACTTGAGGAATACCCAAAAGGCGGTAGCAAATGCACAACTCTGCCTGTGGAACGGGGTGTATGTGGTGTGGCCATCAGATGGCACCTGGGGGAACTGCAGAATGGCAGGGCTTGGAAAGGACCTCTGGAGAACATCTAGTCCAACCCCTCTGCCAAAGCAGGGTCACCCGGAGCAGATGACCCAGGCGGGTTTGGGTCTCTCCAGAGAAGGAGACTCCACCTCTGGGCAGCCTATGCTGGTGCGCTGCCACCCTCGCAGGAGAGAAGTTTTCCTTGTGTTGAGATGGAATTTCCCATGTTCCAGTTTGTGCTCGTCGTCCCTTGTCCTGTTGCCGGGCACCACTGGAAAGAGTCTGGCCCCATCCTCTTGCCACCTGCCTTTAGATATTGATAAGCGTTGATGAGATCCCCTCTCAGCCTTCTCCTCTCCAGTTGAACAGCCCCAGGGCTCTCGGCCTTTCCTCAGCAGAGACATGCTCCAGTGCTATGAGCATTTTCGTAGCCTCCACTGGACTCTCTCCAGTAGTTCCTTGTCTTTCTTGGACTGGGGAGCCCAGAGCTGGACACAGTACTCGAGATGCAGCCTCACCGGGGCAGACCAGAGGGGGAGGATGGACCTGGGGGAGGTTGTCCTATTTGCAGAGCCCGTCCTGGCCTGGGTTTTGATTACTTCAGACAATTTGTGCTGCTCCACCTTCCTTTGGCCAAATCTCCGGAACAGCCGGGAGAAGTCAAATAGGAGAAGAAAACAATCTTGGAGGTCACGCTGTTTCTTTCTGCCCAAGTTGGCCTTGGGTTCTGGCCAGCTCGGGCCTTTTACATAAAATGCTGGCGCTGTGCTCTCTGTTTTCTTTTTTGCTTCTGACACATCAAACGTTGTGACGGTGGTGTTTTATATAAAAGATTAAGGGTGTTCCTAGGAGTAGGCTCTGTCGTCTTCAAAACCTCAGTGCTAAGGCAGTTTGAAGCCAGTGGAGGACATGTCAGGTGCTCAAGATTTGTGAGAACTCTGCCATTTATTTCCAAAAGTCAGAAATAAATCTTTAATCTCGGAAAAAATAAATTGACTTATCTCAACTACTCTTCCTAAAGAAGGATTGAATGAACTATCCGAAAGCGATTGAGGCTTGCCGTTCCTGGGTGAAGAGGTAACACTTCTCTGTGAATCAAGGCGATCTTGATCTTTGCCAGCGGAGGGGTGGAATGGGAGAGCAGCACTTCTTACAGAGGAGTTGGCATCAAGTTGGTGACACGGAGAGTGGGGTCGAGTGCACGCTCGGCAAGTTTGCTGATGATACCAAACTGTGTGGCAAGGTAGACACGCTGGAGGGGAGGGATGCCATCCAGAGGGACCTGGAGAGGTGGGCCCGTGCCAACCTCATGCAGTTCAACAAGGCCAAGCGCAAGGTTCTTCGTCTGGGTCAGGGCAATCCCAAGGCTGGGTGGAGAATGGACAGAGAGCAGCCCTGAGGAGAAGGACCTGGGGGTGCTGATTGACGAGAAGCTCAACACGAGCCGGCAATGGGCGATCACAGCCCAGAAGGCCAACCATATCCTGGGCTGCATCAGAAGAAGTGTGGCCAGCAGGGTGAGGGGGGGATTCTGCCCCTCTGCTCTGGTGAGACCCCACCTGGAGTACTGCCTCCAGCTCTGGAGTCCCCAACAGAGGAAAGACATGGACCTGTTGCAGCAGGGCCAGAGGAGGGCACGGAGTTGATCAGAACACTGGAGCCCCTCTGCTGGGAGGACAGGCTGGGAGAGTTGGGGGGGTTCAGCCTGGAGAAGAGAAGGCGAAAAAGGGGAGACCTCAGAGCCCCTTCCAGTGCCTAAAGGGGCTCCAGGAGAGCTGGGGGGGGACTCCTGATCAGGGAGGGGAGCGATGGGATGAGGGGGGACGGTTTTAAACTGGAAGAGGGGAGATGTAGGTTAGATATGAGGAAGAAATTGTTGCCTGTGCGGGTGGTGAGCCCCTGGGGCAGGTTGCCCCAAGAAGCTGTGGCTGCCCCATCCCTGGAGGCGGTCAAGGCCAGGTTGGATGGGGCTTGGAGCAACCTGGGCTGGGGGGAGGTGTCCCTGCCCAGGGCAGGGGGTGGGACTGGATGATCTTCAAGGTCCCTTCCAACTGAAACTATTTTATGTTTCAAAGTTGATCTGCCCAACTTTTGGAAACTCCTCTTTGGGGATTTGGCATCAGAAAGTGCTGGTGAGACTCGCTCTGTGTTGAGCAGCAGAAGTAAACTGCAGGGATTTATGAAAATGTTGGATCTGTATGTCTGGATCTAGTTGGGATCATGCAGGCTGGAGAGGAACTTCCAGCAGTGTGCAGCGTCCCAGAAAGAAATGCGTAGAAACGGCAGTGTGGCTATATCCTTATGTCGTTAAGGACACCACTTAATCAAATATGGGTTTGTTGTGTTTTTGTTTTTTTTTTTTTTAAAAGTGAGGGAGTTATCCACCGTGTTGCTGTTATCTGGAAAGCGGTGAGCGGCAGGAGGAGGACCTGGCTGTTGGGCGGCCAAAGGGCCGGCTTCGAGGGGAAGTTTGGGGTGCGGGGGACTGTTTGCAGAGAACATGTATAAATGGATTAAAGAAGCGATAACGGGTGCTTCATCTTGCTGAAGCTGGCAAAGTGGCTTTGATTTGATTGTAGGTTATTTAAAGCCAATTTCCCACTAATAATGTTTCTTGCTAAAATAGTCCTTGCTTTCTAGAGCAGGTCTGGAAATAAAAAAAGGAGGGGGAGAAAGCGAAGGAATACCGAATTTCATCCCAAGTCATGAAAATGCACGGTGCCCTCCAGAGCATCCGTTTCCAGTCGCTTGGAGAGCAGAGCTGCCTTCCTCTTCCCACGCTGTCGTGTTGAGTTGTCGGTTCTCCTGGGGGGGGGGTTAAAGCCAACGCCGGGCTGTTGGAGGAGGATCTACCACCGCACAGCCTGTGGTGGTCCATGGAGAAACGGGAAGGAGCGGAAGCCCGTAGCTCTTCTGCAAGTTGGCTCATTTGCTCATCTCTTTGCCAGTTGTGGGGTTTGTTTCTGTTTTTCTTTTTGTTTTTGTTTTTTAAGGCAGAACTTTCAGTTTTCTTTAGTGGTTTGCTTTGTTTCTGTGCAGAGGCAGGTCGGGCCTTGGGTCTCGATGCATTTATTATTGATAGCAGGCGTTGAAAACATTCGAGGGATGACTAATGGCACGGTCTGTACCGGCGCAGTGCTGTTTTCTGGGGCTCTCCATTATCAGGCTTGGACTGGAAGGGGAGCGTGGCCCAGCTGGAGAGGCTCAGCTCGACGGTGAGCTCTTACTAGAATAAAACCATCCCAACTCCAGAGAGCTGCAAAACTCTGGTGACCTTGCGGCGGCTGTATCCCAGTTCTGATAGTGGGACTTTGCAACGGCTGTCTACTAATTCTGATAGTTCTTTTTAGGACTTAAAACCACTGAGCTATATAACTGATGGAATCCAATAAAAGCTAGATTTGGGGTGGGGGTATGTTCTTCTCAAACCAAATTGCTGAGTATTGCTTTTCAAAGTGCTGGAAATGCCTTTATCTTTCAAGCTGTTGCTTCCTGAGCACCTTTGGTGTCGTGGGAGGCAGCGTGGCACTGGGGCAAAGATTGGAGTAGGTGTCAGGAGTCCTCGAAGTTCATGTTTCCCGCGCTATCGCTGTATTTGTCATCTCTAAACATTTGAAAGCATCTTCACTTGAACTTGCTGTCTTTGTGAGAGTTATTTGACATGGACAACAACTTAAAATTACTAAATGCCACCAAAAAACCCAAAAGGAAACTTCTCGTTTTCATTCGTTAACACAGTTGAGCAAATGGTCCTCAGTGTCCAAAGCTTTCACTTGCAGTAGACAAATCTTGTTGGTACTTGACACCAACAAGCAGTTTAAATTACAGATTATTTTGTCCTCCACCTGGACTCCGTGCTCTTGTTGGTTTTCAGGTCCATCTGTGATGTGAACGATAGTGACCTCCTGAGCGCAAGTCAGCGTGGAAGTTAGTTTTAACTCTTTCCTTTCAATGTCGTTCCCAGGCATCTGAAGAGGCTTCGCTACGGGCTTTGGAGAGTCTAATGACAGAGTTTTTCCACAATTGCACAACGAATGAGCGGAAACGCGAGATAGGTGAGTTCATGCCACTTCCAAAGGATGGTCGCCTTTGCTTTCTGCTGCCTCTAGATCTCAGCAGAGGTGACACGGTCATGTTAAATACAGATGGAAGTGCTCTGTCTGGGACCGAGCTGCTGTCTTAGCCTCTCCTGCTTATGTGTGAACTTGAAGTAAAGGCTAACATAGTTTGGGTTTTGAGGTTCCATGGCAGGACCTATAGATAATTAAGATGTTGGTAACTGTTTACTGCCAGGAGCATGGAGATGTAGTTTTTTATCAAGGTTGGTAAGTTGGTTAGGGTAGGAAAAGGATGGGACTTCTCTTTTTCCTGTTGTCAGACCGCACGTCCTGGAAAACCTCTACCTTCTGCCTAGAGATGGAGCGTGGACTTCAGATTTGTTCAGCATTGAGAAGGGAAAGTAGAAGACTGTCCTAGTTTATTCCTACCTGGTGTTTCACATTAACAGTGATGTTTCATTTTTGCTGGTATTATTAAAATCTGTCCTTCTGAAAGCCAGCAGAGATCTTACAGGTGCTCTAGATGAGCTTCTCGCATCCGTGTGGTTCATGGCTCTAAGTAGGCTGGTTGCTTTTATTCTCAAACTTCTGTCATCTCTGTAACTTCAGTGCCAAAAGTATGATCAGCATCAAAGACTTCTCCCAGAAATCTGCCAAAATAGAGAATGAGCAACTAGGCAAGGTGGTTTTGGTTTTTTTCCTATTGGGGGATCTCCTGCTGTGGGAAAGCTAAAAGTCTTCAGCATCCCATTTTCCTGCTTGAGTTGCAGGACAGAAACCAACTGATGAAGGCTTAAACTTGGTTAGCCTGTAAATGCCCTTGGAGCTTTTCCCTTTGCCACATTTGGTACGTAGTCGCTTGATGTGAGTTGACCAAACCCCATACCCGAGTGTTGGGAGAGGGCTTTGGTATGCTGACCTGCAACGGAGTCAATGGCTCTCGGAGCAATTGCATTAAAACAAGGACATTTTATAACCCTTGGCATGATCTGAAGCACTCCTAGTCTTTCACAGTGACCTGCTGTCCCGGCATTTGGCTTTTGTAGTTAAAATGGGGCTGCTCATCATAGAATTTGTGTGAGATTTGTTTTAATATTCAGCTAGTAGTCTGGTGTAGTATTTATGTCAAAACTGTATTCTAAAATGACATACCTATTTTGTTTTCATTAAAGCCTATTGTTAGATTGCTTTTAATACTTTGGAGTGTGATATTATTATTATTGTTATTTATTTTTTTCCCCCTCCTCCAGGTTGGTTGAGTCATTCCCTGAACATGGGTTTTCTTCCGCGCTCAGTGTGTTGTCATGCTGTCAGTATACATTCTTATGGGTTTTTTTTCCCAGCTTTAATGTAATTTTTTAATACTTTATTTTTTCAGAGGAGCTTTTAAATAACTTTGCCCAGCAGATAGGAGCTTGGAGATTCTGCCTCTATTTCCTGTCGAGTACAAGAAATGACTATGTGATGATGTACAGTTTGACTGTGTTTGAGGTAAGCCGTGTACTGTTGCCTGCTCAGTGCATTTTCTGTCTGGGGCTGTTTCGTATGGCGATCGATTTTATATGAAAATGTTTGTCGAAGATGGCAGTCCCTAGTAAGTAGGGTGATAAAGGATGCTTTTATTGCTCTCTCCTAGGGAAGTTGCTTAATGGCAGGCTGAGAGTAGGAGAATATGAGTCTTTGTACACAAATTGAGGAATTAATTTCCTGGCATCTCTCGGTACAAATTACCTAGAGTTTCAGAGGCTGCTTGAGGTTCTGCGCAATGCTTTTAAGAGCGTTACTGCTTTTATACTCTTTTTATGGTCAGAAATACGTGCACGGTTACCTGATACCAGCTACTGCAAACTTCAGTGCGGAGAGGGAAGACAAAGTTGCTTTTATTTTTCTGACGTCTCATAGTTGCGGCTGACGCTCTTGAACTACATCCTGCGAGCTTATGTGCTACTTGTAGTGCTAAGGTCTCTTTTAGAAGACCACATCCCACTCTTCTACCTATTTATAAAAGCACAAAGTTATGGTTAAAAGCCTGAATATTGATTTGTGTATCTACTGGAAGAAACAAAAGCATTTTGTGAACAGCTTTCTTTTATCAACGGATTTCTCGGTGACCAGCGCAGTGTCTTGCCCTAACGATACTGTGGGGTTTGGTCCATGTCACACCTCACTCCGGTCACTTGTGGCCTCTGCGTTGTGTTCTTGGCCAGGTTGGCAGTCTGAGCTGTGCTTCTAAACCAGAGGATTTATAGCCTTTGCAGTGGGCCCCTTTTTAGATAGAGGAAACAAATCTGTTCTTAAAAGTCGTGTTGTTTTGACACATTATCCGTGGTGGTGGTGTTGACTTCTTCACTTTAAAATGTTCCCTTGATTTATCTGGGGTTGCACGGGGAGTCCGGACTCGGTCTGCAAACTGAATCCGGTTTGCCTTCCTCTCAAAAAGGGGTGATGTAAACAAACGGGGTGGGAGTTGTTCCCTGCTCTGGGGATGGATGTCACACAGCAGCCGCCTGCGATAATTAGCCTGATTTTCATGAAGAGGAAAACGTGTTTGATTACTGAGCCTCTGCTTCTCTGGCAGGAGGTGGGGGGCAGAGTAGTACTAAATAAATAATTGTGCCAAAACTAAGCAGAACAAAGAAAATGCTGTCCAAGTGCAGAGTGAGGGACATGAGTCCACAGCTCGGTGGAGAGATTAGGATCTCGCCACTGAGGAGCTTAAATTTCCAAGGTTAACTACTGTAGTGCTGCGCATTCGACTGCTCCTCACAGCCGTAGTCTGTCATCGTCTGCAACTTCATCAGTCTTTCACCAACAGTGAGTATTGAATGTCACAGTGTGTACGTAAACACAAGGATCATTCCCCAAACTTGCCGAGAATGTTGTATTGTCTAGAATGTCTGGGAAATTAAAAGTAGATCTGGAATAAAAGTCCTCACGGCCCCCTTCTGGATGAACCGGTGTCGCTTCTTGCTTTTGGAAACGAGAGCATCTTCCCAAAAGCATTTCACAGATGGAGAAAGCTTCTGCTTTCAGGTCAAATGAGTAGGACAAAACTTAACGGGCATTAGAGCATGAATATTAAAGCTGAAGCATCTTCCAGTTTTATTGGGGCTTCTGAAACTCTCGTTCCCGATTTGCATCGAGGAACTCTCGTTTGGTCGGGTCATTGTTGTTTATAAGCAATACTTCTGGATCTCCTGGGCAATAAAACCCAAAAAGCAACCTCTTTGAGGCACTTAATGGATAAATATACTTCTGTACCTCTACACGGTGAACTGGTGCCTCCGTACAGTACATCCGTACTGTGAATTGGATCCGCTTTGACTATAAATAATCTTCCATTTTCTGCAACAAACCACCCTGCAGTATCTCCTGCTTTCGGGTTCTCTGAGCTGCGTGCCTGCAGATGGGTACAGGCACTGCCTCAGCAGCAGGCCCCCTCACTGACTTATCCAGAGAGGCTCCTAATGCTCCAGAGCCCCTAAATGGGGATCGTAGCATGGCAGGAAAGCAATTTGCAACTCTGCCTTCTTATGGATTTTGTCTGGTTTTAAGTGGACTAAAAGCTTTCCGTTGTAGTGGCAGTGGCTCCGATGGTGATGTTCCAGTTTAGCTTCAGGAGACCGGGGTGGCATCAGAGTCGTCTCAAACTGAACTTGTTTCCCCTCTTTACTTCTTTTTTTTTTTTTTTTTTTTTTTTCTTTCATACAAGGCTATGGTTCCCCCTTTAAAGGGGAAATTCCTAGGGTTCCAGGGTTAAAAGATAATGGAAATACTTTATATGTATGCCAACTAGTTCGGCTTCACTCAAAACCAGTTAAGATGGTAAGGTGCTGGTTGCTGTCACTTGCCAGTTAATAGAAAAGCTGGTGTATTCAAAGAGGTCTTGGGAGCAATTTCTAGGGCATGGAAACCCATCTTTTGTGAGAATCCAGTGTTGGAGGGCTTCTACAAACATGATGTTGTTGTGGTGGAGGTGGGTTTGGGGGTTTTGGTTAGAGCTCATCCCTCTGCAGCGTGTGGCTTGGAAGAGACAAGCTCGGTGAGTTGAGTTCAGCGGGTAGAGTCGTTGCTGTCTTGGGTTGCCCAAATACCCTGTTAGATAGCAGAGCTTATTCCCAGTTAGTAACTGGTGCAGGGTTTGCCCTCTGTTAAGCTGTTCTTGTTCTGCCTGGCTTAGTTTGCGCGCCACCCCTCCGCGCTGTTAAAGGCGTTGGGGTCGGTACTGGACTGCTGAGAAGTGAAAGCATCTTAAATTTCAGCTCTTTACCCGGTGAGCCTGTGCCAGAGCTCTATCAGAACAGCAACGCTTCTGTTTAACCAGCTGATAGCCGCTGCCTTCCTCATCTCCAGCTCTGCCCCTGGCACCAAAGAAGGTTGAACCGCAGCAAAAGTAGATGCTTAAGTTTTTTGAACTGCCCGTGCTCGGTCAGTGAGAGGTGTGGATAGATTTGATACCTACAGCCTTTTCCCTTCCCTTCTCTTCCAGAACCTAATCAATAAGATGTGGCTCGGGGTCCCCTCTCAAGACAAAATGGAGATCCGCAGCTGCCTGCCCAAGCTCCTTCTAGCTCACCATAAAACTCTGCCTTACTTCATCAGGAACAAACTCTGCAAAGTCATTGTGGATATTGGCCGGCAAGACTGGCCCATGTTCTACCATGACTTTTTCACTAACATCTTGCAGGTAAGTTTCTAAAGGGAAAATTTGGTTTCGTTCACGGGGAGACATTATTTTCTTTCCTTAAGTAGGGACTGCCCTTGATGAAGACTAAATAATTACATGAAAAATGAAGTTGCTTTTTAAATTCCTTTTTCTTTTTAATTTTGCAAATAGCCCTGAGCTTCCTGCACGTTACGTTTCTTTCTAGTGTTCCTTTTGACAAAAAACTTACAACAATACTGTGCAAGAAGTATCGACTGCACTTTGAATTTGAAATATTTAGAAGTAGTTGAAAATGAAGGGGTTGGGGGTAGTTTAAAGAAAAAAAAAGTCAGTAAAACTATGGATGCATCACTGGGTGATTCTCAAAAGCGACGTTTCTGAATGTGGCTGTTGGAGATTTTTCACCTAATAGCCAAAGGTACCCTAAAATCTTCGGCACCTCCTCGTGTCAAGTCACTAAGGGGATGCTGTTGGGGTGTTTAAGAGGGCTCATACAGGAAGATTAGGGTGTGTATTTGAGGATCCTGGCTGAGGCGGTGCCATTAGTTTGAAAATCAGTTGGAATTCAGCGTGGTCACAGCGAAGCCCGAGCCAGGCTAACGGCTTGCTGCTGCTGGAGCCTACCGAGGCAAACCTCCTCTTTTGGGTCGAGTACTTTGGTTCCGGTTCTCTTAAAATTGTTCATAATGGGCTTAAAGAAGCTGCGTGTAAACTCAAGTGCTGCGCAGAAGTTTTCTGCCGACATAATTCATAGAATCGTAGAATGGTTTGGGTTGGAAGGGACCTTGAAGATCATCGAGTTCCCACCCCCCTGCCCTGGGCAGGGACACCTCCCACCAGCCCAGGTTGCTCCAAGCCCCGTCCAACCTGGCCTTGAACACCTCCAGGGTGTTGCAGGGTTGGAATGCAGCTCTGCCCGCAGACATGCCGTGAGGCAGTTACTTTAAAAAAAAAAAAAAAAAAAAAAAAAACCACACACTAACTTGGCATAGAGAGGTTGTTACTAACTGGTATAATCTCTTTTCAGATAGCTTTCTGTAATCATGTAGCGCGACATGCTGCAGTTTTTTCCTGAATTGTCAATTTGACAATAAGTACTCCGCGACAACTGTCTGCGTTTACAGTTTTGGCTTTCCTTTCACCTGCTCTGCAATGGAAATGCTTTCTGAGCTTCTGCTTACTTTGCTAGCACTTTGGAGGTTATCTTAAGTGATTGCAGATCCCACTTTGGGTATCTGTTTTT
Organism: Charadrius vociferus; assembly: GCF_000708025.1. Taxonomy (NCBI): domain Eukaryota; kingdom Metazoa; phylum Chordata; class Aves; order Charadriiformes; family Charadriidae; genus Charadrius; species Charadrius vociferus. The sequence continues at coordinate 2,292,375 of NW_009647739.1, forward strand.
CCTTAAGCCTCTCCGTGTGAACTCGGCTGCAGAAGGAAATGTTCCCATAAATTAATTTCTATAGCAGACACCTTCCAAAAATACTCAGAGAAAGCGGAAGAAGAACACTAATACTGAACTCTGAGACCTCAAAATAATGAGTAGCAGCACGGCAGCAGAATGACTTGCTTTTAGAGTTGCAGACGAGTCCTCTCTCAGGACTTTCTTCTGAGACCATTTGAAGCAGCTGTTTGATTCTTTAAATCGCATCCCAGTACTCTTAAGTAGACTGTAAAGCTTTTGCTGACCCGTCGGAGCGGTGGAGAAGAGAAGTAACTTGGGCTATGGCATTGTCATTATGCAAACCCAGTAATTCTACATAGAAAGTGCTACTTCTTAGAGGTATAAAATTTGTTTGACATTACTGAAGTGCAAGTGCAGGGTATTGCTAAACTTCCTGGTATTGTCAACAAATATTCTGAGAGGATAGGTTAAGTCTCTCTGTAATTTACTAACAAGCTGTGTGTTTCATTTAATTTTCTTCTTTTTCTTTAATTTGCATTCTGTCTGCTCCTGTGCCGTGGTGCTTCCTTTCTGAAAGCCAAGCTCAGGCACATCTAGACTTCCAGAGCGCCTGTTTTCTCTCGGCGTATTTCCCCAAACCGCGTAGCCTGAGCAATAACAACTCAGCCCGTCTCTGCTTTGGTGGCTCAGTGAGATTAGGACCGAAGTCAGCCCATGTTACAGACTTTACGACTTCAAGGATTACTTGTAGTGATTGTGATTGGCTTTAGGCTTTTTCTCCCTGAGGGAGTAGTGCATAAATCATTTTGGATGTTCCAGGTCAGCAGAGAAGAGCAGGATTGAATTGCAGCTGAAAATAAAACTTTGTCCCACTTGAGTGACTCATTAATATCCCAGTGGTTAATGAAGGCAAAAATCATTGCTTTCCCTCGTCCTGTTCTGTCCGTGGTGGAAGTCGCTGTCTGTAGGGCGAATGTGATTTCCAACTGGGACGCGATACAGATGCAAGGAGAGGTGGATCCCTTAGCTGCGTTCTGGTCTCATCCGCTGTCGGCTGCGGCCCTTTCTATGGGAAGGGACGGGCTTTTTAATGGGAAAGTGCTTGGCTGGCGGTGCCGGTCCTGACCTGAGCGTGGCTGCAGCGGCAGCCCCGTTACGTGGCGAAACCGCTGGTGCTGAGGCAATTCTGAGAAGCGGTGATGTCAGCAGAAGGCAGTAAAAAGAAGGAACAAACTGTTACTGGTAAACACGCTGAACAGAGAATGTGTGCAATGACATTATGAAAGCTCTCTTGAAACCCTGAGGATTCCCGTGGTACTTGAACTGTTGCGACACGGCAGATTAATGGCTCGGGGAGTCAAATATTTGCAGTTTTCTTCCCTGCGACGTGCAGCGCCGCAAACTGCGGGAACTGATCCTCTTTGAGTCCTGAAGCACTTACAAACGGCTCGTAGCGTTACTAACCCCCTGTCTGTCAGCTCGCGGCTGTGCGGACTGTTGTCATCACGTGTGACCTCCGTGTGTTTTCCTCTCAGTTAATTCAGTCTCCTGTGACCACTCCTCTGGGACTCATCATGTTGAAAACGACTTCGGAAGAACTGGCGTGTCCGCGGGAAGATCTTAGCGTAGCCCGGAAAGAAGAGCTACGCAAGCTGCTCCTAGACCAGGTGCAAACAGTGCTTGGGCTCCTCACAGGTACGAGTTACGGCGCTCGCAGCGGTGAAACAATTGTCCTCCTTCGCCATCCCCAAGACGCGAGCGAGCTTGCACGGTCTGGGTTCAGTGGAGCAAGGTGTGGGCGATGTAGTCGCTGCTCCTGCAGTTTGAACACTCAGCTCCACCCTCAGGCGCTTGGGTCGGCTTGCCACCACACAAAAATGGTGTACCACAGCAGCTGTATAGCTGCGTACGTCCCCCTCCTTCATAAAGAGGGATTGAGGTGGTGCGTATAAGCACTTGGTAATTTCTTTGGGCTCACTATGAGAAGACAATGTTCCCCGTTCCCTGTGTCCTGCAGTCTCCGGTGTGTTTGTTAGATCAGTCTGTCTGTTTTAGCAGGCTTTTCTGGGGAAAAAAAATAAATAAATAAATGTCTCTTTGGCCAGGTATTTTGGAGAGCATCTGGGACAAACACAGCGTTACTGCTGCCACTCCACCACCATCCCCAACGTCAGGAGAAAGTGGTAAGGACGGCTGAAGCTGAATACTTGTATTATCAACGCTTATCAATCCTTCAAGGGAGGGTGCCCGGGGGATGGGAACAGTCTGTTTCCAGTGGTGCCCAGTGACAGGACAAGAGGGAACGGGCACAAACGTGACCATCGGCAGTTCCACCTCAACCTGAGGAGGGCCTTCTCTGCTGTGAGGGCGGCAGAGCAGTGGCAGAGGCTGCCCAGAGAGGTGGGGGAGTCTCCCCCTCTGGAGCCATCCCAAACCCGCCTGGACGCCGTCCTGTGCCACTGCTGGAGGTGCCCCTGCTCTGGTGGGGGGTGGGATGGGGGAGCTCCAGAGGGCCCTTCCAGCCCTCACCAGTCTGGGATTCTGTATTTAAGGTACAAGATATTATTGCCATGTACTTTAACTTGCAATATCAGGCATAGCTACCTCCCTTTACTCTGTTGCCTTTTGGATTAACCGTTTCTAAGAGCTGTTCATAGGCCATGAAATTTCTGGTTGGAAAGGCAAACCTAACCTGAAGAACCAACTCCCACTGCAGGGGATGCCCCACCGAAAATGCCACCTTGCTGAAGACTGCACCTATAGCTTCTTGTCCTCAGGTGGCCAAAAGCTTTCTGAAGCATCAGTGCAAGTCAGTGAGTTGGCGTTGTCATCTATGAATTTTGGCTGTAAGCACATCAAAAGCCAGAGCGGAGCAAAACTGAAGTCCCAACTTTAAAAAAAGAAAAAAGAAAAAAAAAAAGGTGGTTAGGACTTCGCGTGTATGTTGTGAAAGTTTGTTTTCTACCTATTCCTGTTAGTCTTTTGCGTGGGTGTTTATCTGATCTAAACTTATTTACATACATATTTCTTAGTTACCTGCAAAATGGAGAATATATTTCTATGTCCTTGTAGTTGGGGCACGTTTCGCTTATCCTCCTAAGGCTAAATAGGGGGTAGATATCGGCACAAAGCTGGTCTCGATGAGTGCCAGTGTTTCTTGTGCCTTGATGTAACGCGGGTCGATGTTAAGGTTGAGCTCGCCCGGGTGTTCTCCAGCAGCGTGTGGTGCCTTTGTTCCTGCTTCTTGGAAAACAAAGCGAGAAGAAATACCGTGACGCAGCGAAATCAATATTTTGTGTAAAAGCTCTGATCTCGGCTCTGTCTGCTTTTAACGAGGGGAAAAAAAAAAAAAAAAGGACTTAAGGTCTGGTGGCCTGTAATAACCAGTGGTGCAGAGGGAGGAGATGGAACCCCCGTGGGTGCGATGCCTTTTTCTCCAGGGTCACACCGAGAGCGAGTTGAGCTCGGTGCGATGCGTTCTGTGAGTCAACACGGCTCTGTCGCGTACCTTTGTCTCGCTCGCTCCTCTGTGGGACCTTAAACAGTTAATTGAGAGTTGCAGATCACTTCCTTGTGGCCAGATTGCACTAGTCAGCTTAAGCCTGTGATAAGGTTTTGTTAATGTTTTGGTTAGTGTTAAAACTTTCACGTTTAAGCCTGAGCAGGATTTTAAGGGCTTCTTTCCTGTAGAAGAGCTTAAGTGTATTTATATACAAACCATAAACTTAAATGGGAAGCGATATTTCCTTGGGTTTGGGGGGGTGGATTTTGCTGTAGCTAGCCAAAGTTTAAAGAATTAAAAAAAAAAAAAAAAAAAAAAATGAACAGAAAAGAACGAAACTTGTAGTATGAGTTGGGGAGAGTGCACGTGGTGCTTGGAGAGGGCGCAGGGGCGCCAGCGTCACCCACCCTGGCAGCGCCAGCCTCAGTGCTTCAGTGAGACCTTGGGTAAGACTGGGGTCTTTCACGGTAAAAAGCTGGTTTATGTTAGTATCAGCTATCGGTAGCGAGTGCCTCGTGGCCATTAATGATGCTGTACTTGTACGGGAGAGCTTGCATTGCTCAGTGAGGCCGGGTGCAGGCACAGCCAAGGCCGTGCCGGCAGGAGGGGGAACTGCCCTGGGAACAGCAGGTTCCCGAATTACCTTGGAAAAAAAACTAGCACCAGTTTGTTCTGAGGTGCTGTGACTTAAACTGATGCAGCCCAGAAAAATCTTATTTTGTTGTCTAGAGTTGTAATAAATAAAACCCAAAAAACAGCGGAACAAATTCTGGGCTGAGGGCCAGCAGGAGCCTGTTTGAGATGTCCTCTTGGTTCCTCGGGGAATCGCTGGATGGTGCTTGTGCTGAGGCGGCTTTTCATCTACCTGGGCGTTCGCCTCGTGACTTTAGATCGTATTTCCCCAAGTGAAGGGATGCTGCACTTTTGTTCTGGGTCTTTCCTTTCGGGGAAAACAAACTAACTTCTTACGCAGCATATTTCCAAGATAATTGTTAGTAATTAAAACTATGCTGACAGTTCCTTTAGAAGTTCAGGCTTAATCTCATCAGGTCCTGCCTGTGCAAGCTTGTTTGTTTGAAACTTTCTTGTTTGGGTTTTTTTTTTTTTCCTGTGCTCTGCCTTAGCTACTCCCTCCGTGATAAAACTGATCATACTTCAAGTTCTTGAAGTCCAAAAGGAAGAGCACTGAGTGCTCTTCTCCTCTGCTTTCTCGCTTTCTGTATTTTGTGAAGGGCTCCTCGTCTTTTTCTTCGCTTTCTTTATTAACCGGCTGTCCCTTGGGTCACTATTTGGTGATATGATGGGCGGAAAGAGTCAGAGTGGAGTAAGAGCGCTGGTGGGGTTACTCACACGGAGAACCTATGGGGCTTAAAGCCCGAGACACGAGTCGGTGGCAGTCGCGGCGTTGCACATCTACTGGTCTTTATTTGCAGGCAGAGATAAATGCGTGATTGGAAGGTGAACTGTGGGACAAACACGGGTCTAGTGAAACTCTGCCATTAAATTCTGCCCCGGGGATGTTAATTGTTTCTCTGTCTCTAACATTTGTGAACTCTGTAAGCTGAGCAAGTCTTTTCTACCCACGTATTGTTACATTTGAGTCTCCTTCGTGCAGCAAAGTATTCCCGTTTACTGGTGACGCTTGAACTTTTTTGTCGCTTGGGTGAGGCCACCACCCTTTTCTCGTTATGTTCAGGTGAAATTAAAGGTGTTCCAAAAGGCAAAATAAGCTTCAGAGTCCCTATAAATGTTTAATATCTTCTGTCAGAGCCAAAATCTCTTTAGGAACTTGGAAAGTCTATGCTTCCTTTTTTTTTGCACGGGGAAGCAAAGTGAAATGATTACTTGCAAGTCTTGCATAGTCTTTAAATAGCACTTGAAGATATTGTTAAACTCATTTCTCCTACCACTTAAGCAAAGGAACTCTGATAATGTCCCGTGTTGGGAAACATTTGGGTTATTGCATCCATATAGAATTTTCTCAGCAATAATCTCTCAGCCTCCAAATGTTGTCTTTGCATGATTTATAGCTCTTTACTTGATGAATCCCTTCTTTAGGCATGTTCATAGAATTGTTTAGGTTGGAAAAGACCTTTAAGACCATCAAGTCTAACCATTAACCCAGCACTGCCAAGTCCATCACTAAACAGTGTCCCTCAGCACCACATCTACCCGTCTTACAAATCCCTCCAGGGATGGCGACTCCACCGCTTCCCTGGGCAATCTGTTCCAATGACAACCCTTTTGGTGAAGAAGTTTTTCAAAATATCCAATCTAAACCTCCCCTGGTGCAACTTGAGGCTGGTTGCTCTTGTCCTATCACCTGTTCTTGGGAGAAGAGGCCAACCTCTCCCTCGCTGCCCCCTCCTTTCAGGGAGCTGTAGGGAGCGAGAAGGTCTCCCCTCGGCCTCCTTTTCTCCAGGCTGAACACCCCCAGGTCCCTCAGCTGCTCCTCATCAGATGTGTGCTCCAGACCCCTCAC
>NW_009647739.1:2298592-2332125 GCF_000708025.1 Charadrius vociferus
GGGGTTGGTGTTACCCAAGTGCAGGACCCGGCACTTGGCCTTGTTGAACCTCACACCATTGGCCGTGGCCCATCGATCCAGCCTGTGCAGATCCTCTGTAGTGCCATCCTACCCTCAAGCAGGTCAACGCTCCCCCCCAACTTGCTGTCATCTGCAGACTTACTGAGGGTGCGCTACTTGTCCAGGTAGTTAATAAAGATATTAAACAGAACTGGCACTGAGCCCTGGGGAACACCACTTGTGACTGGCCGCCAACTGGATTTAGCTCCGTTCACCACCACTCTCTGGGCACGGCCATCCAGCCAGTTTTTTACCCAGTGAAGAGTACACCCATCCAAGTCATGAGCAGCCAGTTTCTCCAGGAGAACGCTCTTGGAAATGGTGTCAAAGGCTTTACTAAAGTCAAGGTGGACAACATCCACAGCCACTAAGCAGGTCACCTTGTCATAGAAGAAGATCAGGTTGATCAAGCAGGACCTGCCTTTCATGAACCCATGCAAGATCCTCCTTTCAGCCCTTCTTGTAGATGGACCTCACATTCCCAAACTTCCAGTCAACTGGGACCTCCCCAGTTAGCCAGGACTGCTGAGAAATGGTGGTATTAAAGCCTGAGGTGAAGAAGGCAGTAAGTACCTCAGCCTTTTCCTCATCCTTGGTCACTGTGGTTTCCCCCCGCACCCGATAAAGGATGGAGACTCTCCTTAGCCCTCCTCCTGCTGTTAATGTATTTATAGAAACATTTTTTGTTGTCTTTTATGGCAGTAGCCAGATTAATGTTGAGTTGGGCTTTGACCCGTCTAATTTTCTCCCTGCGTAACCTCACGACATCCTCGCAGTCTTCTGGAGCTGCCTGCCCTTTCTTCCAAAGGTCAGAAGCTCTCTTCACGTCATAAACTTATTCACTCACGTATGGTAAACAGATGAGCAGCAGGAACGTTTGCTGCTGCTTACTTGTGCCGAACTAGTCTGATCCCAAACCCTCCCCAGGAGAGTTTTCTCCTGGTGCATGCAGTTCACCCTGTAAATTTAGCAACTGTGTCCAAAGACACTGAATATAACTTAAAATCCCTTAAACTCGGAGCTTCGGTAACTTAACTGGGTGCCAAGCATTCGGGTCAACTGTGGCGAGTTACGGGGATCTAATTTACAAATTCTGGTGTCGGTGGATTAAAAGATAAGAATCTTTGGTTTGCATTGATTTTTTTATTAATTTTTTTTTTGTGGTGTTTGCTGGACTTGGACATTTGAAAGAAGCATGTCTGCTTCTGTGAGAGCACAATGCAAGCAGCTCTTGCGTTGTAGCGTACGTATAGATGTGAGTGTTACCACGGGGGCTGGTTTTAGTGGTAAGACGAAGTCCAGGGTTCTCGAATTCAGCTGAAGTAGCGTGAGGCCTTAAATTCCTGGAGCGGAGGAGAAAGAAGCAACAGGAATGTATGACAAGGAGTTACGAATTTCATGATATAATACATCAATCTTGCCAAAAAATGGAGACTTAAGAGGAATCTGTTCTTCACGCGTGCTTTTGAGTACTTTGGAATTAGCTCAGTAAATCATATCTGTTATTTTCGTACCAGTAGTGTGTTGGGTCGTCTCACTTTCAGGAAAAAAATTACTCGGGTTTTCTGGGGAGAACTTTAAATTCTGTGACGTGGTGAGTGCCGGTGGGTTTCTAAAGGTGAAGAGGTTATTTGTACTCAAGGAAGAGAAGCGTATTGAGTCAGTTGGGGCGGGCGGGTAAGTTTTCAGCATGTGGTGTGTGGAAACCTGCAGCTTCTGTGGGGAAGGGCAGCCTAGATGGTGGCTTCTGCTTGGATTTCCGTAAAGCTTTCCAAAAGGCTCCTTGCTAAAAGCTTTTGGGAAAGCGAAAGCAAAGGCAATGGGGGAATAAGTGGAGTCTCCACATTGTTGATTAATTGGTTGGAAGGGAGGAGATAAAAGGTACGTAGAACCAGTCCCCTCTTGCCACGAGGGAAATGTCACCTGTGGAGCGGTGCTGGGGACTGTGCTCATGGACGTCCTTGTTAGGGACCTTAAAGAGCCAAGGAGGCTTGCCAACAGCACTGAGATGGTCAGACTGGTGAAAAGGAGGTACGAGTGAAGACTTGCAGGAAGATCTTGCGCGTCTCTGGGCAAATGGAAGGTGAAACACAATGCGGGGAAGTATAACCTGCGTTTGGGCAGGGAGAGCAATCCTCATGCCAAATCACGGGCTCCACGCTTGCCTTCAGTATCCAGGATTAACTTCTGAGCATTATGCCAGATTATTCTACAAAACCTTCGTTTGGTAGCAGTCAAAACCAGCTAAGTGCTGTGGTGCTGTGTGGAATTAAGGTTCACCTGCGCCTGAAGCATGGCTGCAGTTCTGGTCCTCCCATATCAGTAGGTGTGGAGTAAAAATCAAAGCTTTGTAGAAGGACAGTAAAGATGATTGAGGGTACTGAATGACTTCCACGTAAGTAACAAGAAAAGTAGTACTCTTCGTTCTCTCGAAGAAATTGAGAGCGAGGAGCTGCAATAGAAAGCTGTCGAGTGCCATGTAGGAGGTGGATGGAAAGAGGTGATTTCTTTTCCCTGTTTGGCTGCAGGAGGTAGGAAACGAAACTAGCAACTGCCAGGCCCCAAGTAAAAACCATCTTTACCCAACGTGTCGTTCAGCTGTGGAACTCTGTCAAATATGAAGTTTATCTGGCTTCGGCTAGAGACTGGATAAACTCATGGAAGAGAAATCCTGAGGCTGTGCAGGATTCTTCAAACCCCGCCCGGCTCGGGAAATCTTTGAAACATGAGGGGTTGGAGGTTGAGGAGTGCGATACGTGCCTGAGGTGGGCTTTGGTCACTGAGGAAAGGTACCGTAATAAGTAGGGGTTTGGGTGTGACTCAGAACATCTGCTCTTATGTCACCCCCAAGCCGTCCTACGCAAGCAGAAGCAACTGCCGAGGTTCGGTGTAACATGGGTGTGCCAGAGAACTTGTGCAAGCTTACATCAAGGATGCCTGACCTTCTGAGGAGAGTGAATTTTATAATAAAATCCTAAAATACTCCCCGTGGCATCGCTGTTATCATCTGAACAGAAGTTCAGAACGTTCCAGAATACAAAAATCTGCGGGTTCAGCTGGGACAAATCTTTGTACGATAACTTGCTGAGTGCCCGAGGCTCTGACGGCTTTGGTTTTACAGCTCGGGCTGCCAGTTGCGACACTGGAAGGCCTTCGCCCTGATTTATAACGGCAACGTGTGCTTTCTTTCCTAGGTGACCTGTTAAGTAGCCTGTTGCAGAGTCCCAGTGCGGCCAAATTATTGAACCAGCCAATCCCCATCCTCGATACAGAAAGTGAATATATATGTTCCCTGGCACTGGAGTGCCTGGCGCACCTCTTCAGCTGGATCCCTTTGTCTACTAGCATCACCCCCTCACTCCTCACCACCATTTTCCACTTTGCTCGCTTTGGCTGCGACACTCGCGTTCGGAAGATGTCTTCTGTCAATGGCAGCAGCCAGAACTCGGTGTTGGGACAGGAGCGTGGCCGACTCGGCGTCTTGGCCATGTCTTGCATCAACGAACTGATGTCTAAGAACTGCGTGCCTATGGAGTTCGAGGAGTATTTGCTACGGATGTTCCAGCAGACTTTCTACCTCCTGCAGAAGATTACCAAGGAGAACAACGCCCACACGGTGAAGAGCCGGCTAGAGGAACTGGATGAAAGGTAAGAGCAACTGAGCAGCTAAGCAGCTGTGTTAGGGCCTCTTGCTTTCTAAAGGACTGTCTTGATTATTTTGCGGTCATGCATGGTGTGTCTAATGGCCTTTTTTTCAGAGTACTGTGCTGGGGGAGACGGGCGGAAAGGTAGGTGCCCACAGGTAAGGTTCTGGTAAGGGGCTGAGTTTGCTAAGGGACCGTGGTGGCACAGGTTTGTATTCTTTCCTGTCCTCTTCCTCCCCTTTCCCCCGTTCGTTACTGTTTGACTGCAGGTCTGAGGTGGCCCAAGAGCTGAACCTGCCCTTCATTCAGTTGTAACAGAAAACAGAAGAGGCTCAGTGAGGTAAAGGCATTGCAGTATTCCCGTTCCTGGTCGGTATCTGCCTTCTCTGCTTAAACTCAAACCTACAAAGAGTTGGGTAGATATTCCGCGAGTCATGACTTGAAAGAAAATAGAAGTAGTTCCCTACCCTTCGTTGAGATGTGACGGTTTCTGATGGCTTTTTTTCATTTTTTATTTTTACTTTTTTTTTAATTTTCATTTTTAAACAACAAGAGAGAGCTTGGGGAACTCCATTCGCAGCAGCGGCACCTGGCTGCGCCGCAGAGGCTGTCTGGCGTGCTTGGCTGGAGGCGGCGGGGAAGTGGCAGCTCTTTGGGAGGCTGCGTATTGTCTCTTTCCCAAAAATTACTACCAGCCTCATTGCCTAAAACAGCTCTGCTCTCTTATATTGAATATTCCGACTCGTAAGAGAGAAAGCGAGACTTGCCTTGCTCTTGCGTTGAGTGGTCGAACCCACGCGTTGGCAGGGCGATGGAAGAGGTGATGACTTGACGGTGCCTCTCGTGGTGGGCCCGCCGCCATGGGAAGGCGGGTGGACTGGGGCAGACTGGTGCCAACAGTGGCAAACAGGTTGGAACTCTGCAAATGCGCTCCGTGTCTTGCTACGGATACTCAACGATGGAAACAGATTTTTGGTGCTGCTGTGTGAAATATTTCTATTCCCAGATGCGGCAGCAAAGCTTTTGAGCTTTTTGGTGTTTTTTTTTTTTTATGGCTTTTTTTGATACCCACTTGGGAGAAAAAAAAAAAAACAGATTCAGGAAAAAACTGTGGGTTTGTTTGTAGAGATGATTTGCATGTTTCTTGTGTAAAAGTGGCTTTTTTCCATGTCTTTAGATACAGGTGTAACTTTGGGATAGTAAACCTAGATTACGTGACTTAACAGCAAATTGTACTGGCTCGTTTTTTGACTAATTTGCTTCGACTTCGGTATCGCTCACTTCCTAGAAACAAGACGTGTTCTAGGACGGTAGAAATCTGCCACCTCGGCATACGAGATAGGCGGGCAGAGAGCTGTGGGTTACGCTCTGGGTTTCAGAAAAGTTCTCCTGGAAGCCCACAATCCCTTTTTCAACTTTTTTTTCTTTCTTTTACGGAGAACACCAGCCAGCAGCCTTCACCGGCGCGGCTGCAGAAGGTCTGTAGCTGCATTGGCCTTCACGCAGATGGTATCGCCATATCTGATGGTATCGCCATATCTTTACGTTCCGCTCCTTAGACATGTTACCCCCCTGAGACTGTTGCGTCTGTAATTGTGAGACCCCTCTTTATTCACTGCTAAGGTCTGAAATAGGGATGTAAATGAGATGTTGTGGAGACTGGAAAAATCTAGCTGGCTTCTGGAGGCGTGGAGCTTTCTCTGAGCTGATTCTCTTCCCTCCGTGGAAAAGGATGCGAGGATTTTCCTTTGGTCACTTAAGGGCATAGCTATGCTTTTATGTCCAAAAGTGAAGAACTCACTGCATAAAACCATCATCCTGGCTCGGACTAACAAAATCCAAAGCAAAATTGGCACTGAAGAAACTACCTTCAGTCAGTTGCCATCTTCAGAACCTGCTTGCCCTGGGTCTGTCACCTTCCTCTCATGGTGCCGGTTATTTTTGTTCTGTTACAAAACCAGCGTGGTTTTGAGTGGTTGGTACTGCCAAACTAGTCCAGTTTAAGTAAGCTTAAACTGTCTTTTGCTTTATTTGTGTTTGGCTTTGACTTGGAAGATCCTAAAATGTGGGAAACAGCTAGTAAGGACACAAGCAATGGCACGGTGCTTGCAGAAGGAGTTTTGGGGCTGGCAGAGCGAGGGGCCAAGAATTTCACAGGTCTCAGATTGGAGCCTCTTTAGAAAATAAAACTGATGAAAATTGAAGGCAGTGTTTGGGTGTGGACTCTGTATTTTTTGCTAGCTTTACTTTCGAAGCGTTTGGTCGGTGATCAGATGTGTTTAGCGACGTCTTGTCAAGTCGGCAGCGCCAAATAAAAAGGAAATGTAATCTTTTTGCGTATTCAAAGCATTGCGGGGTTTTTGTAGGTCTGTAATAACCAACAGTGGCAGTGCTGCTGGGCCTGAGGGAGTTTTCACGAGAAAGAGTGGGGGTTTCCCCCTCTCCCCCCAAAAAATCAAGACTTTGCAGAGCATGGTAAAACCAGACCGTTCAAGCGTGTCTGCAACTTTGCGAAGCCTGACTTCTTATTTAAAAGAAAAGCTTGGAGTGCTCTTGCACTTTCCAGCTCTTACCGTGTGGGAAGGATGCGCGCACCCCCGCTCGACACAGGATGGACGGAGCTCTTGCTCTTGGTGTATGATGTCGGAGTGTATGGGTCCTGTATGCCGATGGAGTACTTAAACACTTCTCTTTATAGATAAATATGAAGATGATTAGTCCCATTGAGTAGTCCCTTGCTTTGGAGGAAGATTTGTCTTTATAGTCTTCATTCGGTCGCTAGAAGCCGGGGTTCGGTTCAGGAACTTTTAGATGGTTGCCCTGCGCTGCGGAAGAAGGTGCCCTTTCCAGCTCGTGGCTCTCCCACTCCCTCCTGTGAACTTTTAACACGTGTATCGCTAACTCCCGCATTAACTTCTCGCTTCCAGCTGAGTTTCCTCAGCGGTACAGTTTCTTTCACTAATCCCATCTACACAAGTAAGATGATCCTCGCTATTAAATACTTATTTCCCAGGGTGGGGGGGATTGTGCTTATTTGCAGGCCTATTGAACTCGGTTTTATTTACCTGAATATTAAAGTTGCTTTTGACTAGACTGTCTTTTCTGCTGTTTCAGGTATTAATGGAATGAAGGGTTGCCCGTCCTGTAGGTAATTGTTGCAGGGCTTTATATTTCAATTGTTCTACTGGCTGTTAATTGTAACTTTCTTTTTAACGAAAGGATTTTGAGTGAATTTTATGACTGTTTCAATGAAGTTGCTCTCCCTTGCGGCGTCCTTCATGTTTTCTCAGTGGTGTTTTCTCCTTTCCCTTGTAGCTACATTGAGAAGTTTACGGATTTTCTCCGTCTCTTTGTGAGCGTCCACCTACGAAGAATCGAGTCCTACTCCCAGTTCCCCGTGGTTGAATTTCTGGCACTGTTGTTCAAATACACTTTTCACCAGGTACAGCCCTGCGACATCGCTTTCCCTCGGTCTGTTCTCTCCTCCGTTGCCTTGTACAGCAGGGCGAGCTGCTTTTCCCCAGCCGAGCTGATGACTGAAGTTAGCTCAGAGAAGAGCAATTCACTTGTCTTACTGGTGCCTCCCCAGTAGTGCTGGGGGCTTGGAAATGGCTTAATGTGCTCTTGGATTTAATTGAAGACAGCAGTCACATGTAGTTACCTTGTAAGAACAACTTATCTGGTGTTTAACTTGGCTTCTCCTTTTATTTTTTTATTTTTTTTATTTATTTTTTTTTTGCTGGTGCTTGGAACAGACGATGTTATCTGGAAAAATGTCTCTAGCTCACTTGTTTTGTGTTTGGGGATGCTTTTCTTTCACCTGAATCTGCTGCTTTTACTGTATCTGAGGCTTTCCTTGTAGCTCTTAGTATTAAAACCCAACCCTGGGGTTTTTGGTACGTGTTACCTTGCTGTAGGAGCTGTCAAAATGCAACTCGGCCCTATTTACCCCAGCGTGTGAATAATGACTTATAAAATGCTAGAAGCTGATGCAGCAAGCCTTAGGACGGGTTAATGCTGAGACCAGCCTTGTACTTCCCGCTTTCTCACCCTTGTGCTAAAGCTCTGGTTCATCTTTTAACAGCTCTAAATCTCTCCAGTGTCCTCCTAGAAATTTTTTGATAAAGCAAGAAGTTCTTCTCGCGCATTGAAGCGTGTGCTAACTCATATTTTCATTGTGTGGACACGGTCTTGCCATGGCTGGCGATACTCATTGTGAATTTTGGTGTATTTCAGCCTACCCACGAAGGTTACTTTTCTTGCTTAGACATCTGGACGCTCTTCTTGGACTATCTGACTAGCAAAATTAAAAGTCGTCTGGCAGACAAAGAAGCAGTGCTCAACAGGTAAGCCGTCGGGATGCTCTCGGGATGTCACAGCTGTGAAAAAACTTCAGTCCGTGGAAGGACTGTGAGAAATAAGCTATTCTTTACTCCAGCTTCACGTGTGGTCGAGTCCTTTCTTTTTCTAAAATTGTAAAGTATAACAAGAGTAAACTTGAGCGTTTCATGCTCATTCAAAAGAATTCAAACTGAGCGAGGGAGGGCAGAAAAACTGTCACCTACATATGCTGTGTGTGAACCTAGCAGCCAGGGGAAGAAAGCTTTGCAGTCTAAAATAGAACCGTAACACGCTTTAGCAAATTTTAGAGCACATTTTAGCACATGTTAGGGGAGGACACCACAGAGTAAGTTGCCTAGTAACTGTTCGTGCAGCTCATACAACTAATTAGCGAATTAGGAATTACTTTTTTTTTTATTTAGGATTTTAAAATTCCTGTTTAAATGGAGGATGTGTTTCTGAGAAATATCGATGCGACTGTGTTTGGGAGTTAAAAGCTCCACTGGCTTACCTCTGGCGGTAGTCACGTATCAATAGCAGCAGCGGTTGCAGCTCTTCCTTTGGAGATGTTGCATCCTGAAACGGGTGGCTCTCTTTCGATAAAAGTATTTTTGCCATTTTAAAAAATTTGGTGGACACACTGGTATACTATTGAAGTTTTGGAGGCTTAAAAGTGCCGTGGCTTGTGCCATACTGCGTTCCGCTGAGGGCAGAAGGAAGCTGCTTTCCCTTGAGCACGCTAAATATACGGGGTTGGTTGTTTGGTTTTTTTTTGAAAGACAACCTGGCATCGTAACCACAAAGAACAGATGCGGAACTGGCTTACACCGCACAGCTCTCTTCCTTTCAGCGTGGGAACGGTGGGGTTTTGAATTTCTCAAGGAGTGTAGGCATTTGCATTTCAGCTTTGTTATAATTTGTCCCCAGTTTGCTGCTCTCTGCCTAACGCTGTTGAACTCTGCCTTGGCGTTCTGCTCCTCTCCACCATCTGGCCGACGTGCGCGTAACGTGTGTTATCTTCCTGTCAAATAGTTTGTTACGGGGAAAATTGAAACGAGCAATAGCTGTCTCTCCAGGAGTTATGTCCGACTATAAACAACCAAAAAAAAAAGTAATCATATAAGTGGTTGAAACTTGTACTGTTTTGTCGGAACTGCCTGTCCTTGGTGACAACTTCTGCAGCTACAATTTCCTGTGCGCTGCAGTTTGGCAGCCCGGGAGTGGTTACACCGCAGGAGCACAGATGAAGTTTCCTGTTCCGTGGTTTATAACCTTTGTGTTTTGTACACGTTACCGCTTTTTACTACTTGATAAATTGCCAAATCCAGAGTTGTGTCATCTGGTGATGGAAAAGCCGGTAATTCAGCCACCTTGCACAGGCAGCTCTCAGCTGCTTAGCTGGTGACACAGCTGCCGAGCGTGACGCTTGGATTGTGTCATGCTCTGAAGCTCTGTTAGTATATGCTAAGGCCTAATTTTCCAGCCTGATCTCACCTAGAAAAGAGCATGACTTTTTTTGCATCCAACCCCGGCTGGTTTTGAGAAAGGAGGTTTTCAAAACAAACGATCAAACCAAACCCCTTCGAAACCCCCAAAGCTTTGGCGTTGTGTCACCAGGAATGGTTGTGTGCTCCAGTGGCGCTGGTGCCGATTTTGCAACGTGGCGTTATTCTTAGATGATCAACGAGAAGAAGGATCTCCGGTGCTCTGTGTACCAGCTGTGTAGCTCCTGAGAGGTGAAAAGAGATCTTTTGGTGATGTGCCGTTAGTGTTACAGCGCAGGTGGGGAAAGGCGCTGGCTTTGTTTCAGAGGACGAGGGCCTGAATTCATTGCCCGACGGCGTAGGTAAAGAGGATAGCAGAACAGAGAGCCTGCGGGCAGGTCCCCTTTTGAGGTAGGCAGCAATAACTCTGCCCTCTTTCGTCTGTTCCTCATTCGCTGCCCGAAAAGCAGAGCACCGGACGGGCCGTGAGGAGCAGTTTGGCAACAAGAGGCTGTCGGTGCCTCCTGTTCGTGTGCATCTGCTGTTACTCCTGGCAAGCCACTCCTACCTTTCCTGTTTTGAACTCTTGGGCTGCTTCTGTTGAATAACAGTTCTCCCTTTTCTTCCTTTCGGGGGTAGAGGGATATCGGCTGTTACCGAGGCTCTTTCCTCACAGGTACCTTGTGACCTGAAACGACGTGATGCCCTTAGTCCCAGGCCGTGCCGGGGGTTTCCTCAGCGAAGCTGCGTCGCAGCTCTTTGCAGCGGCTGGCTTTAAACCATCGGCTGTTTTACGTATCTTCTTCGCCGCAAGGACCGTGGGCGCAGCAATCCCTGCGGAATTGTTGTATCAAACCCTCGCTCTCTTTTCTCCCCGGCGGTAGGTACGAAGACGCCTTGGTTCTGTTGCTGACGGAGGTGTTGAATCGGATCCAGTTCAGGTATAACCAGGCACAGCTGGAGGAGCTGGACGACGAGACGCTGGATGATGATGTAAGGAGCAGAGTTGAACAAGGACAGCTGCAGGTCCAGATATTAACTCTTGTACTGGTAACACCTAGAATGTCTTTCCCGGAGCTTGTACTTTGGAGTACGAGCTAGACAGCTGCTCCTTCACTCCGTTCGGCGTGGGGTTTGGGGTTTCAAGCAGCATGAAAGGCTTTTAACAAAAACTTACTTAGTCACGCTGAAAGGATGTGACCTTTGTTTTTAACTTGGTTCTTCTGGGGAAAAATGTTCTGATTATCCGAGGCATTAAGTGCCCCTGTCTAGTTGCTTTGGAATTTAAATGCTGGAATATCTCTGAGACAAGAGCTTGAAGCTGTATATATTGGTGGTGCTTTCATTTAAGCTTATTTCTCCTAAGTCAGTACCGATAAACATCATCTCGATACTGACAAATGTAAAAGTGGCCAAAACGGATGCAGCCGGAGCACCGGGAGGGGAGGGCAGGTTGTTCCATGTAACGGATCCTTGTCACCTGAGCAGTAACTGCGCTTTAGGAGCAAACGCTTGTGCCTTTTGGCTCCAGGGACACAGGCACGCGCGCCCAAAGCGGGGGTTGGCAAAATGATCCCCCATCAGGTGCCTGGCGCCGTATGAGAATCATTAAGAGCAATATCTCTTTGATATCCGTGTGTCTGCAGAAGCCAAGCTCCAGAAAGGAGCTAGCTAATCCCGAGCATCGGTTAAGACCCACTAGTCTACAAGAAGCCATCTGGTTCCCTCTGGAAGTGCTGTGCTTACCGTGGTGTTTCTTCCCGTAGCAGCAGACCGAGTGGCAGCGGTACTTGCGCCAGAGCTTGGAAGTGGTTGCAAAAGTCATGGAGCTGTTGCCAACTCATGCCTTCTCCACACTAGTAAGTAGTTTAGCCAGACCGAAAGTACGACGTGTCACATGAAGCACCAACTGCTGGGGTTTGTTACAAGCCGTTTGGTAGACGCCACGGCACCAAGCAAGTAGGGAGATTTGTTTTTTGGATGCGAAAACTTGGCAAGCAGGAGGCCAGAAATCGAAGGAAAAAGCTTGGGGTTTTCGGCTCTGTCAAATTTCTTGGTGTGTTTTAAAGAGGGTACTTCAGTGAGCATCTGAGTCCTACTTGCTGGACACTAAACTCTTTAGAAATTCCCGTCTTTCCAAGTGTAAATATTTGGCAGCAATCCGTCACTGCTCTTTCTTTTGGCCTTCACATTAGGAGGCAGCGCTGCGAATTGGGCAGACGAGAACGCCATTATTAGGGTTTTAAGGAGAGTGGAATCTTTGTTTAACTGAAAGGCTAGATACAGACGCTGGAAAGAGCGCCTCGGACGATTGGCAATTATATCTGATAAACACAGGTACGTGCTTCTCGCCAGCGAGTGCCACTGCCGTTGCTAGAATCGATGTTGCCTGCGTTTGTAGCACTATAATGGGTTTTGAGGAGGAGATCGTGAGGCTGTAAGTCAGTGGAGCCCAAAATTCAGAGTAGTCGGTGCCTTTTCTCTGGGTGAGAGGAGAGGTGAGTATAGCGATGGGATCTCAGAGCAAGTCTATTAATTCTGCGGGAGATACTGCATACCTAAACCTCGGAACCGCATTCCCAGGAAGCAGAGAAAATTGAGCTGCTGCAGAGGCAGAAGATACCTGACCTGAACTGCGCTTTTTTTTTTTTTTTTCCCCTGATATTTTTATTTAAGAAACATTATGACTGAGCTAAGCACTAGAAGCGCGTTACTGGAAACTCTGAAGTAGTGAGCAAAGCTATTTTGCTCACTTTGTACGACAGCAGGCGTTCCTCTGCCGCGTGGTGGCACGGTGGGAATCGGCAAGAGGCGAACAAACGGAGCAGCTGTTTCAGTGAGCGAATGGGGCATACGGTGAAGAGCACGTGCCTTCCTCAAAGGAACACATTAACATGAGGAAGGCTCTGTTTTGGGGTTGTTTTTTTTTTAAATAATTCTCTTCCTGCAGTTATATGAAGGTGCTCGGCTGTCAATTAGGCACGGCCCGTTAGGAACTTGATAGCGAGTGCTTTCCTCGAGCCCTATGTTAGTTCTTTTTTGTACGCTGGTTAATCTGGGAGATGTTCAAGCAGTTTCCCGTGCTTTTCCCAGCAGGCTGCGGTGCCGCTGAATGCGGCGGCAAGGCTGTTGGTGGCAAATACCGAAAACAACGTACAGCAGCTGCTGTTACTCTGTCCCACGCTGGACAAAGAAAAGCTGCGGTTGCCTGTGCCGATGGATGAGGGAACTTCCATAAAACCAACCACTTCAAATGTGGTGACTTTTGCCCATAGAAATTAAGTAGAACTATGCCAGACCGAAAGGGTTGGAAAAATACTCTTTCAGGTGGGATATCGGCAAGGGAAAGGTCAGTGTGCCGTTTCGTCCTGTATGTATACAAATGCATTCAAGCACGAGGCAAAGAACCCCCCTAAAAGATACCACTGCAGTAGACTGGCTGGCCAAAAGCTGCTTAGAAGGATTTCTGGTCTCAGTTTAACACTCTCCCCTCCTGGTTGTGTAACCTGTAGTTAAGATGCTTCAGTGTGAGCTGAAATATCAGCAGGATGAGGCGTGTTCGCCGTTGGCCGTGAATGCTGGAGTTAGGCTAACGCGCTGTTCCCGGATCGGGACGCACGACGACGGTGGCGGTTGCTCCCTTGGCCGTTTGCCCTGTGCAGAGTGCTGGGGGGTAATTCCCTTCCGTACTCTGGTACAGAGGCAGCAAACTCGCCGCCTTTGGTTGAATAATGTTTTGATAGCTGCATTTGGAGAAGCTGATAGTTAGAGGTGAAGGGTGGATGCAGCGCTGGCTGCCTGACTTCAGGCTCTGTCCTTCCCCTGCTCTGTTTGGACTGGGTTTATACATCCATCTGCGTATTCATACTGGTGGCACGCTGTGACGTCGTTTATACTTGACAGACCGTTGTCTTGTTAGGCTGATGGCTGGTGTTTGTGGGAAAAGGAGAGCTACCGCAGGGAAGTGCCTTCAGGGTGGTGATCTCTGTTGTTCCCGTGACAGCTGTCAAGACACGAGAAGCTGTGGCGTGCAGGACCGGCCCCCAAGCCGGCAGCTTGCCTCTGCTCCAAATGTCGTTTTGAAGGCATTGGGGAGAAATCAGAAAACTGTGCTCTGGCAGAGTAATTACTAGTTGGGTGTTAACTGTCTGCCAAGCCCCAAAATCATACTCTTTTCTCGTCTCTTCTAGTTCCCGGTTCTGCAGGATAACTTGGAAGTGTATCTGGGACTCCAGCAGTTTGTGGTGACTTCAGGGACAGGTAATAACCACCATCCATCACTGCAGTCCTCACCCTTTGAAGACCAGGTTGCAAAAACACTCTAGACCTGCTTTGGTGTTGCTTCTTCCACGTTCTGTTGAGGATCTGAACACACGCGTGGTGTCCAACGGCTCAGTAGTCAAACTCCAATAGCAGAGAAAACTCTAACAACGGGATTGATGTATTTATTGGTCTGGTTCTTCCCTTCTTCTGGTACTTGAAGTGAAGATACCGTCCGTGTTAAGAACAAGTATGCAGCATCAAATACTACAGTAACAGGGAGGGATAAGGGTTACTTTTTTCCTCCCACTGAAATCTTCTAAAGAAAGGTAACACTCCTGGTTGCTTCGGGCTCAGATCTGGTGTGAAGTTGTCCACCATAGGAGCATTTGTATTTGGGCTTGAATTGAGACCACGGTGAGTCAGTGAGAAGACGAAGCGTTTAGGATGTAGTGGTAGTTGCTGAAGACTTACCTACCTGGCATTTTGGGAGCCTTAAAAGTAGTTTACGAGGATATTGATGCTCTCAAGTGAAGGAAAAGCATGAGCGTAACTTTGTTGCTCCTTCCTGAGAAATGAGGAAAGTAGTAGCAGTGAGATCTGTATGGGAGATGGTTATAGCTAAGGTTATATTTAAGTTTTCTGGTACAACCCATGATGGAATCTGTTACATCTTCAGTACCGTTATACGTGGCAGAATGGCGACTGTTGTATAGACAGTTCAGGAAAAAATACTTGCAATTTTAGGATCGTTTCAGACCTGGGATAAGCAACGCGTAGGTTTTGAATGCTGTAACAATCTCTGTTAGAAGCTGTCATGCGGCTGTTTCGCTGATAGATCGGAAGCAGCAGCTGGGATGCAGTGGGGGAGTCAGAACTGGGTCCCACTGGTACAGAACGGCGAGCTCGTTGCTGAAAACTTAATCTGAGATGAAATACGGGCAGGGGAAAGAAAAACAGAATTTCTTTGAACCGCGGTGTTGCGGAACGTGTTTGCTTTTTTAGTAAAAGGTCTGGAATGTTTGGAGACCAGGTACACACAACCTGGACAACTGCATAGGTAATAAGACTGGTAAATCTAGTTGTCAGTATGTTTCTTGTAGCTGAGAAATATAAAAGTAAATAACCACACTTCACATCAAAAACAAATACGCTCTTGTTCCAACCGTGCTTCTCCTGCCGGAACATTTATTGCCGTGTAGCCAGCAGAGGGAGTGTGAGTAATGGGCTTCTCCGCAGAGCTGGGATTGCTTTTTGATGTCAACAGATAACCAAAAAGGCTCCCGTTCGTATAGGTATTAGTATCAAATAGAAGAAAACAAACACGTAAAAAGCTGAAATAGTTGGTGACATCCATTTCGGCCTCTAAAGAGGAATTTGAAGTGTGGCAGTCGGAACAGTTGAACTTGTCTTACTCGGTTTGAGTATTTCAGTCACTTGGACAGTGCTCTGAGTTGAACTGTGACCCACTGCCGAGCTAATTTAAGAAGAATGCTTGTAATGTAATTCAAATAAACTTTGCATTTCCTGTAGCTTTGTAATTAGGTTTCCCATCCCAAAGAGCTCTATTTATTAGTCACAAGGTTATGTGGTGAGTTTTTTTTTTTTTTGTCTTGCATGAGGATTTTAAAGTACGAGTTTTCTGACTGCTCAGCTCTTAGTCAGTGGCCATTAACACCAGGGATTATTTACACTTCGGTCTTTCGGCTTCATTGCTAATGAACCATAACGTCATTTCAGGTCACAGGCTGAACATCACCGCAGAGAACGATTGCCGCCGTTTGCACTGCTCCTTGCGGGACCTGAGCTCCCTGCTGCAGGCCGTGGGGCGGTTAGCAGAATACTTCATTGGGGATGTGTTCGCTGCCAGGTTCAACGATGCTCTGACGGTGGTGGAGAGGTAGGTATGGGAGGGGGAGTCGCGGGCCCTTCACCGGTACGAGGAGCAATCGTCACCACTGCAGCGAGCGCGACAACCAAGGTTTCTTTCCGCCTCCCCTTGTTATGATTAAATTGAGAAGAACTCTAAGAACTCGCTGGCCAGAACCTTCGTTGTTACATTCATCAGTGCTGAGTTTCCCAGACGGCTTTCTAAACCCTTAACCAAAGGAATAACTAATAGGAGGGATTAAATAAAATCGGTCCCTTGGAAAGATTGAGGTGCTGCTTTTCCAGCATCTGCCTTTGTGATGCAACGAAACCTGACGTGGAGTCCGATTACTTCGGAGTTGTCTCTCTCAAAGCTGAATCACCAACATCTCTTTTCTTAACTGAAAAGCTCTGTGTAAACTGAAAGATAGATGTCATTTGATTCTTCGCCTCCTAGAAACTTAATTAGCACATAATTGCAGATTGGAGAATTTCAGGGCTTTACACAGCTGCCTGTTATGTTTTTTTTCATTTCCACATGGGAACATCATACTCATTCCATGTTATCACAAACAATGAAAGCATAGTTGCAGATTGCAGAATTTCAGGGCTTTTACACAGCTGCCTGTTACGTTTTTTTCATTTCCAGGTGGGAACATGATATTCATTCCATGTTATCACAAACAATGAAATAGACTCTAAGTTCTTTTCCACTAAATGGTCTAAATCTTGTCTATTTATTAGCTAAATATTGACACAGAGTTGCCACGAGCTGCCTTCACATAAGGTGTCTGAGCGTGTTTGTACATGTGTATACCCATCTTACGGTCCCTTTACACTGCAGTCTGTGTATTCCCTTCCAGGCTGGTGAAAGTCACGTTATATGGATCCCAGATTAAACTGTACAACATCGAAACAGCAGTACCATCTGTATTGAAACCTGACCTTATCGATGTGTGAGTATGAGAGATGCACTTCAAATGATGGTATCCGAATTGGGTACCTACGTGGGGTGGAGGAAGCGTTAGATCTCGCTCTGGTGCTCTAACCACTCGCTTGGCAAATGTTCCGTAAAGCGCATCGCTCCAGTGATTGCCAGCGAAACGGGGGGTGTGCCGCCTTTTAACTGGTGAAGGTCAAGGCTGCTGCCCGCGTTTTGGACCACTGTTTCCTCAAATTGATGTGCTCAGGGTATTTAAAGAAAAATATATTTTTGATGATGAGCCCCTTATATTCACTCCTTATATTCGCTCCGAAAGCAAAGTGTTACTCTGCCCTGTACTAACAGCTGTAAAAGCTTAGTTCTCTTGCAGTGTAATTAAACGAGGAAATAAGTGTTGCAATAACAGTATTGTAAGAAAGGGATCCACTGTCGGTAGGTAGTTCCAGTTTATGGGGTTTTTTGCTACCAAAGTCAGATCTATGGCTCAGGTAAAAGGTGTTCTTCCTAGTGCAGGGTTTCAAGTCCTTGGCTTCCGAGACAAACGCGTGCCTTCCAGCTGTGCAAGCTGTTTCTGAAACAAACGAATGCCTTCGATCCAGAAGTTGACATTGTGTGAAATCTTGATGCTGCTCGTAATACACCACCGCTGTGACAGCCTTTTAGAGACCTTCCACTCCTAAGGCTGTGTACTACAAACCTCTTTCTTACCAGCTGGTGTTTAGTGAGCAGAATTTAAGGTTGTTCTTTTAAACACGTCAAAGTGCTTATTCTAGTGTGCAATTGCATGTGTAGCAGCTCCTTGAAAACCCCGGCTAGATTTCATCATAGAATTCCATGGGTTTCTCCCAATAATCCCAAGTTACTAGTGCTGAGTTTTTGTGCGAGTGATGGTTTTTTTAATGGTCTCTTTCCTTTTCTGATTTAAAATAATTTGGGAGGTTTTTCCCGTGATCTGTTAGTGAGGAGTTTTTATCCTTTTCGCTCTTAGTCCCTGACGAAACCTATGATCCATTTTCTAATGCTTAACCTAACAAAGGGATGCTGTCAGACGTTTGGAGGACACTTGTCTGGCCCCAAAGAAATGTCCTGACTCAAAAACCTTAATATGGCACTGTTCCAAAAGTATAATGCCAAAGTATGGTCACGGTCAACCTACCGGTTGGTTATAATTTGACCATATAAATTGATACCTTTGGCTTAATACTGTCGCTGGGTGGGTGAGTCCAGTTACAGCACACCTTTAAATATGCCTTGAATGTACATGGTCTGGGATGGAAAAAAAAGACAGTATTAAACAATTTTTAAAGAAAAAGCAGCCAACTTTGTCTGAGAATGCCAATATTCTTCCCCGGTATGCTGTCACAACTACCGGCCGTGCTCGGGACTTGTGCCCTCCTGCAGCTGTCCTCCTCGTGTACCTTTTATCCCCTGTACGTGTCTTACCCTTGCTCTGCTCCTCCGCAGCCACGCGCAGTCCCTGGCGGCGCTGCAAGCCTACGCGCACTGGCTCGCCCAGTTCTACAGCGAAGTTCACCGGCAGAACCCGGAGCAGTTCATCTCTCTTGTCTCCACCGCTCTGGAGGCGATCACACCCCTCATCAGCTCTAAGGTACCTCCACCGGCGCTGGGCTGAGGCTGCGCTCCGTCTGGAGCGGGAGAGCCTCAGGGCTGTTGTGCGCCGGTGTTTCACGGTCTGCTCTGGACCACGCTGTGTGTCCTGCTGTGAGTCGGTCTGTGAGAGCTGGGTGTCTTGTTTCGCAGAGCCACAGCAAACGTCTCAAGCGAGGTTAGACCATTCTAACTAGCACTGTAGGGCAAACCGAGAGGAGAGTAAGCAGCTTGCAGGCGTATAAATTCAGTCAAATAGCTTGAGAGTGGGGAAATTTCTCTTTTCTGCAGTGTTGAGGGAACTGACCCGTGCTCTGATTGGCACATAAGTGTGCATCAACAAGAGCATGGCCAGCACAGGAGTCCTGGTGGACAGCAGGATGCCCATGAGGCAGCAATGTGCCCTGGGGGCCAAGAAGGCCAATGGCATCCTGGGGGGCATCAAGAAGAGTGTGGCCAGCAGGTGGAGG
Source organism: Charadrius vociferus (assembly GCF_000708025.1). NCBI lineage: Eukaryota > Metazoa > Chordata > Aves > Charadriiformes > Charadriidae > Charadrius > Charadrius vociferus. The sequence continues at coordinate 2,317,272 of NW_009647739.1, forward strand.
GAGGTCATCCTCCCCCTCTGCTCTGCCCTGGTGAGGCCACATCTGGAGCACTGTGTCCAGTTCTGGGCTCCCCGGGTCAAGAAGGAGAGGGAACTGCTGGAGAGGGTCCAGCAAAGGGCTACAGAGATGATGAGGGGACTGGAGCACCTTTCTTATGAGGAAAGGCTGAGGGATTTGGGGCTGTTCAGTCTGGAGAAGAGAAGACTGAGGGGGGATCTTATCAATGCTTATAAATCCTTCAAGGGAGGGTGCCAGGGGATGGGAACAGTCTGTTTCAGTGGTGCCCAGTGATAGGAGAAGAGGGAATGGGAACAAACGTGACCATAGGGAGGTCCACCTCAACCTGAGGAGGGCCTTCTCTGCTGTGAGGGCGGCAGAGCAGTGGCACAGGCTGCCCAGAGAGGTGGGGGAGTCTCCCCCTCTGGAGCCATCCCAAACCCGCCTGGACGCCGTCCTGTGCCACTGGGGGAGCTCCAGAGGGCCCTTCTGACCCTGAATGTTCTGTTATTCTGTGAAATAAATTCTACAAACGGTCTCGCTTGCAAAAACCTGGTGGTGGCAGCCTGACCGCCTGTCCCCTCTGTTTCAGGTGCAGGAGAAGCTGCTGCTGTCTGCGTGCCACCTGCTAGTCTCTTTAGCCACCACGGTGCGACCGGTGTTCTTGATCAGCATCCCAGCAGTCCAGAAAGTGTTCAACAGGATCACGGACACTTCTGCTCAGCGGCTTCCTGATAAGGTGATTTGTCTCCAACGTGAGGAACGTAGGTTAGGTGTCCTTGGGGAGCTGTGCCTCAGTTCTCACTGTAGCGAGGTATAACCTCCAAAAAAACCAAAAAAAAAGTGGGGTGGGGGGTGAGGGCAGCAGTTCCCTCTGTGCTGTGGATATCCGGGAATCCCACTGATTGGGACCGAGTTTGTCAGTGATGATCTATTTCAAACAACAGCATAAGGAAAAACACAATTCCACCTCTTGGATCTTACTCCTTTCTGGCTTGCTGACACCATCCCTGCCTCCGCGTCGGCTTTACAGTACAGACGTGTTGATTCCGACATACATAAAGTTTTCTGGGAAACTTAATGTTAGCGTTCCACGTACCTCGCTCCAACTTGGTAGTTATGTTACGGAAGTGCTGAGAAGGCCCAGTGGGGGTTGGGATGCGGTGGTATTGTGCGCTGGCACGGAGGCAGAGAGCGCTCTACAAGCGTGGAAGCTTAGTGGGTAAAGCAGACAAGGAGTAACGAAAGCGGTGTCATCTTTGTTTTTACGAATAGGGAAAAACAGAGACTTAACCCTTGCGGGGAAGGGCTGGCAGAGCTGGTTCCAGCCCTCAAGTCGTGAAGCTTTGCTTCTCTCTTACCTTGCGGCGCTGATAGTTTTCACTTGGGCTCACCTTCTGCTGTCGAACTCTGCCCTCAAACAGCGAGCGCTGCTGATGTCTCGGACAGCTGTAAAACGTCACTTCACCGTAGGGTTGTGCTCTCGTGTGAAACGAATAACAAAACACGGTAAAACTTCATCTTTTTGCTTAATATCTCGTCGCTTCCAGGCCCAGGTGTTGGTGTGCAGAGCGCTGTCGAACGTATTGTTGCTGCCCTGGCCAAATCTTCCAGAGAGCGAACAGCAGTGGGCGGTTCGCTCCACCAACCACGCCAGCCTAATCTCTGCCCTCACGAGAGAATACCGCCAATTAAAATCCAATGCCATTTTGCCACAGAGGAAAGTGCAGCTGGAGGACAGTAAGTACCGCGGCTCTTGGTGTGTGCTGTCTTCTGACAGCTGCCGATAGGCGTCGTTAAACGGCTTTTCCAAGAATTATTTTGGCTGAGAAACTGTATTTAGCATATAGGGAGGGACAGGAAAGGAGCAAGTTGTGTTTTCTTGCCTCTTTTTTTTTTTTTTTGGAGACCCTTCTTTTGTGGGTGTACAAAGGGCAGTCTCGCCCCAGGTTTTCGTAAACTCTTCCGTCAAAGTACCGCCTTCCTCAGCCGTGCAGGGAAGGTGGGATCAAGTTTGTGATAAAACTTGGGATTGCAGTGATCGCATTAGGAATATTTAACAGCCTAATGCTGGGACTACCATGCTGTAGTATTAGGAACGTTAACTGGAGGCAGCGTTAACGAAGATTAGGGTTGTAAAACCTTGAGGGGAAAATAAGGATTTCTTACAGTCTTAGGAAGTACTGTGGAGGGTGTATATATGTAGGAGGAGAGCCCTGAACTGATGGCGTCCAGGAACCTTTGGAAGTTTCCATGTATGTTTTGGTGTGCCTTTTGGGGTTTGTTTATTTTATATCTTTTTTTTGAGAATTGCTTTAAATATTGTCACAGCTTCTGACCAACCCAGCACGCTGGTCAGCTGCGTGCAGGGAGGGAGGGAGGATGGGAGAGAAGAGCATCAGCAGACTGCTCACGTGGGCTGAACTGAGCCAGTTCAGTTCTCCCGGCCTTTGGGTTAGCTTGTGCAGTGATTGCGTGTCACTCCGGTTGTTACTTTCAGAAATAGAAACCTGCAGTATATTTTGCTGCCGTAATACGCCGCTTTTTTCTTGGCTAGCGTTTCTTTAGCGTTAGCGGAGTGCGAATAATACTGTTTACAGCTCCCCTCAGCTCTGCGCCCGAGCAGCTGAGCATCGGTAGGGCGGTAAAACTGTATCATTCAAGAAAACGACACAGTGACCTGATTGAACCTGGTTAAATGTTTAAAACGTGAACAAACACACGCTTGGGAATGATTTTGACTCCAGCCTGGGTTTGGTGTATATGCCACTTTGTAGGTTGTTTTAGTTACTGCGTGTGTGAACTTGACTTCTCTTCGTTTCTTGCCTCTGAGTAGTTTGGACACACACAAGAAGCATCACCTCTCTTCTTTTGCAGCCAAAGTGATCATCCATCAGACGCTCAGCGTTTTAGAAGATATTGTAGAAAGTATCTCTGGCGAATCCACCAAGTCTCGACAGATCTGTTATCAGTCGCTGCAAGAATCCGTGCAGGTCTCACTAGCCCTCTTCCCAGCTTTCATTCATCAGTCAGGTATAACCATAGGACAGGCTTTAATGCTGTGAGTAGCTTTATGACCTACCGATAACATCCAAAGTCCGTCAGCGCAGAATCGTGGTGGCGTTCACGTGAAGCGTGCGGGCTCGCGGTGCCTAAGTGTAATGTGAGTCTGTATTTCGGGGTGGGTTGGGCTGAACCAGGAGAGGAAAGGGAGATCTTCTCTGCCGTCTAGGATACAGGCGTGGAGGTTTGAAGATGGAGATGCCTTCTGTTGTGTTCAGCAGTGAAACAGGGAGGAGCTGATCCTCAGCATGAAAAAAAAAACCAACTTTAAAATACCCTGTCTGGCTGTGTTTGCCATTTACGTTCTCTCCAGAAGCTTGAGGCCAAAGAGGAGTAGATCTCATCAGATTAGGTCAAATGACGTGGGGGGCTTTTTTCCCCCGGTACAGGAAAGGCTCCTGAGATGTAAGCAGGACTGTTGCTCAGCAGTCTTGCGGCCAACGACTTACATTTGGTATCGCATCAGGGTAGCTCGAAAGCCTGGGACTACAGCAGCTTCTCTGGTGAAGAGGGAGGCGTTCCAGGAAAACTAGTGGAGCTAGGTGGGATTTTCACAGCGAAGGAGGCGTGGGGGAGGCAAAACAAAGTTGAAACGCAGAGAGGATCCAAGACAGCAAGCTGATGCTGGGACTCCAGTGAACTGTTGTTTTCAGAGCAGGCTAGCGGCCTCCTGCAGTTGCTATTTATTGGCGATAAAAGGCTGTATAAAGGAGGAGTTGAGCGGCTTCAGCTTACCCTGGTTATTTACTAAAGTGTGTTGGGACTGATGAAGAATTAGCTGCGGTGCTTAACAGCTAACTGCATAACCGCGTGCTGGAGATGACTTCTGAAGTCAGAAGGGTTTTTTTTCAGTTCCTGCCAAAAAAAAAAAAAACAACCCAAAAAACCCAAAAGCAAAGAGGAGCTGGATTGTCTCCTAGCCATCCCAAACTGCGTAGCTGGTTTGGATTTCCTTGTGTTTCCTGTTAACCCTGTACGAGCTGTGATGGCGATCAGCCCAGACCATCGCCAGAGCTTTCTCCGAGCACCCAGCTTAGGCACACCAGACTTGCTGATAGTGTTCTATTTGTTCCGAGTTGTTCGGTGCTGGCTGTACTTGTCATCCCTGGTAGTTTTCAGAAATTGATGAACAATCTTTAAGCCCTGTAGTGGCGGCTGTTGGTTTCAGTTTCTAATGGTGACCCTGCTGCTAAATTTCCAAGAGTAAACGGGGTTCCCTGAACGGGAGGAGCAAATCTCACATAAAAGACTTGTCGATGCCTTTGAATGTTACCATAACACGTTCTTTTTGCTTTCCTGTTCTGTTCTTAGATGTGACAGATGAGATGCTGAGCTTCTTCCTCACCCTGTTTCAAGGACTCAGGGTGCAGATGGGAGTACCTTTCACCGAGCAGATCATACAGACCTTCCTAAATATGTTCACCAGGTATTGTCCCGTGTCGGTCGCTTCTCTCTTATCCCTCGGCATGAGTCATCTTGGGAAGCTGCTAACACAAGGGGTCCCTGCGCCTAAAGAGTGTAGTGTTTCCAATCACTTTGTGTCCAGGCTTTTGTCATGGCCCAGGCTTAAATCTGGGCTGAGACAGTTGGGGCTGTTCAGCCTGGAGAACAGAAGGCGAAAAAGGGGAGACCTCAGAGCCCCTTCCAGTGCCTAAAGGGGCTCCAGGAGAGCTGGGGAAGGACTTTTTCCAAGGGCATGGAGTGGTAGGATGAGGGGGAATGGCTTCAAACTGAGAGAGAGCAGATTTAGATGAGATATTATGAAGAAATTCTTTCCTGTGTGGGTGGTAAGGTGCTGGCGCAGGTTGCCCCGAGAAGCAGTGGCTGCCCCATCCCTGGAGGTGTTCAAGGCCAGGTTGGACGGGGCTTGGAGCAACCTGGGCTGGTGGGAGGTGTCCCTGCCCAGGGCAGGGGGTGAGACTGGATGATCTTCAAGGTCCCTTCCAACCCAAACCATTCTATAATCTGAGGAGAATGCTTCCAGGTCTGAAGTCACCCAGGTCTGAAGCCACCCAGCCCGTGCACATCGATCACACAGGCCATCGTGCATTTCCAGCTCTCCCACGGGCTTTCTGGAAGCGTGTGACACTGAACTGGACTCTCACATTGCCTATTAGCTACTACCCAAGATCTGAGGGTGCCCCATCACTCAAGCCTTTGTTGGGGAGGGGAAAGCTGTCAATCCTCAGTCAAAACCGAGCTCCCTTCTGCAGCTTAACGTACCTGATCCGTATTAGTCGAGCAAGTTTAGAGGCACTACCTACTTTCCTTTAAATTAAATAACCATGCAGATCTCTGGGGAGGTTCCTATGCAATGACTCTGGTTTTTTTGTCGTAGAGAGCAGTTGGCGGAGAGCATCCTCCACGAGGGCAGCACTGGCTGTCGGGTGGTGGAGAAGTTTTTGAAAATTCTGCAAGTGGTGGTACAAGAGCCGGGCCAAGTATTTAAGCCTTTTCTCCCCAGCGTCATCTCACTGTGCATGGAGCAGGTCTACCCCATCATTGCAGAGGTAGGACTCTTCTTAGGCGAGGTGAAGGAAGCGGGAGATGAGAAGGGAAGGGAAGGCATGGATGGGAGTGTGGGAGCAAGGAAGCTTTTTGCTTTCCAAGAGCTGTAAGTGTCAATCCCTCTGCGGGGAAAACTGGGTGAGGAGGCAGTGGGAATTGGAAGCGGTGTGGGTGGAGGATTTTGTCAGGAATTGTCAAGAGAGGCTAAAATTACAGACGGGCTCAAAGCAGGAGGTAAAACTCAAAAACTCGGTGGTGTGTTCTTAGCACGATCCAACAGTTGCTGAGTTTGGTGCCTTCCATAGGAGGAGATGCTTCGGTGCTCCGGTACCTGGGCTGGTACCTAGCACCTGAGAGGGTACTGCTGGAGTGGGATCCAGGGGACGAGTGGCGTTCCAGCACTGCAGCCTGCTTGGAGTTGTTTGTTCTTCTCTCCTCCTAGCGCTCATCTCCTGATGTGAAAGCAGAGTTGTTTGAGCTGCTTTTCCGGGTCCTCCACCATAATTGGCGGTACTTCTTCAAATCCAGTGTGTTGGCTAGCGTCCAAAGAGGAGTAGCAGAAGAGCAGATGGAGAACGAAGCGCAGTTCAGTGCCATTATGCAGGTAACTCGGCTACTCCCCCCGTTGTCCGGAACCCTTTCTGCAACGGAGCATATGCTACTTGTGGCGGTGCGTTAAACGTGCGGCTGGTGGGGATTAGACCGTGTCTTGAGTGAAGGTTTGCTTTGGGGAACTGCTGAAAATCAAAGTGTTTGTGGAGTGGTCTTGCAGGGTGCCTCGCTGAGCCGGGGAGCAAGCAGTCAGGAAGGAACATTAATTCCTTTCCATGCCTCACTCCGCATCTGGACCTAAAAATACATCACTGACGCTGACCCACTTCTGTTACAGGTCTTGTGGCTAACACTAGGACAAATCATCAGCTCAGGAGAGTTTTCCTGAGACCAAAATGTCTTGTAGTGACTTGTACGGTTTGTACAGACTTGTTCTGTGCTGTGCCATCGGGTAGAGAAGGGGCAGTGGGGTAATGCCCTCCAGGCTTTGGCCTGGGGAATTAAAAAGGCAAAGGCAGTGTGGCACCACGTACACGGAGCCAGTGCGTTTTTAAGAATAGGAGACTCTATTCCACAGGTTACTTAGGTCAGAGCTGGCCGAATGAGTTCCCCTGCAGTCCTTAGTGTAACAACTGTCCCCAAAACAGGTAGTGCAACTCAAGTAAGATAAGGGAAAAAAATAAATAAATCGACCTCCTAACGTGTTATCAGCGTAGCTGGCGTGGGGCCCTTCCCCTCCGGCCCTGCTCCGTGTAAACAGAGCGTGTTTGCACCGCTCTCTGTGACCTCGGGGCAGGGCTTGCTCCTCCCAGGGCAGCCAACGCCGGAGGACAGGGCCACGTGCTTAGACTTCAGGTGGGAGGACTTCTTACAAAGCTGCCCCGTCGTGGGGCGCTTCTCCCTGGGTCCCCCCTGATCGGCGAGCGAAGAGGAAGCTCTTGCGCTGGTACAGACTGTGTTAGTGTTTCTCTCATGGCCTTTCCTAATCTTAAGATCTTTCGATGTGAGTGAGGCTCAAGCTGGTCCCTGTGAAGGGCTGTCCGAGCATCTCTCTCTCTCCCGTAGCAGTGTAACCCTCGGGGTCGTGGGGTTGCCGTAAGGGTTCTCCATTGCGAGAACAGCCAGTGTTTTGCCTTGAGGACATTATTAGTTTGTGTGCTGGTTTTCGCAGGAGATCCGAGTCCAGACCTGGCTCAGTCTTGAAGGGACTTGGACCTTTTTTTGTCCATCTAACAATAAATGGCTGATACGGGGAAATAAACTCCTCTGTTCGTGATGCCTTGGAGCAGCAACTGGCCAAATTCTGCTGCCTACCTCTGTACAGAGCTGACCTCTTCTGCCTGCCACATCTGTACAGTGTTTCAGAGGATCTCAGGGTGTAGAAAGTGGTTTGTTTTTTTTTCCATGAAGTCTGTGTGGGGCTACCAGACTAGTTCAGCAAAGCCTGGCAGACTTTATTCCTAGGCTCTTTCCTGCTTCCGTATCCCCCGGTCGGCCCCCCAGCTCTAACTTCTTTCCAATTTACTGCAGTTACATGTTAAACACGTCTGCCACACCTTGGTCTCTTGACTTAATTTGGGAACAAAACCAGCATGTGCGTTCTGGTTTTGTTCGCACTCGATGCGCTGCCTTCCGCAGCGTCTTTGAGAAACAGCCGAATCCTTCGGGAGCGAAGTGCCTGCCAAGGGAGCTGTGCTCAGCACCCGCGTTCCTCTTCAGTGCAGGTTTGGCCCACCCGTTCCCAACGGACCCGGCGTAGCAACTGTTCCGCAGCGATACCGGCACGTTCCCACCAAAGTTCCTCCTTCCCCTTGGTCTGGCAGCAGCGCGGTTGACTTAAACACCACCTCACCGATGAGTTTGCTGCACTGAGAAGCTGCGGAGGCTCTCGGGGGTTTGTTCTGGTCTCAGGGTGAAAATGATGATGGCAGGTCTGACGTTCATTGTAATATCGGTCCCCTTTCCTCAATTCTGCTTTGTTCGTAGGCGTTTGGCCAGTCCTTCCTGCAACCTGACATTCACCTCTTCAAGCAGAATCTCTTCTACCTGGAGACGCTGAACACCAAGCAGAAGCTCTACCACAAGGTGGGTCCTGGTTGACCAGCGCACGCTCTGTGCGCGGTAATGTGTAGGTGCTCTTCTGAGACTCGTTTTAAACTGCTCAGAAACCGCGGGTCAGGATTTGGGGGGAGGGTTGTGGCACAGCCTTTGGTTGGTTGCTGTGATCCTAACGCACGCGTTGCTGGTCAGAGTGGCGTTGCCACCTCCCCGGTACTGGTGCAGTGGGCACGGGAGAGATCCCAACTCCAGTCAGTCAAAGCAAAGCCGTGATGCGTGCCCTCCTGTGCCAATGATGGACAGCAAAGAATGTGCGCAGTGACGGTGCAATTTGTCTGAGGAAGTAGAAATTGTCATCACCGGTGGGACAGTGGCAGAGCCGCTCCATCATTCTCATCTAGGTCAGCCGCGGGGTATCCGTTACTTACAGCCGGTCGCTGCCGGGTGCTTGTCCATCCCTGTCATGTAGGACCCATCCTCCGGACCCTTTAATTTAGATCTGTTAGCTGCTGTCGCCAAGGATTAGAGCTGGAATCCAGGGTCTTACCCTTCTGGTTACCCTGTGAAAGAGCTGCTGTGGTCACAGCTGAAGGACAGCCCATGCTAACAGCTGCCTGTCCCAGGCTTCGAGGTAGCTACCCAGATTCCCTGGCTTTCAGGAGCGCTGTGCGGGGCTAAAACTGGCCGGAGGTCGAATAGAACTTTCTGCTGTTTGCTTAAATGCCAGTGCTTAAAACTTGAGTCGGACTCATGGTGTAAGTGCGGCCAAATTAACTTTAAAGCTGATATTAATCTAGTTTATTGGAGCCATTTGTGATCTTGGCTTGGAAAGTTCTCTCGGTGCTCACGAGAGCTCGCAGACCCCGCTGACAGCTCAGCAGCCGCCCCGTGCAGCCACGCTCGCTTGCCCGCTCTGACCTCGAGGAGTTTGTACTTCTGAAGCACCCTTGTGGCCGCCGTGGTGCCTCTTGCTGGTGGGCAGACGCCTAACTGTGTGCTTCTCTCACTCTGCAGAAGATCTTCCGGACGACCATGCTGTTCCAGTTTGTGAACGTGCTGCTCCAGGTGCTTGTCCACAAGTCGCACGACCTGTTGCAGGAGGAGATCGGCATTGCCACCTACAATATGGCCTCAGTGGACTTTGATGGCTTCTACTCGGCCTTTCTCCCCGAGTTCCTGGCCAGTTGTGACGGTGTGGACTCCAGCCAGAAAAACGTGCTGGGAAGGAATTTCAAAATGGACAGGGTAAGAAGGGGAAAATGCTGCAGCGGAGTGCCGATATTCCCGGGATGCACTGAGTTTTTCCTCCTAGAACGCGCTGGCAGACAGCCTTAAGCTTCCTAGGGTGGCGTTTTGAGGCAGTTCCCTTTTTTTTTTTTTTTTTTCTTTTGGGCAAACCCTTCCAGCAACGCCTAACCGAGGCTTTTTCACCGTAGATAATGCAACTGCCATCTTATCTCTTGGACTGCTCAACGCTGTGGCAGTTAGGGAATGGCTTCCCCAACGGGCAGCCATTTTTTGGGGGGTTGGACTAGATGATCTCCAGAGGTCCCTTCCAACCCTGACCATTCTGTGTAATACATTTCCTGGAGGAAAGAAACATTACATGTGGGGGTGTCCTACTAGATGAAAATGCGTTTTGTGTAATATTACATATTCCACAGGGGTAGACTGACATTTTCTAGAGTGGGACACTCAGATCCTTGCCAAAATGTCGCTCCAGCTGCTGACCAGATGTTTGAGGGTTACAGTGAAGACGACAGCGGAGTAGCTGCGATGGCTCACAATTTTTTTCAAACTCCTCGTATGAGTGTGGAGCAAACGGGGGGGGTCCGTAACCTCCCTGTGGAACATCACGGCAGCGCAGCAGGTCACGGCTTCCATCTGCTGAAGCTTGCTTGTCCACGGGGTGTTTCTTCTCCCGTGGGAGGTGGAGGGGATTTGAAAGCAAGGGTGAGGGTAGGGAAGGAGCTTCGGGAGACTCGCTGGACTCCAGAAGGCAATCGCTCTGCAGGAAAACTGGCCCTTGTTGCCTCGGCAGCAACGCCGTGAGCAGTTGGTGCTGCGGACGGCCGTGTCGTGCCTGACCGCACGCCCAGAAGCCGGTGCTGTGAACAGAGCTCAGTTCCCTGCAGTCAGCTCTCTGCGGGGAGCAGCCTTGGGGCCGTCTCTGTTTCTTGCACGTGGGCTGCAGAAACCGGTACTTCCCGGGCTCGGCCTCTGGAGGAAGGGGTCTCTTCTTCTCGTGTATGAAAATACGCGGCGGGGTTTGGCCCCCTCGGTTCCTTTCCCTTCTCCGCTGTGTGGCGGTGCCTGTAGGGCATTACTCTGTTTGCAGTACAATGTGGTGTTTGATCTCTTCCAGGATCTGCCATCGTTTACCCAAAATGTGCACAGACTGGTGAATGACCTGCGTTACTACAGACTCTGCAACGACAGTTTGCCCCCCGGAACTGTGAAACTATAGTTACTGCACTGGACTCGCGTTTTGATCACTGTAGGGAACGGATCCGTGTTTCGTTTTGCCACCGCCTTCTCTCCTCCCTGGTTCTGTCAGTACCGCGGGACGCGGTGTCTCGCACATGGGCACATCTTGGATTCACGCACCACGCTTCCTCTCTTCTTCCCCCTCCCCCCCCTCCCGCCCCTTCCCCTCTCCCCAACCCAAAGGCCCCCAGCCGGAGTCGGCACCGTCTGCAGGATGTGTCTTAACGCCCAACCGTGGGGCATCTCAACTGTCCGGAAAGTCCTCTCGCTGGGGTTTTGTTCTACTAACGTAGCACTTTGTTGCGTCCGGAGATTTCTGTGGAGTTGTCTTGAGAGGTCATGTACGTACGTATCAGACGTGAGGCAGAAGCGCCAAAGACCACTTCAGACATTCGTACCTTCGTGTCATTCCACCTGCCTGCCCCTGTCCGCCTCTCGGAGGAGGAGACTCGTGATGTTGGGACTGTTTTGGCACTTCTGTCACTCCCTTTGTTTTTAAATTGCCTTGAAAACCTCCCTGCTGTTTGTGGGGATTAGAGACGTTTTGGGGTTTGGTTTTTGTTGGTTTTTTTTTTTTAAAACGTTTTTCTCATCATTCCATTGTGATACTAAAACAACATGCTTAATGGAAATAAAGTGCTTACTTTGTTGTTTTAAATAACTTGTAGTTCCAGTTGCCCTCTAGGCCTGTCTGTCGCCCAAGCTCTTCTGCTAGATGAAAACGCGTTTTGCCATGCAGGCGGTGATCGTCGACCTTTTCCCCGTGATCAGGCAAGAGGACCGGCAGCGGGTGCCGTACCGCGCCTGGCGTGCAGCTATGCCGTGTCCTCCGAGCTCCTGAAAGCTGCTGTGCTGGACCAGGGCAGATCGGCGGCGGCTTCTTTCTCCGCTCTCCCCTCGTCGTGTTTCCTCCCCGCCTTCCCTGGTGTATCCTGGTGCGGCGGTCCGTTTATTCCCTCCGGCAGTTCGTTGTTGGAATTGATGGAGAGCTGCCCGCAGGAAGAAAATCCAACGTTGGCCCTGTTGCGTCACAGGAGACCTGAGTTGAAGGCCACCCGCTGGCCACAATGACCCCTTCCTGGCACCTGAGCATGAGGTTGCAATCCCAGTCCCTGGGCAGACAGGACTGGGTTTTGTGGAGGGCGTGAATCTCCCATCATGGAGCTGGGAGGGATTTTCTCTGCAGGGTCTGCTCAGCTGGCCGGTCGAGAGCGTTAAATCGCTCTGGGTTCTCTGGCAGCTGCATGGTGGGAAGGTGACCAGTCGCTGTGAAGGGAGCGAGCCCGGAGGAGGCGTTAAGGTTCTCCCGGGTTCTCCCGTGCACATTCGTAGGTGTGGAGTGAAAGTGAGACGGCTGCACGTGGGCAAATGGGGGTAGCGGGGGGGAGATGGGGCGCGGGGAGCGCTTGCTCCGCAGCTCCTCTAACTATGGTTTTGTAAAACACCACCATCCTGTGACGTGCGTGTTTGCTGTTTGGAGATAACATACGCTGTTTGGATAACCTGTGTGCAGACAGAGCCTTCAGGCTGGCTGAACTGGGACCAGTTTGATGTTTGAGCTTCGTACCCCTGCAGCGAGCAGCTGGAGGGGAAAGTTGCACGTGAACCGGAGCTCAGCCCGCCGAGGACATGCCTCACCCGGTACAGTCCTTGCAACCGAGGGTTGGGAACCACGCGCCCGTCACTTCTGCCGACAGCGAAGACCAGCCTGAAGGTGGGTGAGGATCTGTCACCCGAAGGGCACCGAGCTCTCCCCAAGCCACAACCTGCACTGGGAGCAGGTGGCGTGGAGCAGCCAGCTCTGGAGTAACTCGAGGCACTTGTCTGCGCTTGAAAATTGGAGTCCTCCTTTTTCCTGGTGTATGAAGACACAGGGCAGGCTCCAACCCTGTCCACAGAGCTCCAAACCTGTCCACGGAGCTCCAAACCTGCCACCCTGCTACCTCCCAGCCGCAGTGGGGGACAGCAGTAGCTGTCACCTCTCCCACCCCGCAGCCCGGCTGTGCCTAAGGGAACGCCACATGCTCCGGGCACGGCTCCCCTCGGGGCTGGCGGAGCTTCTGGTTCTTGCAACACATTTGGTTGAGAGAGGGTGAAAGTGCACGTTTTTCCATGGTTTTTCCCCTCGCTGGTCAAGGGCAGCGGCTGGAAGGTGGCCAAAGCCCAGGCTGGAACCCGCCGGCCCCCCTGCTAAAAGCCGCTTCTCCTTTGCCGTCCCTGGGGTGAGCGGGGCAGCGCACTGGGTAAATAGCAAAGGGCACCTCATCTCTGTCTATGTGACGGCCTTAATCTTACCCAAAGAAACCCCTTTGTACCATCAGCCACTGGAGAAGGGGCCGTTTCCCCCCTTCCAGCCTCCCGTTTGCGTGGGTGCCACCGGCTTCTGGCCAACAAAAAGTCCATTTGGTCAGAGTCGGGGATCTCCGTGCCCACGGGGAAGCCACGTCGCGTGGTTTTGGCAACCACACTGAGCCCCTGGGAAGCCCCTGTGTGCCCCCCAGGCTGTGGCTAGTGGTAGCCCCAGTCCCTGCTCTTTGCAAGGCCAGGAAGGAAATGGGAAAGGAGATACGGGAGTCAACGCATGTTGGAGACAGGCTCAAGTCCAGCCCGCGCAGCCCCCTTAATCTCTCTGAGCCCGTGCCTTGGGCACGTTCCTCCACTCATCCTTCAAATTATCACGGGTTTAGAAAACGGGCTCAAAGAGATCAGGGTTTTCCACAAACTTGCAGATATTTTACTAGCAATGTCTGCGTCCAGCTGCTCTCCCAAGAGTTTGGGAGCTCCACAGCGAAGACATTTGCCAGTGTGGGGTCTCGGATGGGGCTTTTTCCGCCTGCGGGGCCACCCGTGCCCCTGGGGAGCAGTAAGAGCTCCCTCACCCATTTAATTCAACCCTAAGGAAAACTGGAATCTGCGCTGGAGCAATGCTGGGATGGGGACCATCCCTCTCCTGCCCGTCACCGCTTCACAAAACTGCCTTTTCTGCCCCCTTCATCCCGGGCTGGTGTGCAGGAGGGGACCCTGCTGGCTGTGTCCATGTCACCTCTGCTTGTGCTGGGGTCGTCCCCCTCCCCGCAGCCTTCGGTGATGCTTTAAAGCCGAGGGGCTCCCGCCTGGGCAGTGCTGCAGGTGAGCAGGGCAGGCGCAGCCTCTGTGACCCCCCCAGGGCCTTGGACCCCCTTCCCAGCACCCACTACATGTCCCAGAGGGGGGGTACCCCCCTGGGTGCTCCCCCCACCGGGCTGCCAGCCCCCAGCTCGGGCTGCCATGGGCTCACCCAGGCCCGCTCCTCACCTGGACCATCAGGGGCGAAGCACAAAGTAGATGTGGTTTTGGGGAGGGTCTGGGGTGGGTGTCACCACCCCCTCCCCGTGTCCTTGGGTCACCCGTGGGATGGGTGCAGGGCGTGGGGCTCAGCCCCGCCAAGGGAAGAGCTCACTCTGTGCCAGGGGATGCTCCCTGTCGGCATGGCCCATGCTGCGATGCTCTGTATCTGGGATGCTCTGTGCTGGGAGAATGCTCCGTGACAGGAGGATGCTCCATTCTGAGGATGCTCTGTACTGGGGATGCTCTGTGTGCGGAGGATACTCTGTGCTGGGAGGGGATGCCTATATCGGGGATGCTCTGTTTGGGGGATGCCCTGTGCCAGGGATGTTCCGTACCTGGAATGCTCTGTGCCGGTGATGCTCTATGCCCGTAGGATGCTCCGTTCTGAGGATGCTCCACACTAGGGATGCTCTGTACCAGGGATGCTCAGTGCGCAGAGCTTGCTCCATGTCGGGGACTCTCTGTGCTGGGGAGATGCCCTGTACCGGGGATGCTCGGTGCCGGGAGGATGTTCTGTACCAGGGATGCTCCGTGCCAGTGGGATGCTCTGTTCCAGGGATGCTCCGCGCTAGGGATGTCTCGTATGGGGATGCTCCGTGCCGGGAGGATACCCTATTCCAGGGATGCTCCGTACCGGGGATTCCCCGTGCCCGGGGCTTGCTCTGTGCCGGGAGGATGTCCCGTAGCGGGGATGCTGCGTGCCGGGAGGATACCCTGTTCCAGGGATGCTCCGTGCCGGGAGGATGCCCCGTCCCGGGATGTTCGGTGCAGGCGCTGTGGCCGCCCGGTCCCGGCGGCTGCTTTAAGGGGAGGGACGGAAACCTGACCCGGCCCCGGGCTCGGCCCGGGCCTTTAAAGCCTC